>NC_139946.1:9261960-9536960 GCF_963454915.1 Gymnoscopelus microlampas
TCTTCTCCTCTCACTTAACGCCTCATTTCCCTTTCACACAGACGAGCCCGTGCAACTCACACACGTCATAGAGAGAGGAGGAATGCCTGCTTGAATGGCTTCCAGAACATGGAGTCATTGGTATAGTTTCCTTTCCCTGTCGCCTCTCCCTTGTCTGCATACTAAGAAGTGGTGGACAAAGTACTCGATCCCAGTACTTCAGTCAAAGTATACTCCTGGACAAATATTACTCAGCTACAAGTTAAAGTCGCTCAGTCAAATTTGTACTTGAGTTAAAGTAAAAATACTTAAGCATTCAAAAGTACATGATACAGTACTCAAGTAAATGTACTTTACTGCCCACCACTGAGTCACTAAAGGAAACCGTGAAGATGGTATCAATTGACATACTGGCATCCTTGTCTATACAAGCCTGGTAGGCTATACGTAATCATCTTATCATCGACCAAAGCAGTTCAAAAACTACACAGCAAGTTCTTGATTAAGAAAGAAGATAAGAAAGTATTTGAAATTCACTCCCCATTTTATACTCCATTCCTTTTTCTCTCCTAATGCCAGCATGGGCCTATATGGTTGTGATATATTGTAGAGACACACACGGACAGACACAAGCGCACACATACACAAACACACACATGCATACGCACAAGTCGCACAACCATAAACTCATTGTGACATATAAACATACAGTGAGTAATTATCTCCATCTGGATCTCATTTGCATTATTTCTTATTTAGTGTGTGATATACAAAATACATGCATATTTACCCATTATTGATAGGTAATGACATATGGACCAACTAGGACTATTACAGTTTGTTCCTATTTTGCAGTTGCTCATAGTTGCCTCATAGAGGACACCATTGCCAATTGGTTGACATTCAAATGTTGCAATTGAAAAGATTAAAAGAGATGTTGAGATCTCAGATTAAATGACTAACACAATATTTGGTATCTCATGTTCTACATCCAAAAATGTTCTGGGAACATTCTCACAGTTGATCAACAGCAGAATACCGCTCAGGGTTAATGTTTCTATTTAATGAGGTGAAATCTGAACCTGAACCCAAAGACCCGACTTTGCATAATGTGGTTGCTTCTTGAGAAATGTATACAGCTGGGGTTGCTCTGGGAAAATACCTGTAATATGTTGAACATATTGTCATCTCACGTCAAAACAGGTTCTTCCAGTGTACTGACGTTTTAGCTCAGTAGTAGACGATAGAGCTTTGGGGTGAAAAATACCTGCTGAGACTTATTTATCTGCCCTGTCATATTTATCAATAAGTCATCAGCCCTCTCACTACCGTTCCTCCGGAAATGTCACAAATTAATGTCTATTTGCTCGTCTGTACTTAAACAGACATATGTAGACGTACATTAAGTACGATAGACGATATAGCTTTGGGGTGAAGAATACCTGCTGAGACTTCTATCTGTCTTACAGTCAATTTATAAGCCACCAGCCCTCTCTCTACTGTTCCTCGGGCACTGTCACAAATTAATGTCTATTTGCTCATGGGGCCTGTCATAGTGTGAAAATACTAAGCCTGCCGAAAGGTACGTTTTCCAATAGAATTACAGTGAATAGTCATTCTGTGTCAGACACTATTTATCCATCTGTAACTGTAGTGTGTACAACATACAAAATGTAGCCGTACGGATATCTTTGGCTACATTTGTACATGCTCAAAGGATTTTATTGTGTACTCAATTGATTCGTTCTCAGTTACTGTACTCAACTGATGAGCAAAACTTTTGTCTGTGACATAATTAGAACATGTACAATAAGTTATGGGGTGAGATGTACTGTAGGACATCCAGCACTGACCTGTATTTGATTACATTTAAAGGTTATTCATTCAACAAGAGTGGAGAGGTGCATTTTGGCCAGGGTAACATTTTAATTTATATATAACACTTTTCTTCCCTACATGCAGGAGTCAGCCCAAGCCTTTGATTGCATGTCTCCCTCCAGAGGAGAGTGATGGTAGTTTACTTCACATCATATCACATCACACCACATCAGTCAAGTAATCTAGTTATGAAAAATAATATTTGTTTATTGTTAAAGTAAAAAATATCTTTATTTATATTTTCATGCATTTCACAAAAATCCTGAAACAAACATATCTGTGATCATTCATATATAGTATTTATATAAAATAACTCTGAATGTGTTTTGATAGACACAATTTATAAAATGTACAGCATTTTAAACAGTATAACAACTTAGCAGTAAGACTCAATTGGAAACAACTATACACAACATGTATGAAAATGCATAATCTAAAGACACCAATCACCATGACCATGCCACTCATAACTTCTCTGATAAATCTATCATATTTATTTTTCTATTTTCTTTCATTTTAATCTACAACACATGTTTTAAGTTCCTGTACACATCTGTACAGAGTATGGGCCTGCTACACCAGCGTGCAGTAATAATCACTAATTATCTCATGACAATGACTCATTCACATCAAAACTCTGAGGAAAAACCGTTAGACCTGTTAGCTTGGGTGGGGTCATGGTTGTGGTCTAACCACTCGAAACTGAAAGGCAGGTGGTGGTAGAGCTAAGCCTGTGCTTCTTGCTGGTTTTGTGGGCCTTGCATGGCGTTGAAGGTGGCGATGCCACACTCAGGTTCCTGATCTTGTTAAAACTGTTCCTCAGGCTGTCCCTCCTGCTTCCCGATGTGCTGCTGGTGTCCTTGGACTGGAATGCGTCTGGGGGGCACAGGCCTGCCTTCAGGCAGCAGCAACACAGCAGTCCAGCGATAGATTTCCTCAGCTCACTGCTGCCCAGGGCGTATATGATCGGATTCAGGCCAGAGTTGAGTACCGCCAAGGGTATGAAATAGTCTGCAATGAATTGAGGACCACACTGACTGCAGAAGAAGTCCACCAGCAGGAGCAGGAAGAGAGGTCCCCAGCAAAGTATAAAAACCCCTACGATGGAGATCACAGTTTTGAGGAGGGCTAGAGAGCGCTTGTTGTTGTTCTTGTGTCCCAGTTCTGTGCTTCTGTGCACGTGGCAGAAGATGGCACCATAGAGCCCCCCGATTGTCAGTAGGATGATGAAGAAAATGATGAGGGTAAAGAGGATGTAGCTTTTGGAGTATAGAGGGAGGAGGGTGGAGCATTCCTCCAGGCTGCACAAACAGTTCCACCCTAACATGGGGAGAAAGCCCATGACCAGAGCCAGGAGCCAGCTGAGAAACACCAAGAGATAAATCCGATACGTCTTCCTGGCTGACTTTGGGGGCATTGGCTTCATCATGGTGGCGTAACGCTCCACAGCGATCAGCAGCAAACTGAATATGGACGCCGCCAGGGCCACGAACAGCAATCCTTCCCTGAACAGCCAGACAGAGGGGGTTAGGCGAAATGTCTGGTTGCCAGACAGGGAGATGTTGACCACATAGGCAGCACCAGCGAGGAGGTCACTGAGGGTGATGTTGGCAATGCAGACATAGATCCAGCGCCGGCTGTGGCGGATGCGAGAGAGAACAGCCAAAAGGACCAGGAGGTTCTCCAGAACGATGAATATACTGATGATTAGGGCGATTATTGTGGTGACACTGTGGTTCTTCTGTTGGTCGCGGTTCAGTAGACGACCAGTGTGGTTGTAGTGCTGCATGATCACATTGTTGACACCGTTGACGGTGTTATTGTCATCACTGGACGAAAGGTACAGGTGTGGACAGGAGGCAGAGGAACTGAGAGACAAGAAGCTATCCATAGTTAGTTGGCCAAGCTGGGTGTGGGAACACAGTGCTACGCTGAACTGGGCAGACCTGAGCTCGGCTCGGGTGGACGGGCCAACAGTGGATGGTCTAGTGTGGGTCAAGCAGGCAAAAGCTGGACTTCACTGGACAGAGGCTCAGCAGAACTAGCTGTGATGAGCTGCAGTGGAATGAATGTGGAACTCCTGTTCTCAAACAGGCTAGCACACTCTTACCACATAGAACTCACACCTGAAAAATACAAAAATACCAATATAGTATAAATAAGAATACATGATGATAAAGACAATGATGATTATAACTGTAAAAAAACTAAAAACAAAATTATAGCCCTGATATTCATTATTTTCCAGATGACTAATTGCTGCCCGTTTCCTGTGAGTATAGTGCGCATCAGTCAGTTTAAAGGGCATCATTTAAATCTCCCCTGTGCCACTATACTCTCCCCCAAGCACTGTGGTCTGTGGTTACGATAAGAGAAGTAAACAGCTGCAGTGCAGAGGGGATTTAAATCAGCATGTGAAGGAAATAGATTATGCATAATTTCATCAGAAAAGATTGCCATTCTAAATCACAGTCAACACTTGTGACTGAAATACTATAATTGGCATTTGTGACAGAAATATTATAATAACAAGAATATTTCTATAATAGTTTTCTGCATTTTTCTTCTTAAATCTTTATGTGAAACATAACACTCTTTTTCAATTTAGATGCTGATATATTTAGATGCTGGTTATTTTTTCCTTCTGCTAATTTAAGATTGCAATATCTACCTTCATCTTTACTCACAATTGGTACTAACAGACCAATTAAGGCTTGAGCAAAAGCAGACATGCAATTATAACCAACTGATGAAACTTAAATATTGATGAACCTATTATACCTAATTAATAACAGCTTAATATAGAATAGAATCCATTCTGTGACATCAAAACAGTGCAGAAGTGACTACACAGTGCTTACTTACTGTTGTCTGCTGGAGGTGATGCTGAAGAGATGTAATTGCATCACTGAGCACTGAGTGTAGATTCTTGGTGCTCTTATTTGATGGGGAAGTAAGCCTCTGTTGTTTAGAAGGTTCACAAACACCACACCCAAGACACACACACACACACACGCACACACACGCATGCATGCACACACACACACACACACACACACACACACACACACACACACACACACACACACACACACACACACACACACACGCGCGCGCACACACGCACGCACGCACGCACACACACACACACACACACGCACGCACGCACACACACACACACACACACACACACACACATCCCGCAACATACAGCATAGCCTACATATGAGCTAACTTTCGCTGCCAATGCAATATCCTCAAATTGGATGCTATTGTTCGAAATGGGCCATGGGCCATGATGACATACAGGAAAGAACATTTCAAAACACTCACATGATACACATAGTAGTGTAGTAGTGATGTTGAAATAACATGACACTAGGATGTTTTGGTGTTGCAACGTGCAGGATATTCACACTGAACACTGGCACACTACCAGGCATTATAACAAAAGATTGCAATGACGGTCATTTATTTTTTCTCAATATTTCTTAGAAGAAAGCAAGAGAAAAACAGGAACCCCCAATCAGATGGAGAGGGGTCCCTCCCTGCAGCAGCAGATAGGGTTTCGTACAGTACACCTCGTCATACAGCTGTGGTAACAGCGTGGGTAGATAACTGGCTCAAGACCATTTTATCACCTTCGCTAAATCTCCAATTTCCAATACGAGTTAACCTGAAACATGTGGGCACAAATCCATCTGGCAGAAAGCAGAAGCTGTGGTTTTCCATCAAACTCACTCTGCAGAATTCAGATTGGGGGAAAAGACAGCAGAATTCTAATTGCAAGTCATTTCTATTTCTATTGCTGCATACTAATAATCACTTATCAAAGCTCAGCAAAAGGTGTGGATTCTAAAGAGATTAGAGGTAAGTTGATATCCATCACCCTATCTTTTGGTCAATGCCCAGTTATTGCGTCTTCAGGTCCCTCTATAACTCTAGCTGTACCTATTAATTCAATAAATATGTGCTCTCCATTTTGCATAAAACATCATACTACATTTACAGTATGAAGTGGAATATTCAACTTGAAGGACATTGGAAGGTTCCCTGGTTTTGCATATGCAGTAAGTGTACAGTGCCATCTGCATATTCACTCCACTTTTAAAATGACAGTGATGAAATAATGCAAATGCATTGTTTTCAATTATACTGTATTCTATGAGATGACTTACAGTATTTGACCTACAAACGGTACTTGGTATACTAGGTGAGGTATAACAATCATGGGCCCCCCTCATGAAACCACTCGAGAATATTTTTTTACACAACTTCTCTTTTTCTTATAGTCTGTAGCTCTGAAAACGCTGACATGTCTTGATAAGAGATTTACGGTAAGATGCAGCAGACTGCTGGTAAAAGGGTGTGGAAATGTAATTAGAGAAAAAACACAACAAAAACAAAACTTCCTTTCACAAGAATATAGAAAATAACCTCCAGCCTGCATCCTGAGGTGTCAACAACACCCACAACTGTTGACAACGCCCTTACTCTGAAAGTCATACATCAAACATTACCGTACGGCGTACTCTGACCACAAAGAGGTGCGAAACCAATGACTTGCCATACACACTGAAAGAAGCTGAGCTACAGCAAAGTTACCCTCAGACGAAACAAAGTTTGGTAAACTAAAGCCACATAGTAAAATTGACAATGTAATACAAAAAGGAAACGAAATACAGTATATTACAATGCCAACAAAGAATGCCACTAAATTCATTTTATTGCAAAAAGTGCACACATTCTGCATACAAGGCACCCATAAACAGTCAATACAATTAATTACAATAGGCATTTAATAGGCCTGAGCTCTTATCCAGAGAGACTTAGGTCAAAAGTAAGCAATGTAATCACATACCTGCAGGTACATGTTATTTCAATATGGGCTATTGAAATAACATTGAAACTATAGGATACCAGGTAAACTATGAACCTAGCATCTGTTTAAAAATATGCTATCTAAATATCTTAACATTGTGTTCAAGAAAGCAAACCTAAGTTTAGAAAAAAATATATTGAGTGACCATGATATATCCACGAAGCAAGACACAATGGCGCGTCTTCCCTGTGCAATCGGTACTAGGTGAGCAGCCTAATAGCCTGCATCTTAAAACTAATTTCTCTGCTAATTTCGATCTCATCTCCTTTTGCAATTGTAGACATTTACTATTAGGGGACCGAAGTATAATTCTGTACAAGGCTTCTGTACAAGGCTATTTGCTGCCTGTGAAGCAAAAAGCTAGCCAGCCTGGTAAACCATCCCGGTCGTGTGAATTCACATTATCATGTGCCTTCTGCAGACCGGTCTGGCCCCAAGCGCTGGGTGGGCTTTCTGCATGAAACCAAAAAGTGGAAGAGCTAATCAGTGTCTGTCAATCACAAGGCCCTGAGTGCAGACACTGATTGGCTCTTCCGCTTTTTGGTTTCTTCAAAACGCCCACCCAGCGTTTGGGGCCAGACCGGTCTGCAAAAGACACATGATATTGTGAATTCACGTGACCGGGATGGTTTATCGGGCTAGCAAAAAGCTGCCTGTGGCTTGGTGCGGGAGGACACTTCTGGTTCTTCAAAATGCTATGACGATTTCAGCACTGTGTCCGCCTGAGACCACTGCACAGCCCGTAGCAGGAGGAGGCCCCCCTGGTACATGCAGGATCATTGGGTTTCGCACCTCTTTGTGATCAGAGTACGGAAATGTCTGATGTTTGATTTTCAGAGTAAGGGCGTTGTCAACAGTCATGGGTGTTGTTGACACCTCAGGATGCAGATTGGAGGTTATTTTCAATATTCTGGTGAAAATATGTTTTTTTTCTGGGGGGACTTTTTTGGTTTTATTTATAGTTTTCAGTAGAGACAGACAGGAAACAGGGAGAGAGAGATGGGGAGAGACATGCAGCAAAGATCGTCGGGAACGGGACTCGAACCCGTGATGCGCTGTCAGGCTACTTTGGAGCCTGGGTGCCCGGACCGCTACGCCAGCCGTCCAGGCCATAAGTTTTGTTTTTGGTGTATTTTTGCTATAATTACATTTCCAAACCCTTTTACCAGTAGTCTAAGCACATGTGGGGGTCGACATTCTGGGCCCTTGAGATGTTATGCTGTTTTGGCACACCTGATGAGCTCCACGTGACTTCAAGGCCGAGATGTTCCAGGAGGTCTGTCGAGACTGAAAGTAAAAAAGGAAGTGCTTCTAGTCCTGTAAAAAGGACTACCTCTGGAGAATCCTCAGAGCGACGGGCTCTCTATAGGAGAGACTATGAGAGACACACAATTTGACCCGGGAAGTGCACGCCAAGGCTGTGGTCTGCCAGAAACGGGCCTGTGATTTCCAATGCACAGTAGACTTTGCTGCAGGTGTTCCACCCCTCTTGGGAAAAGGGTGTTTCACCAAAACTTAGCAGAAAATGTACTGGGCCATGCACAGTGCTCATGAAACTGCACAAACTTGTCTATAGGGTACAACTGGTAGGGGGCTGTAAGGTGGTTCTCCATCGGACACCCTCACCAGCACAGAAGGGGAACCGGGGAGAGGAGTTGTATGCTTCAGTCACTGGGGAGTGGGGACAGTTTTCCTCTAAATAACAATAAAATCCCCTCATGAGTATTTTTATTGGTAACGTTTCGAGCTGGGAGGTTCTTCCTCAGACCTTATTGACAGTTATACCCCCCAGGTGGGAGCTGTGTAGCATCCAGGGTGTGCCATTTGATAAAGAATCATTTCCCAGCATCCCAGCGTGCACACTCTGACATATTATTGTTTATTATGGGGTTATTGCAGGTGTTACTGAATTGGAAAATGGGTTATAGGTTTATTGCAATTAATGTTGTTGTGTTATGTCTCATTTAGCCATTTATGTTGATGTGCATTTTGGTTATGGAACCCTGGGAAATAAGGCTTTCTAGGGGGTTTGAGCCGTTTATATGTGAACAATACAATCAACACTGTTTCCTGCATGAAGACGTTGTCGTGTCGCTTCCTGGTAAACTTCAACCCACTGGTTATTAAGCAATTATCATATACACATATATACAGATCTGATTGCACTGTTGACACTGTCACTTTTCTTTTACATTGTACTGATTGTACTGGTTGCACGGTTGACACCAACACTTTTTGTTTGTTTTGGACGGGATACTGTGAGGACACTGTAACCATGTGTTGTTGTTTCTTTTCTGCATAGTGCAGGATAGTTGTAATAGATGTATACTTTTGTATGCTGTTGTTCATTGTTGATGGTGCTTCTTATTGTTATTTCTTACCTATTGCTGTATCCAACAGTACTTTCCTTACTCTGTAACTTTGTAACTCTTAACTGCTGTGCATCCTCTTGGCAATTGATATTCCCCTGCAGGATCAATAAAGGTATCCATCCATCCATCCATCCATCCATCCATCCATCCATCCATCCATCCATCCATTTATGTATCTGGCATGCATAGCTGAAAGAAAAGTTGAAAGAAAAATAGGGTGTTGTTCAAATGGGTTCGAATAACAATGATTACAAAATCATTCCTTTTTTATATTAAGGCCCAAAATTGTTTGTCGTTCCAGTAATTACTAATTAATTACACCCAAAATGGCAAAAGAATTACTTATTTAGGATTTTGAATCACTATGCAAATTAGAATTTAGTTAGACCACTTCAAAGTGTATTTAAACTACATGAGGTGAAACTACAACACTTGCTACAATATAAGCTGATGTAACAAAAATCATTGCAGCCGAATGAGTTAAGAAGCTCAATGGGCTATACATCTGGGCACACTATCTGATATGTTGGAAGTGTAACCTTTATTGGCCTCATGCATAATTGGTGAGGAGTCAGCACCTGCTGGATAAAAGGAGACACTGAAGCAGATGGCAGATAAGATGCTCTGCATCTCTGCTTTATGCTCATTGAAACCATTTTTCATAGTCACTTAGATCTTTTCCTCTTGCCATCTTCATCCAAAATCAAGGTCATGATACAATGTTAATTGCTTTACTGTATCATGCAGTACACCTGTATGGAAACAGATGTTGCGTGTGTTATGTTTCTTCACTTGTTTAATCAGGATTTTTTAAATTGACACACATTGATATATGTGCTATATTATATGCTGTACAGGTTTGGTGATAAAGCCAGATAGGTGGGGTTGAGATGGTTTGTAAATGTGCGAAGGAGGGATGAGGGGTACATTAGGATAAAGACGCTGGAACTTGCAAGAGGAGAAAAGGAAGGCCAAAGAGGAGGATTACGATGCGATGAGAGAGGACATGCAGGTGGGAGTCACTGAGGAAGATGCAAAAGATGCAAAAAATTAAACAGATGATCAACTGTGGCGGCAGATACTATGTGTGTGTATGTATATATATATATATATATATATATATATATATATATATATATATATATATATATACACAATATATATTTAGAGAGAGAGAGAGATCATTGTAAAATGTTCATCTCAGCAGGTACATGTATGACAGCCATTCCATTCTCTGCTGAATTCCAACACTACCTCATCTGATTCTACTTAAAGCTGCACTATGTAACTTTCATCTTCTACCCTGGATTTGAACCCTGGTTTCTGCGCGAGTGCTGACATTTTTACCTTTGAGCTAATAGAGCCTGCCTGCTTGCTCAGGGGATAAATTGAATCTTGAGCTTCACATCAAAATGCGTGTCAAATCATAAACAGGATCGTGTCAGAGGTCATGTCTCACCTAGATACAGGATCTAAATGTCTCAATAGAAGAGAGGGGATACAAAATCCTCCTATTGTTTAAATCATATTGTATTAACATACTCTACCGTACAGATTGGACAAAATTACATTTTATTCATTCAAAAAAGGTACAGTGACGCTTTAATGAGGTACTGATTAATTGATCCAAATCTTATTTAATGAGGAAAAGCATAAAAAAACACTGCTGTGGTCAGCACTTATGTCTTGCAATAGATCAGCTGGATAGCAAAAACAGTGCTAGTAGCCTAGTAGGCCTACTGTAGGCCTATCCAGTTAAAGAAATCAGGGTTATTCCACCAAATATTATTTTCTTAACTGTTTCCAAATCAAAATATTAGTATTGTGTTGAAATGAAAATTAATTTGAATTTCTTATAAATGCTCAAAATGACAATTGTTTTCAGGAATTATATATATATGGCCTTCCCTACATGAATGCATGCAAAGTACAATACTTGCCTCTGAGATGAAGTGGAGTAAAGTAACAACAAAGTATGAACAATTGGAAATACTACACTACAGTAAAGTAAAAGTACCTCAGCGACACAGAACTTCAGTAGATGTACTTAGTTACTTTCCACCACTGGATGGCGCTGTGTTTCAACAAATGAGCCATTGCAACAGGGTGAATTCATTGTAGCAGCTCGCTTGCGGCTTTTTGTCAACTTTTCTTTTTTCTTCCAACGCCGCGCGCGCACACACGCGCACACACGCATGCACACGCACACACACACGCACACACACACACGCACGCACGCACGCACGCACACACACACACACACACACACACACACACACACACACACACACACACACACACACACACACACACACACACACACACACACACACACACACACACACACACACACACACACACAGCCTGCTGCAATTATTTGGCCATAGAACAGAGGTGGAAAGTACTGTGCTTAAGTACAATTTAGTAGTAATTAGGAGTATTTCCAATTTTCGATACTTTTACTTCTATTCCGCTACATTTCAGAGACAAATATTGTACTTTTACTCCACTACAATTATTTGAAAACTTTAGTTACTAGTTACTTTGTAGATTCAGATTATTATTACAAAACATACATTACCCACTTCAACTTCAATATGGCTATATTCAAATGGCCATTTGAAAATAGCCGATCTACAAGCTCACAAAGCAATGGCATTTTCTATTCGGCTATTTTCTATTTCATTTGAAAACTTGTGAAATCAAATGGGACATTCTGCATAAGAGTACTTTCTCTACTTTTGGAACCAATACCTCTGTACTTTCACGCAAGTAGATTTTGAAATACCAGACTTTTTACATTGCAGTATTGATACTTTTACTTAAGTAAAACATGTGGATACTTTTCCCACCACTGCAAGAGAAAGGAAGTAGCGACGGGCTAGTAGCAGCAGCTAGCTGGTCTAAAAGCCAATGATCAGTCCTCTCTTGGAAAGGATGTACCAGTACCTTTGATCCTCTTTCATTTCAAAGACAACTGATCCCTAATTAGCATCATAGACAATGAGATGGCAAGTATAGGTAAGGATAACGTTTTAATAAGGGTCACTATGTTCCCAAGCCGGGGTTTTCACACTGATTCAGTTAAACATTCAGTCAGTGTTGATCTTTGTCTCTGAAACGGCAACGTCTGCTCAGCTATGTTGCCATATCGGCTTATTATAAGCGACTTTGGGCTTCTTTTTCTGTAAAGATGTTGGTGGGGATGTTGGTGGGTAAGGGTTGCAGTTTTTTGGGCTGGTTTCTAAAGTGTACTTGCTTATTTAGGCTTGCTTCCAAAACATGCAATTATTATTTAAATCAGTGGTTCTCAAATATTTTCATGAATATTTGTTGTGCCTATAGCATTTGTGTTAGAATGTTCAAAAGATGTTCCACATTGTATTGCAAAAGTTTTTTAAAACAGCAGATCTACAAGCTCTGTGAGCTTGTAGATGGGCTAATTTCAAATAGCCGATGCGAGGTTTAATGTGCTCATACGCCTTTAAAGTTGCTTCTTTTGGGCTTGTTTTCCTAGACCCGGTTGCTTATATCTCTCACAATATATGGCAACACTGCCTGCTCTGCAGTCCGTTGTTAGCCTGCATGCTACAAGTACTGAGGCTGCTGTGACCAGTGTTGCCATGTCTGCTTATTATAAGCGATTTTGGGCTTGTTTTTCTCTAAAGTTGCTTGTAAATATTTGTAGTTGCGGCGTTTTTTTGGGCTTGTTTCTAAAGTGTAGTTGCTTATTTGGGCTTGCGTAAAAAAAGTGGTTATCAAAGCAAGGACCCCCAAAAGAATATGTATTTGTACATAACACCCATCTGAAAATGTTTTGTGCCAGAGACTCCCGTTCCAAATTTATGTTGTTAGAATGTTTCAAAAATATTTCACTTTTTCACCAAGAATCTTTTGAAAATTGCAGATCTACTAGCTTGTAGATCGGCAATTTTTGATGCATGCATTATTATAGGTTTAAAGTGCTCATGTGGCCTAAGTTTCTTCCTTTTTGGGCTTGTTTTCTAGACCTGGCTGCTTGTTTCTCTCGCAAAACCTGGCAACACGGGCTGTGACTTGATTTCAAGCAAAAGAGAAGAACAAGCAAAGAGCTTGGAAACGGCGAGCAGAATTTCCAGTCAGTCACATTATCGCGGATATAAACGCAATAAAGGATTATTATTCCAAAGCAATGAGAAAGACGACGGAGAAAGGTAAATCAAACGAAAAGTTGCTTATTATCTCGCTGTAATGTGCGTGTTTGAGCTAAAGTTTATAAGCAAGCCAATGAACTTGTCAAAAAATATGTATTATGTTCCATTGCTCAAAGCAGCACAGTGTCTAACATTTGAGCCCGTTTAGTAGGCTTTTGAGGGATTTATTTCAATGATGTTTATAATTATGGCTATTCTTTTATGTTTTAAAAAGCGTATACGTTGTTCTACTGAGTGACAGTAAGGTTTATAGACAAAACTGACTCGTCCTACAACATTTAGCTTAATGGTTTGTGGGATACATTGTTGTACTCAGTGGTGGAAGAAGTACTTAAGTAAAAGCAGCAATGCCACAATATCAAAATACTCTGTTATCAAAAGTATTGGCATCAAAATATACTTAAAGTACCAAAAGTAAAAGTTCTAAAATGGCCTATGTATAAAATAGGGCTGAAGTGGTTAATGTATGTTTTATCATATCATAATTTATATCCGCAAATTTTCTAAAGCGTTCAAATAATTGTAGTGGAGTAAAAGTACAATTTGCCTCTGAGATGTAGTGGAATAGAAGTAAAAGTACAGAAAATTGGGAATACTCCAGTAAGGTAAAAAAAAAACTGTACTTCAGTACAGTACCTGAGTAAATGTACTTAGTTACTTTAAACCACTGCTTAATTGTTTTATGGGATACATTTGTTGTACTGCTGCTTGAGTTGAGAATGTAGGCTAACTTGTTGCAATGACGTTATTGCAGTGATCATGTCCCCAGGCCTACTTCATAATAATGTGACTGTAACGTCACAAGACGTGAGAGAGATTCCTTTTGGCATCATTTTCACAGAACAGTTGAAATCCAGGAACGTTCAGGGTGTTTGGGTTTGATGTAGACAGGCATTTAAGGTCTAAATGAAAATAATTGGTGTTTGAGTAAATATTTCATTTTGGAGTTTACTGTCAGACTGTAATTGTAGAGTGTGTGATGATTGCTGTGAACTAGCCTTGAATCAAGACTATCATAGATG
Organism: Gymnoscopelus microlampas; assembly: GCF_963454915.1. Taxonomy (NCBI): domain Eukaryota; kingdom Metazoa; phylum Chordata; class Actinopteri; order Myctophiformes; family Myctophidae; genus Gymnoscopelus; species Gymnoscopelus microlampas. The sequence goes on from NC_139946.1 coordinate 9,276,287, forward strand.
TATTTAATCGATTTGTCTTACATTTGCATATCATAGATACAAAAGTAAAAGTCAGACTCAATCAAATACAGCTATGATAGTCTTGATCCATGGCTAGCTGTGAACTACTATGATAAACAACCCCTGTGGTTGGCATTAAGAGGAGAAGAAAAGTCTGAAATAACATTGACCTACCTGCTGGGACTTTGTTTTGTTTACAGGGGAATTTGTGATAAAGGATACAAGATTGCAACAATACAACAACTTTCTAGTACTTTGAGATATTAGGCAGGTGGCAGAAGCTTGTACCTAATACCTATACAGATTCATATCCTTTGCTATGTCCCCACCCCAGTGTATATAACTTCATTGTACATAACATCATGTTCACATAATCTGATTTTCAGCATGGTCAATTAAGTATAAATTAAATTAATTAAGCTCCCTCCAACTACCACTTCCATATAGCCAGCACACCATCCAAACCTTTCAAGAATCCCACACACACACACACACACACACACACACACACACACACACACACACACACACACACACACACACACACACACACACACACACACACACACACACACACACACACACACACACACACACACACACACACTGAGTGGAACTGCCATTTCCAGTTCTAGCTACAGTACATGACTAATGTCTGGGTGGTGGAAAAAACTAATCACATCGTAAATCTGCAAATAGGAACAGTACAATTAGGCGTACATGGATTTCACTTCAAAGCTCCTCTCCCTCTCTGTTTTGCTCTTAATTTGGTCTATATACTGTGATGTGTTGTTGCAGTGGCATCAGTGCGGTAACGTTACCAAGTCATTTCCTCTTGATGAAATAATGTATTTACACTTCCCTCCAGACAGGCTCTTAGCTCTGTTGGCCAGGCCTGTGTTGTATGCACCTAGTTAATCCCTCTATGTGACATATGTTTACCAATAAACTGATTCTAATGTTGATGTGATCCATATGCAAGCATGGTTTGAATGTTACATGGTACAAGGGTACTTGGAGCATAGAAGAAGAATGAGAGCTATGATATCCTGCTAGATATAGTGCTTTACATTATATCTTTATGTATCTTTCATGATTACGATTGCTGCACATTGAGTAAGCCTATGCTATACCTTTCCCCCAAAAAAGGAAGGTGTTATGTCCCTCATAATAAATAGGCTACTGTAGTAAATGTACTGTAGTTGTGAGACTGTAAGCAGACACTTACAGTAAGAGTATCATACACTAACTCCGAGATCTTGGTTAATTACAGTCTGAATTAGAAAGATGGGGTTGTTGTTCGTGTTCGTAGCTGTTTTTTAGCGGTGCCAGCCGCTCTACTCTTGACTATGTCCGTCCGTATGTCCGTTTGTCCGTTTGTCCGTTTGTCCGTTATGTCCGTTTGAGCACGGGCTTTAAACAGCTATAACTCCAGTTCGCAGCATGCCAGCAAGTCCAAATTTGGTATGTTGACTTACACCACCAATTGGGACGAGCATTGATTGCTGAAGCCCCGCCCCGCCCTATTATAGCGCCACCAGGAGGCCACTGGCTTTAAACAGCGCTTTACACAGCTATAACTCCAGTTCGCAGCATGCCAGCAAGTCCCAATTTGGTATGTGGACTTACACCACCAATAGGGACGAGCATTAATTGCTGAAGCCCCGCCCCGCCCTATTATAGCGCCACCAGGAGGCCACTCATCAAAGGCACCGCTTCCTTCACACAGGGTGGGATTTTTTATATTCCTTGATTCAAAGCAGAGTGAAGGCAGGCAGGGCTCTCTACTCAAACCCAATCCAAAGAAAGCCTTTCTTTGGTCTTTAAAAGAAAATGGCCATATGGCCTTCGGCTCATGGTTTGGACTCTGCATTCTGCAGTCCCAGTGCAGACTGACAGACAGAGCTGACAGGTGACAGCGGTTGAGGGGATTGGGGATGTGTGTGTGTGGGGTCACGGGTGTGCCAAGATTTAATGAAAAAGCTACGAGGAGGGGGAGGAATTGTTCCATTTTTAGAAGCTTGGCCGTAAGTTGTAATTGGTCTGCTCCTGGTGGATGCTGTTGTGTGCAAAACAGCAGGTTAAAGATGGCTGAAAACGCAGTTGTTTCAATAGCCCCTTCTAAGGCGGGAATCATGCTGCCTTTTTCTGTGTAGGTACAGAGACAGATGGGGGTGGTGGGGGTTTTGCGCCCCCTTTGAACCTGTAACGAAGGTAGTCACAGAGTTGGAATGACATGATCTGGGTGTCGGGTGTGATGGTCCACGCACCTTTCTGGCCAGAACAGCTCCCTGCTTCTCTTCAAGATTTTTCCATCAATGTGTTTCTGCTCGTACAAATATGCCATTGTAATATTACATATTATCAACATGTTTTCCCCCTCTCTTACACACAAACGCACGCACTAGTGATGCACAGTGCCGGGTCAGTCTTGTTTTTTATGGTGTGGCTGTAGAGGCACGACATTCAAAATGGGTCTGTGAGTCGGGGTCTGTGGGTCGTTCTGTCTGTGTTTGATTGTTCACGGCTAATCTCACAAACCGCTTTACTGATCATCAATGCCAAATCTCTTGTGCACACTGCCAGAAGGCCAAGGATGAAGGAAGTATCTCCATGCATTTGTTTTATGATCTATTATTCAATAATTACTTTTCATTTTGTAATGGAATTGAAAGGCAGTCGGATTGGGCTGACATTTTGGTCTATGGAGTCATAGATGCGTTCTAGGTGACTGACCGGCCACATGAAGTCCTAGATCCATAATTGGGAGCAATGCCGTTCTCCTTTTTCTTTTGTTGATAAGTGATTGAGTTTTGGCATTAATTGGTGATTCTATGCTCAGCTCAGGCTAGCTATCCTATTAACCCCTTTGTGAAGGTTACTGAATAACAGGACTGCACACAGCTGGCTAAAATCATAGTCCAAGTTTAATACATCTTTCATTTTATTGCACTTTTGTCTCTTCCTATCACCACATCTATTATTTATAAATGAAATTCAATCATAATGAATAATAATTATTGAGCATCCTTTTATTAGGCTAGATAATATACAGGTAGCTGACTCGGCTGAGGCTTGATCAAACTGAACTGTTTATGTTCTGACGTCTGAGTTAGCATTGTCATTTGTCTATATTTGTCAGTATCTTACTGAAGTTACAGCAGCGTGAAGAAGAGATGCTGTTATTCCCAATTATGAGAGAATCAAGCAGGGTGCTTGGTGGACACAATAGCCACATCCAGCCAGCTAGCCAATGAAAACCAAATTTGTTATAGTGCCAATAACATGGCACTAGAACTAATTAACCAGAATGGATTATATGACGAGGTTGAGAATCATTAGCTCATTAATGCATTACATGTAATGCATTACATGGTCTTGACTCTTGAGTGTGTTGTGGCTAGTTAAATTCCCTTTTTTCCTCCTTATTTTTGATGACTGAAGTGATCTGGGAGTCTGTTTTTGTTGTGCTGATAACGTTGGCAGTGTTGAGGCTGCAGTTTGTCTGTCATCAATCTTATCTTGTGTTTAGCGTGATTAAAAAGTGTTAGGATTATCCAAAACAGCTTGAAACTCTGCATATTGTCAATTTACACTTGATGAGTCACATCTCGAGTAAAATCAGAGTAAAAGTAAAATCGAGTAAAAGTGGTGTCTATGCAGAGTGTATTTATCTTTCTTCAATTACAAAGGAAAGCTGTCAGAGCCTATGCTTTTCAACCTTTTTATGTTACAGATTGTCTTTAAAAAAAAATCTGTACAATATAACAGAAGACCATCTTTCTAAATAAACGTCCTGGAGTTACAGTTTCGTGGTGTTGTTTTCCAAACAGTTCATTCAGGGATATTTTGCAGATCTACAAGATCTACAAGCTCACAGCGCGATGTTTTGCCTGTGTATAAAGAGTTATTAGTCAAAGTAACACCCTTGTATCTTAAACCTCCCCTGAATTTCACCTCTCTGTCTGGGCCAAATTCCTGTGATCATCATTGCTTCAGATTTCTCTTCATTAAACTTATATATCCAGAAACTTCTACATAATTGCTCAGACATTGCATGTTAGCACTAGCAGGTATAGACGATAATGGGTTTAGTAAGTTTAGTAAGCCCTCGTCTAGTACTATCCCCTCAATTTGAGGGTTAGTTAATTCCCTCTAATCTTCTAATGTACATCGCACATTTTGGAAGTTGAATAATTTCTGCCTTGCAGATTGACAGAAGAGGGACAGCTGAACAGGCTGGCCTATCGTGCAATGCTGACAGTACGGTGTCTAAATAGTCCCCTAGAAGCACTCTTTGCTTGTTTATCTACAGCTGGTGTACATGGTCAGGAATATATCTAGGCTACTTGTGGAATGATGCACCTGCCGTCCCATGGTACTGGAAAACCCTACTTCAGCACTTATCTCAGAGACTTATCTCAGCTATCTGGGGGCAGTACGAGTACGGCCCTCATATCTGGATATATTTATGCATACAAGTGCACAGGCAGGCCGGCATAGATTGATCCAGGCGTGTTACGTATCCATTATTATTATTATTATTGGAGTTGACAGCAGGTATGTGTTCTTTATACACGAAGAGAAAGGGACCACTGCTAATAGAAGCCTGCTTTGAATGATGGTCAAGGCCTGGTTGTTTGGCAGGTTGAATCCGAGGACAGTGTAACTTGAGGAAAAAGCCTTGACAGAGCATTGAATGAAGTTTACAACTTAATAAGGTGCAGTGGCTGAGAATATGGCAAAGAAATCCACAGGCAAGTAAAGACCTGTGCATCTATGTACCAACCTGTTTATTGTGAGGATTTCTCTACCCTGCTGTTGCCTACACAGTATTGCTGACCAAGAACACTGGGATGGGCTGGGTTATGTATTGTCCTTCTTTTGTTAACCTCCGGGTTGTGTTTGCCACTTGTATTGTTAGCGTCTATGTCGGAATTTGGAACCCAAGCTTGAATAGGACTCAACCACTGATAAAGAAGTATTGAATCTTGTTTGCAAATCATAGTATTCCCAGCTGATTTGCATTGTCTATGATGGGCTAAAACGGACAGATGGACAGAAATGGTACATTGTAAGTACACACTATATACTGTAGAATCTCTCTCCCTTTTTTTACATTTTATTTATGAGGCCTTTTCTGCTTTATTGATATTCAACAGTGAAGAGAGAGTCCTAGAGTGACATGCTGCAAAGATCTGCCGGGCTCGGGAATCAAACACAAAATGTTGTTCCTTACTAGTATTATTGAATCCATAGGATTTCCACGTCCACTTCATTTGTGGAGGATAATCTGAGTCTTTAGCCATGGTAACCTTGTGCTGTACAAGTGTCTACATTCTAGCCTACATTCTATTACGAATGTAAACAGTACCAGCCAGCGTAGAGCCCGCTAACCATGAAACTGTATCCAGTAATACACACACACACACACACACCGGATATGGATGGCAAAAGTGAATTATTCCCGGCCAGTGTATGACGGAGGATATTGACAATTTTGCGATAATTACTTAGAATGATCCGCAATACAAATGATGTGATTGTTTTCATCGCGATAAATGATAACCTTGTATATCATCCCATCCCTAAGAGCCCTGTTTTTGAGTAAAGCGAATGGAGAGACAGAAAGAGAAGAAGAGATCATCAGGGAGAAGTGGGACTCAGTTTCAGGATTGGCAAGACTTTGCATTTGTGTGTAACGTAAGTGTGCCATAATCCCATATGTAGGTACTCAGTCCAGCAGTGTGACAGGAATGCTGTTGGGTGTGTCATATGGAGGGTGGTGAGATGGCATGGGTGGGTGTTTGGGCTTTGATTTCAAGTGAGCAATTTCATGGGAGTTTATGTGTGTGTGAGAGAGACAGAATGCTAGATTTTGAACGTCCACAATCCCCCTGGCAACATGGCTCCTTCAATGTGGGCAAACCAAGTTTATGGTTTTATAAATAGGCCCAGCTGTAATTGTAGGGTATATGTGAGGAAAAAGCAGACTGTCTGTTTAGAGATGACCTATATGGATTTGTTGTCGTTTTTTGCATTATTTACAATGAAATCTAAATATAATTATGTCAGGAGAAGGATTGTGATCAAAGCCTCATGGTGATTTGATTTATGCCAAATCTAGGTGTTTAGACTGTGATTATAGGCCTGGTAATTAAAAGTTTGCAAAGTTTCAGCCTTCAGGCATGAAATGGAAGACCAGTTATGGAAAGACCAGTTAAAAGTAATTTTCATTGAGCCTGCGGCTTGTGAATGAAGATTATGATTTTGCATTTAGGATCATCTACCAGTGAGTGACATAAATAATCATTGTTACACAAGCTATCAAACAGCAGGCTCTGGCTGGAGCCTGGAGTGAGAAAGATGTCAGAAAGGACATCTTACCCTCAGTGGTATACAGGATGGAACAATGTTTACTTAACACACATGTAGGCTACATTTCATCACATGCAAATCTATGGAATGTAAAAGGATTAGCAAGCAGTTGATCTACTGCTTTAACAATAGCCCAGTGTTACAAACTGTATAGTAGCTAGGGCAGTAGTTAGCCTAGTTTACAGCCAGCCCCCACCCTTCTTGCTGAGTCCAGTGACAGGTGCCGCAGTACTGCTGCTGAGCTTCAAGATTCCCTGGCTGCTATGGTCAGTCCTGATTATAGCAAGTCCAAGGATATACTGTAACCTTGCGTTTTCCCCTCTTTCTCCACCACTTCCACTACAGGGTCCTTGAATAGACATTTGCAAGAGTGTGTGTGTGTGTGTGTGTGTGTGTGTGTGTGTGTGTGTGTGTGTGTGTGTGTGTGTGTGTGTGTGTGTGTGTGTGTGTGTGTGTGTGTGTGTGTGTGTGTGTGTGTGTGTGTGTGTGTGTGTGTGTGTGTGTGTGTACATGCGTGTGCACGTGTACTGTATGTGCAGACGGGATGGTTAGTTGATTGCTCTGGTGAGTGCTGTTATAATGCCCTCCTCCATCCACTCTGTGGTCAGTGATTTTGTCCCTTGGTTTTGATTGTTTTCAGACACCTTTTTTTTTTTGATATGTTGATTTTATGCTAATGTTTTTTATTCTGTACTGTAGCACTTTGAGATTTGTTTCAAATGTAAAGTGCAATATAAATAAAATGTATTATTATTAACATAAGCATAGACAAAGGCACTCCCCTGACTTGGTACTGCCGTGCATCGTACCCCAGTTCTGAGGGCTAAACCTGCCCATTTGACCAACTAAAGTCAGGCAAACATAATTGGTATGATTGGCTTAATTTCTCTCTTGGATTAACATTCCCATTAGCTCATACGCTCTGTTATTTGTCATTATACATTCAGGAATAAAAGCTTTAGTTGTCAGCTCAGTATTGAATCAAATTGTCAGTCAAATGGAAAGATATTAAAGAAGTCTCATGGATGTGATTACAAAGCTAGAGAGAACAGTGTGAGGAAATGAAACACTCTGACAAAAACACTATCGGCAGATAAATGGACAATTCTGTTTTTTAAGTACTGTAAACATAAATCCAATTCAAATCCAAGAGTGCATTGCCCCTGATGTTGGGAACTTGGCGGCCCTCTCCCCTCCAACATGGTGAATCAATTGCCATGCTTAATGTAATTAAAACAAGTACTGTTCACAATAACACAGATTTGAAAGAACCCACTTCAGCCACTTGTCTGCTTTTCGTCTCATTGGCTACCTGTATGGCTCTCAACTCACAGAACCTGGTTGTAGTATGACTTAGGGTTGGGCGATGTGGACAAAATCAAACGTCCTAATATTTCTGAAATATTGCAGATCTACAAGCTCACAATGTGTCGCAAATTAATGCGACGCGTTGTGAGCTTATACTACATTGGCTATTATTGCTAATTTATAAAAATGTATAAAAAGGAGCTTAAGTAATTAAAACCAAGGAAAAGACAACAGTTATCGCATATCACTATATTACAATATCCCAGAATCCCAGATGATATCTAGTCTCATAAATATTGATATAATATCAATAGTTTGCCCAGCCCTAGTATGGCTTTCTGAATGTCCTTCTCTGTTGGTGTACTGGATGGTACTGTGTATAAGCTGTGGATGTAATATACATTTTACATCCTGAACCACAGCTTTTGAGTGGCAGATATGAATATGAGCCTGGATACCACAGGCGATGTTCCACTTTCATGTACATCAAGACCACCTGCTCTTTCTATGAAATGGATCGACTGGGGGAGTGGAGGGTGAGAGCTGCAAACCCTGATTGATTTCACCTCATGAATTACTCATGAAGGGCAGGCACAGATTAAAGAGAGGAGACAGATTAAAGGACAGATTGAGACAAGAGAGTCTTGAGACAAGGGAGATATAGACTAGTGTTGTTGGGTATCGTTTAGGTTTTGTCCGGTACCTGTGCTAAACGGTACTTTTAAAACGGTGCTGGTGCTTAAACGATGCTAGAACTGATACTTTTCAATTCAATACAATAATTATTTTTCAAAACGGGGTCGTTGTTTTTTCGTATTGTTTATTTGCGTCGCTCCTGGTGTGTAATGACCTTAATATGCACTGTACAAAAGATTCTGGGAGGAATAAACAACCATTAGTTAAACCTTCGAAATGTAAGTGTTTGATTCTCTTAATGTTTTCATGGTGTGGCTCCTAGGGGGCGGGCCATCTAGAAGAGCGTCTGTCTGTCTGCCTGTCTGTCTGTCTGTCCGTGGCTAATCTCACAAACCACTGGGCCGATCAGTGCCAAATTACTTGTGCACGCTGCCAGTAGGCCATGGACGTTTTTTTTTTAATGAATTCTTATCCCATGTGAACTCATAATTTCAGATCCACCATCCCACGAATCCGCCATTTCAGTCTTGCCCACATGATGTCAGAGACCATGAGACCCATTGGTCCCCTCCTTGTTATTTCACATGGCACTTTATATTTGATACACCATACGTCATGTTTGTTGTTTTGATAAGAGCTATATAAAGGTTTATACGTCTATTGAGAGAAATGGGCTTTGAGTGTCTTGTGTCTGAGTTTCGGGTGGCTGTGGACAGAGCTACACTGTAGAATTCTCTGTCGACCCGTAATGGGTACATTGGTCACATTTGTGCACTCTCAGAGTTTAACTAACGCTGAGGATTTTACTGTGTTGCCTGGCTCATTCCTCTGTCCTTCCCTGTCATTCAACGGCACCAGGGAGAGCGGCCTGAAAAGCAGGGCAGGGGGAAAAAAAAGGATGAAACTCAGCCAGGCAAAGCGACATGGGTGACGAACCGTTCCCACTAAGTGTGCCAGCCAGGTTTGAGGCTGGTACTGTTGTTGTGGTCCAGCAGCGCTGGCTGGCTGGTGCACTACACAAGGAGAGAAGCAAGGGTTGAGCCTGGCTCCAATGCTGGAGCTGGGAGGGACAAACTGCTGGCAGACCAGAGGTTACACAGTAAAAGCCTCAGTTTTCATTTAACTCAGTGTACAAAAATGTAACCAAATGGACCCTTTATGGGCCCATTTGGTTACAGTTGTACACTCTCTGCACTGTCTGAACCCACAAATGGATAAATGAACACTGAGGAGTTTACTGTGTGCTTTTATCCACGGCGCTTTACAATGATTGTGCATTACATTCACCCATTCACTCATACACCGATGGCGGAGGAAACCATGCAAGGCAACAACCTGCTCATCGTGCTCAATGAGGGGTTCAGTGTCTTGCTCACGGACACTTCGACACTAACTCTGGGGGATCGAACTGGGAACCTTCCGGTTCCTAAGCGGCCGCTCTACCACCTGAGCCACTGCAGCAATGTAATAATCACTGCTCTGTGAGATACACGTAAAGGCCAAATCCCATATTTTCTTATAATTATTATAATAATATAATAATATATTTCTAAACAGCCGCTGCTGGCTGCGTGCACGCAGCGAGGCGATGCGAGACACTCACACAATCACGTGCAGCATGCGTCCTCGATCTCCAGGCTTTTAGTTTTTTAGTTTTGCTAAAAAATAAAAGCTTGGAAATTCCTGTCCCAGCTGTTGGTACGCAAAAGCGCCTCGCGTCGTCTGATGTGGTGCTCATTTTTTATTTTGGGTGCGCATGCGCACCTGCGCACCAGTTATGTGCACCCCTGGTTATAACGCCACCACAAGGCCAATTTAAGAAATATGTGGAGGAGGTTTTTCCTTGGCCTACTGAGAGTGTGCGTGCAAAGTTGGTCAGTGCTCACAGACAGACACACATGGCCAGGGGCAAAAACATTATTCCCGCCCTGGCAGAGATAATAATAACATGACATTTTTGTTGTTAGATCCACGAGTAGACCTGTGTAGTCTGTAGTGTCATGTTCAAAGACAATCCTACTGCATGTGTAACTATGTATTCAATATAGCTACATTGTTATTTTGACTTCAGTCAGCCTTTTACAAAACATTACTTAGCCAGGATGGACCAAGTAGGGCCATGTCAATGGGGACAAACTGCAGTATTCGGTATTGGCCCTGGATACTGTTTGTGTCCCAGTCTGCAACTGAGTCTAAACTGCAGACTGATGGATGCCTGGGCGGTCCGGTCATGGGGAGTGACGGGAGAGAGGGTGAGAAGGAAAGAACAAAAGGACGAAAGGGAGAGAAGAGAAGAGAGACACAGAAGGGGAGAAAGGAGGGAAGTACAGATGGAAAGAGAGATGGGGGGCGGGGAAGGGGGGAGCAGGAACAGTAGACCTTGGCTGTGTGTTCTCTATTGGCCAGGTTCAGCTTTGCTCTGTTTGTTTTTACTCTATTTTTACCTTCCAGTCTGCCTCTGGTCACTGCTGAATGACTCCATATGTAAGTTAGATTTCAGCTGAGGGAAACCATTCAAATGTTCCTTCCTTCCAAGGGAGGTGGTGGTGGGGGGGAGACATACTTTGATCCATATGGTCCGTTGCTTGGGAGGGATATAGCGTCCAAACTGAATTGTACGTTTTTTTCCCCCTTTTATTTTGTCCTTCATGTCATTCGGTTCATGGGATGTCAGACTTGTAAACCAATCAGTTTTGTTCAAGCGACGTTATAAAAGCACCATCCTCAAAGCCAGCTAAATGTGTGAGTTCATTCTCCTTGGTGTGAGAGAATCTGTCTGGAGCACCACAGGGAATATGACTGCAGTAGATGCAGTGCATGCAGTAGATCTCCCCCTCATTACACCAAACAGACCAGCTCCTTATGTGCTGCTATTTGTCCCATGTCTGTCTTGCATCTTAGGGACCATACACCACAATCTACTAGATCTATTCTGCTGTGCTGTGTGTCGTCATGCATAGTACTTAATTGTCTCGGGCATTAAACTGCACAGTTGCGATCGATGCAAAGCTACAATATTGATTCTGAGGTACATTTTATTGCAGAACACGCTTTTATTCTGCAAAAATAAATTGAAATGAAAATCTCAATGCAGTCACAGCCATTGCGGCTTCTCAACTTCCTGTAATGCTCAAGGGTCCTTATTTCCCTGAGACACTTCCCTATGGCAGTTATCAACGCAGTCTGCAGCTTCGTAACTAGTACCTCCACTTAAGGGAAAAGGTACCTTCCTGAAAACGTACGCACACACAAATGAACTCTTGGAACTGATAGTAATTACAAAAATTGACGGTTAACGATTAATTATTAACATCCCTACCCTGTGTAGCTCAGTGCGTACAGCACGGCACGAAAAAACAAAAAACTATTTGCTTGCTTTATAAAATGGCTAAAATGGCTGTGTGTTCCTTGGTATTTGTGTGTGTGTGTGTGTGTGTGTGTGTGTGTGCGCGTGCGCGCGTGCGTGTGGAGGGATTACGTAGTGCTAAGCATGAACTTGGTGCAGTGCAGTGTGTGCAGCAGAGTGACTATTCTGGTGCCACAATGGAGTCATGTGTTTGGGAAGTGTTTTTAGAGCAGAGTGGCCCACATGAGTGAGTGTGTACAATATCCCCTCTGTCTGCCTCCTTCCCGTCACTTCCTGATCTCTCTCTCTCACGCACACACACACACACACACACACACACACACACACACACGACACACACACACTCTTACACTCAGTCCACGGCCCACATCTTCAGATTGTGTCTGTGAATGTATGTCTGCTAGCTCACCCACGCTCAAAGAGAGGAAGTGTTTCCTTAGCTTGAGACCAACCTGGACAGCTGCACAGGTCGGTTTGCTGTTGAGCTCAATTTGTACTCTGTATCTTGATGGTGTCACTTGCTGAAAATAACATCAGCTCTTTGTGGCAAGCAACACGCATGCAGAGTTACACAGTATAAATCAGGCATTAGGCTGGAGCAAAACATTCCTCCAGAGGCAATAACTTGTGTTTTAAATGGTAGGTATGAGCAAAACTAAGTATAGCAATCAGTGGGTTAGCCTCCATGTCCTCCTTGCCGGACCGGATGATCTGCCTATCCCTTCTTTTAAACAAATCTTGTCTTAATAGTCCAACATGATAAGGGCCACCCCCTCGAGCTAGTCAGCACTTGACTGAAGATTGCTGGGTACGGAAAACTCCGGAATCCCCTGTCACCACCAGTCAGCATGGAATCCCAGGACAGCCAACCAGAGGCAGACAGTCAGCATGGAATCGCAGGGCAGCCAATCAGATTTAGCGGAGTCTTCTGGATTCCATTAAGGAGAACATACTCGACTCTTAACTGGTCTGGTGTATTTCATGTGGATGTTGCTGCTTTACGTTTAGAGTTTCAGCGCATCATATGATTGAAGACATTCATTTCTCTCCACCGTCTCATGCATCATCTTTTCCGTGTATTAGCCCCTATGGATGAAAGACTTGGGTTAAAGGAGTAGTTCACCCAAAAAATGACTTATTTTCTATCAATTGCACTCCCCATGAAGCCTTGAATCCATGGATTTATTTTTGTTTTTGTGGCATTCCTAAGCCAATAATTTGATTCCCGTCTCCTACCGGCTAATGTATCCGGTAGGAGACACAAAGTAGATTATTTGTGTCTCCTACCGGATACACACCCGGTCATCAAATTATTGTCTTAGGAATGCCACAAAAACTAAAATAAATCCATGAATTCAAGGCTTCATGGGGAGTGCAATTGATAGAAAATATGTAATTCTTTGGGTGAACTCCTCCTTTAAGAAGCAGACTCTGACAGACAGTCAAGGACATTATACCGGGGGAGATTTTGCATGTGCATTTTGCATTGAAATTGCATTGAATGTTTTTTCTGTTGTAGGGCTGTGTGACTGATCTGGAATGGTTTGAATACATGTGGAGCGATTTTTAAGTTGTACGGGTTCAATTATGGCTGTGTTGTGCATGCTGTGTGCCCTCAGGTCTCATAAAGGACAGAGAATGACGTGCCAGTGGCCACAGTGACAGGAGAAGAGGGGAGAATAACTTGTAAATCAAATATAACGGGACACAGGCTGCTTATATTAAACTCTCCTCTCCTCTCCTTCTCCTCTCCCCTCATCTTCTCTCCACTACTCATTTCATCTCATTTAGACCCTGGCATCTGGACTGAGTTAAGCAGTGCTAAATGTGAGGCAGTGGGGGGCAGCATGGGGATAACAGTAGGGGGTCCAACTAGGGGAGGCAGTGGTGACGTGCATAGGGGGTGAAAGCATGGGGGGGGACAGCTTAGAAAACAACGATGGGACAGAGGGTGAGACAGTGGGTTAGTAGATTGTCAGAAGAAGATGGTGGTATGGGCAAAGGAGAAAGGGGAAGAAATTTCCTTTTTATATATATATATACAGTAGAACACATGGGTGAGAGAAATATCCAGGCTTGCAGGATTACTGACCTGCTGAGAAAATCACATAAAGGAGTTTATTGAGCTGTAGTTCAAATTGGTGATGAATTCCCTGCAGCATTGGTTGAGAGGTCTTCTGCACACACAGGCCTAGGAGCAGAACGGGGACAAAAGCCAGGGTACAAAAGCCATTTTAAACAAACTACACTTTAACCTTATATACTTTGTTGTACGAACCTAATTACAAGTAGATCGGCTATTTTTGAAAATGATTTGAAAGAAAATGCCTAAAATGACGCCAGGGGGAAAGTGGTTAATTTAACGATCAAGATTTTGCAGTGCAGTATTTTACATATGCTCATGCATGAGCCCAAACCCCAAAGAATGTCTTTACTCTCTCTCTTTCTATATATTTCCCTCCCTTTCCATGCATGCCCGCCCGGCAGAGACCCGTGTGTAAACACAGAGTCAAGCTGACCTCTGAGGGAGGTGAAATGTGGCCGGCTGGCATCAGTTTGTCAATGCATAATTCAGGCGCATGCATATCATCTGCACTGACGGATCAATGCGGCGCGCTCAGATGACCTTTGAGGTATTGATTATCGTTATGGAGGCGCGAGTTGTGCTAATCTGTTATGACAGACGTTCCGGCTAGAGTGATTTAGCTAGTCACAGGAATTTACGTGTACACTGACAAATCTCCTGCAAAATGTTAATGCTACTCTGGGAGAGTACACATGGAACCACGTGGACCCTTATTGTGCAGTGTAGGAAGCAGTCATTGTTAAGTTTTGGATATAATCTCGTTTTGTACTTTTTGTCCTCACTTGTAAATAGACTTGCTGCTGCATAATTAGGCTTGGGGTTTATGTATTCAAAAATGGTGCCTTTGTTCTCTTCTGTTCCCTTTCTATCTGCTTATTCGTGGCAGTGAAGAGGATTTAGGCCGTGGACCCGGTCTGTGCCGTGAATGGACAAGGGCAACATCAACAAGTCAAATGCGGAATCCCTGCAGCTTCTCCGTTCTTTAGCCTCCTCTCTAGACAGAAGCAGCAGATGCTCCCCAGCTCTGCTTTTGTTGTTCATGGCCGGCCGGCCAGAGGTCTGACTTAAAGACGAGGGGGAGGAGAAGAGTTTAAAGTATCCCCCCCCCCCCCCCTACAACTCTTTCTTTCCGCTTTTCTCCCTCTACCTCTGTCTTTCTGACTGGCCCGGCTGGCGTCTGCTGGATGAGTTAAATCCCTGATTGTTTTTAGCCCACATGGCTGCAGTGGGTGGTGCTCCGGTCCATTCACAGACACGCAGGGTGCATCTGCACTCCATAAAGACCCCCCAACGTTGAGGGTGATTTACCTCCACTCAGCAACATGAAGAGCTCTCCTGCACTAATATGCACTGAGCAAATGCACCCCCACCCCACAACGCTCGCTCCCCACACACAAGTGGTACTGTTTCCACACACACACACACACACACACACACACACACACACACACACACACACACACACACACACACACACACACACACACACACACACACACACACACACACACACGGTGGGTCTTTATTTCACGTCTTCTCTGTCTCTCATTGTGCCAGAAGTACAATGCAGCCTGCTTTGGCTGCGTCCCATCCCCTCTCATGTCCATTAGATCAGCCAAAGAGAGCTGTGGTGGTGATGCATACCTTAGTGGCCTCGGGCATCACTTCCCTTGAGAAGACCGGACGTGGCCTAGTCTGTTAGATTCTACAGCAGAGCGCCTTATCTGTCCTGGCAAGGATCACTGATATAGATAGACTTTCAATGGAAACCAGCAGCAGGTAACAGCAGCAATAGCTTATGCTTTCATGGTGATGTGGTGACATTAAATTAAACTAAGTTATAAAGCATGTCTTTTTTTTCATAGACTTATTTCTTTTGGGCATTTTTATGCTTTATTTCAAATTGACACTGTGAGAAAGAGACAGAAGTGATATTGGTAAATGTCACATATCATTTTCCACGGCACCCCTGGACTAGCATAACAACTAAATTGGGAGAAAAGGGGGAGCTTTTATTGTGACAAAGTATCCAAAGGAAAAGGAAGGTCTGACCTGGAAGGACATTTTAATTGCCTCCAAGCACTATTGCTGGATAGCATTACAGGAAACGTTGCTTTCCCTTTTTACTAAATGCATTTCAGCCCATGCTATTGTATTTACTGTCACTCTGATTTGTATTGAAATGTTTGGTAATCAAATCAAGTCTGCCTCAGTTCTAGGATGGTTGAGAACCACTGGTCTGTAAAGTGAGATAAAGGTTGCTCGGCCTGAGGGATTTAGCCTGATCCAATAACCTCTATGAGCTTATCTTTCAGTTTTATGAACTTGGAATCAAGCCTTTGCTTACAGCCACCTCTCTGATCTCAACCACAGGGACAAACACAGTGTAAGTCAGTGTAAGTCAATGCCTACTCGCTGTCCTGAGTGTCCTCCAAAACAAAATGGATGAAATTCCTATCGCATTGTGTTGCCAGTGAAGATAATTCGTGAGAGAGGTTACATTATAGTACAAGGCACGCTAGTGGTCAGTGAGATTCGGGTGGAGACTATTCCTTGTAGCCTGAAGCCTGGTTATCCCAGTGTTGTTTGTGGCAAAGTTTCTCTAGCTCCTGCCACTACTGTTACTCACAGCGTTGTCACTGTAACGTCATTGTAGTATACCAGTAGCCAAGTGATGGGAGGTGTTGGTTGTTGTACTGGCACTTGGAGGATTACCAGTCATCCTCTTGTGTCTCTGGAGTGGAGTCATTATGTCACTGTTCCTCCAGACACACAGCTGACATCATTACCCACTTCCTGCAGGTTGAATGAGAAGTTCCAAAGCAGGATGAGTCGAGGCGACCTCAGAGAAGGTTTTCACTGGCATCCGTTGGCGTTAACATCAGAGGAGGAGGAGCCTCCTGACTGTCCGAGATGATGGTTTAGCACTGGAAAAGGATGGTGCAGTGCTAAACCACCATCTCTGAGAGTTATACGGAATTCATAGAACCGGCCGTAAAGTGACAGACATAACTCTCATATTAAATTGGAGTTCAATTCATTGGCCTCTGTGTGTCATTGACTAATCCACTTCCTGCCAGACACACTAGTCACCCAATGGTGTCTGACTGGCTGTTTGTGCAAATGTGTGCACTCTGTCTTTGGTGTACCATGTAGATGAGAGTTGGCTGTTTATTGGGGCTGAGTAAGTGCATTAACGCTCAAAGCATTCACAGGGCGGTCATAAATCACCAGGATGACTGTCCATATAGAGGCAACAACATGAGAAAGGCTAAAAGGCTATCTCCTCTGCCTTAACAGTATGACACACCACTCCTCCCATTTCTTTCTGTCCTTCCCTTTGGGTGGGGCTTATAGCTATTTATTTTGTGTGGATGTACTGGCTGCGTCTCAGGTCCTTATTCAGCTCTGTCTTAGCTCCTCTATCCTCACTCGAACAAGGTTATGTAAAGAAGGAAAGGACATCTATATGAAGGTAGATATGTTTCAAAATTCGAGAGCATGTAGATTTGATTTGAGCACAAATGCAATCTAATCTACACGACACGTGTACATTGAAATTTGCACTTGCATAAAGTATTCATACACATGTACAGTAAATTGACATTGAAAGTCACAAAGAATAAACCATTCTTGTTGTGCAACAGTCTATCTACACGTGTGTAAATATTCTTTTCTGTGACTTTGTGTGTGTGTGGATTACACGTTACAGGTTCAAATTTTTGAGTGCTCAAATCAAATCCACAAGCTCTTGAATTTTGCAACATATCTACCATTGTACCTTCCAATAGTATAGATGTCCTTTCCTTCTTTACATAAACTTGTAGGAATAAGGATAGAGGGGCTAGGACAGAGCGGAGTAAGGACCTGAATCGCAGCCACTGAGAGGCAATGAGTGAGTAGAAGGAGGGAGGGAGAGAGTGAGGGAAACGATGAGTAAGATCCAGTTGGTGTAACCTATTTCAGATTAGCCAATTTTGTGTTAACCAAACAATTTTCAAGTTGCCACCACACCTACCTTCCCCAAAATCAACTTCAAGTTATACAATTTAAAATACAGTTTATAGAACTCATTTTTCACCGAACATCACAACAGTCTACAGTCTAGTTTCTGGCCTTGGCGCGTGCGCTCGTATGTGTGTGTGGCTTTTGCATGTTAAGAATGATGTCATTTATCTGAGTGCTGAGAGTGTAGCTCCATGAAAGAGTGTCTCACAGAACACAGTCTAATAGCTCCCTGGGGGCTGAAGAGCTTTACAACAGTCAAGAAATGTGTGGTCCCAGAGAACATCTTTAAAATGAACTCAATCAAAACAATGGCTGAAAAGACCAATGCTCTATTTTGATTTCATTAAACTTTTTCAGCATCCCTCTTTGATTTGTGAGGACTCTGCTATTGGGTTTAGCCTACTTTTGACAAGCCTATTTTAAGAAGCCAGATAGGATGGGGTTATTGAGTCTAACGGGGGATGAGCACTGGCTACTCCTTGATGAAAACAATGGTTTAAGGTACTTGTTTGTTGTTAATGCTCTCTCCTGCCAGCTAAGGAGGCCCTGGCTACCATCAGCTGCAGTACCATTTGCTAGTATCTCTCCTCGATCCCCAGTAAGCAGCCATAGTGCCAGGCTAAGCCTTAACCAAGCAGATGGGTAGGGGATCCTTCAGGCTTATCTGTGGAATGCTGGGTATCCGTCTTGTGTTTTCCTCTAAAAGGAGTGGCTAATATCTCTAAGGCTCCATCTTCCTTTGATTGACTCCTGGGACTCTCTCTCTCCCTCTCTTCCTCTCTTCCTCTCTCTCGCCTCTCTCTCTCGTCACTATGTTGACTGCTCTTGTTCTCTCTGTCCTGCCCAGCTGTGCCCCTTCCCCTTCCCATCCATTTCCTTATGCCTGATTTATACTTGTTTGTACCCAGGGGGCAAACCCCCCCTTTTTTTGGAAACCTGCATTTGCCCTGCCATCAAAGGTTGGCCACCAGAAATAATATCTATGACCCAGTAGGATCACATCCTATATGGACAACCCGGTCAATTTTTTGCTGGAAATCCAATATGGCCGCCTCAATATTGGCCCCTATCAGAAAATAGCTTTGGCGATAACTTTTGAACCAGATGGGCTAGAAATGCAAACTTGGTGTCTATTTCATGGTTTCAGAGCATGAGAAACTCAATGGAATACTTATTTTTATGATTAGGTGTGTCTGGACCTTTACTTTGCATATTTCCAAGATGGACGCCACCCGTAAATGAGTTTTACTATGACTTTTACAGTGACAGATAACTGTTATGGCAAAAAGTCTGCTTTTTAAGCAATATGAACACATTTGGTCAGTTTGAGCTTTCATTTCTATGTTGTCAATATGGCTGCAGTCATAAATAATGTATGGTATTACATTTTTGCTCAGATTCTATCTATAGTTGTGGGGATGATTGCAGTGAAAAATCTGAGAAAAAGCCCACAATGTATCTTATGTATCATTTTAATAAACTAACTATAATATAAACAGACACATGCACACTCCAAGACTTGCCAAAAACCTCAACTTTAGGGCTATACAAATTAACATAGTGGTATGCATTCAAGTAACATAACAAAATATAGACTACTTAGTGACAAACAGAGTAAAAGCGGATTTGAGGTTGCCTACAAAAGGTTCATTTTGACCTCTATGGTGCTGTCTTGCCTGCTTCTAAAGCCAATGATACTATGGTACAATGCTATTCACCATCACTGTTGTCACGTGTTGCACTGATCCTGCCGCATCGTGTCTCCAGTCCCTGGCAACGGCATCCTAAGTAGCATGGAATTTCCTTCTTTGCACAGGAACAGTTTTTCTGGCAGCCTTTGATACAGCTGCATGATATTGCCTTGTTCATTGACACAGCCCAGGCTGGCTCGGTAGATGCAAGGGGGACTGCATTGCTAGCACTGAGAGACCATCCATACTCTGCGAAAGAGGGAATATCCGGCTTGGCGATGTGTGCATATTTATCTATTATGGTTGCTAGAGCAGCTCTTCTCAGGTGCAGGTCAAAGGCATTCTCTGTCGGGGGCAGCAGCTTTAAGAGGGTTGATCTATTATTGAGGAACTTGTACACTCTAAGCTTACTCAGGTCAAAATCCTCCGGGTGGTCCGCTTTGGATGTATATACAGCAATTGTGAGGTCTTGTGCTTGATTGATGACGTCATCTGAGAGGGAATCAGAAGAGTTTTCACCAAACTCCTCAAGTGCAGGGAGATCCAGACACATGCTGGTCTTGAACCATGCCTTCTTCCCAGTGAAGAAGGGATAGCTGGTGGTATCTCTGCCACTTAAACTATGGATAAAGGGCAGGGCACGACACCGTGCGAGCCCCAGTGCTGATACCATTTGATGGATAGGAAGGTATGAATTTTGCTCTGTTCTCACCCACAGCTCTGGAAGGCATCTGAGATGGGTTGCTTTATAGTAAAGGCACATGATGATGATGTCTGTGTCATTGGCATGGATGACAACTCTGTCAACTTTGTCATTCTGGACACTGTACAGGGTGTGGAGTATTATTCTTGTATCAGCCTCCTGTTGTGTGGATTCTAGTGCAGGGACATCTTCAATAGACCCCTCCTTGATCACCACACTCATTGTCTCTTCTTTAAACCCCCCACCCAGGTAAAGATGTGTTGGACCAAGGGCCGACTTAAGTTTCTCATTTTCACACCATTCGTCACAGAGGAAACTCAATAGGTTTGCCTTGTTAGCTGACACAGCAAAAAACTCCCGAGGATCTGGAGCTGTGTAATGCATACTGACTTCATATTCTTTGGAAGGTTTTGGTTGAGCATATCTGTGTTCTTGCTCAGCTGTCTTAAGACTAGGTCCACTGTACCGGTCACAACAGAAGTGAATGATCTCTGTGCCAGCAGGCACATCATTCAACAGCAGACGTTGGTATCGTTCAGCGATTGTTCCAAATGCTTCACCTTTCAGGAACGACCAATGGCGTATGGCATACATGGCATCAATAACTACTGCTGTTTTTCTGTCTTCTGTAGGCAGGTCAGGGATGCATGCAACTTTGGTCTCCTCTTTCAGGACCTTCACAAGGCTTGCCTTGGTACCTGTTCTCATCCTGCCATCTTCCTGGAAGAGGGAAGGGGGGGAAGTCACTCCACACGTGGTTGCCTATAAAGTCAACAAGGTTGAGTTCTCCACCACTGGCTATGATTTGGGTCATGCGCAGGAGGGCAGTAATTTCATTGCTCTTGCCAGGTGCTGAGGTTTTCCCCTTCGATTCTTTGGATTTTGTGTTTTGAGTATGGAAAGTGTTAAGCTTCATTATGCTTGTCTTCTTCTGATCACTGGACAGTGATTCACACAGTGCCTTCAGACCCAGTTTGTTCACACTCATCAAGTCGTCCTTGACTGTGGAATCAGCACACTGTCCTGTAGATATGTTGATCATGGATGATGTGCTCACTGTAAATGGGTTAGTCTCCACTGCTGCCATGACCTTGACTACCATCTCTGCATCCCGGGTTACACGACTCTGACCAGACTCATGGTGTGGGTTGGAGGAGTGGAGGTGGAGCATAGACTTGAGCTCTGCAGAGACAGCTGCAGTGAGTGTTTTTGTGTAGACCCATTTTGTCCGGGCAGCAGGGCTGAGTGTAATGCCATCCAGACCGCTTGCTTTCTTGGCATCAGCATTATAGGTCTGCTCCAGTAGCATGTCAAAAGCAACACTGTTGTGGCTGCCATCTGCTCGTCTGCCAACAAATACACCTGCCATCAGTGCTTCATGTACCTCTGAAGCTGTTTCTGGTAGTTTCTTCATCTCAGCCAAATACAGAGGTAAAGATTGCTGCCCGTACTTGTAGTGGCCTGCTGCAGTGAGGTAGGGTAGCATTCTTGCTGATTCACAGAGATGTCCTGTCCAGTCACCTTCCCGATCGTAGTAGATAAACCTTTGGAGAATATCTGACATCTCCAGGAAGGTTGCCCAGAGGACTGCAGTTGGTTGCCCATTCAATGATTCCTGAAAAAGCAGCAGCTGCTCTCCTAGGACTGCCATCTCTGGACGCCTCACCTGTATAGCAATGCAGTCCCCCTTGCATCTACCGAGCCAGCCTGGCCTGTGTCAATGAACAAGGCAATATCATGCAGCTGTATCAAAGGCTGCCAGAAAAACTGTTCCTGTGCAAAGAAGGAAATTCCATGCTACTTAGGAGGCCGTTGCCAGGGACTGGAGACACGATGCAGCAGGATCAGTGCAACACGTGACAACAGTGACGGTGAATAGCATTGTACCATAGTATCATTGGCTTTAGAAGCAGGCAAGACAGCACCATAGAGGTCAAAATGAACCTTTTGTAGGCAACCTCAAATCCGCTTTTACTCTGTTTGTCACTAAGTAGTCTATATTTTGTTATGTTACTTGAATGCATACCACTATGTTAATTTGTATAGCCCTAAAGTTGAAGTTTTTGGCAAGTCCTGGAGTGTGCATGTGTCTGTTTTTTATTGTAGTTAGTTTATTAAAATGATACATAAGATACATTGTGGCCTTTTTCTCAGATTTTTCACTGCAATCATCCCCACAACTATAGATAGAATCTGAGCAAAAATGTAATACCATACATTATTTATGACTGCAGCCATATTGACAACATAGAAATGAAAGCTCAAACTGACCAAATGTGTTCATATTGCTTAAAAAGCAGACTTTTTGCCATAACAGTTAGCTGTCACTGTAAAAGTCATAGTAAAACTCATTTTCGGGTGGCGTCCATCTTGGAAATATGCAAAGTAAAGGTCCAGACACACCTAATCATAAAAATAAGTATTCCATTGAGTTTCTCATGCTCTGAAACCATGAAATAGACACCAAGTTTGCATTTCTAGCCCATCTGGTTCAAAAGTTATCGCCAAAGCTATTTTCTGATAGGGGCCAATATTGAGGCGGCCATATTGGATTTCCAGCAAAAAATTGACCGGGTTGTCCATATAGGTTGTGATCCTACTGGGTCATAGATATTATTTCTGGTGGCCAACCTTTGATGGCAGGGCAAATGCAGCACACCCCCCTTTGCCCCCTGGGTATTGGGAAAAGAGCAGATCTACAAGCTCACAATGCGTCGCACAAGCTTGTAGATGGGCTGTGCTTTTGTGTGTGACACCCGCGCACAACTGAGTATAAATCAATCACCCGTTACTATATACAGTCTATTTTATACATGAATTCTTTCTACTGAAGTCGGTTTTGGGGGCACTGGCGTTGGAGGAGTTAAAGTGACAGATTTAAACCAGACGGCTCATGATGGAGGATAATGATTGCTGTTTTTTTGTGGTTTTTGCAGTTTTGCATGCCGTGGCATTTTACAGACCGGCATGTTTCTGGGGTTGTGGTCAGCCAGCCTGGCAAAGGCACAAACTGCCGTTAAGTTGCTCTATTTCCCCATGCCCCCCCCCCCCCCCCCCCATTTTTTCTATGTATCTTAAATGATTCCAGAATTTGATTTAACCCTTCGCTCTTTGTATTTGCTGGTCTCTTAACATCTTAACAGTCGTCATACTTTGTTTTCACTGTGGCCAATGCTTTCTGTGAATGCATTTCATAAAAATACATCATGGCTGCTGTCTGAATTGGTTGTAACAAACCTTTAGTGAAGCTGATTTAATCAGCAAGAAACAGAAATAGCTGAAAAAGTAGTACTCATATGTCATATTAATGAATGACAGATTTTCCGCTTTTAATGCTAGTACCACTAGCTAGTCAGCATTCGACAGACAGCTTCATACTAACTGTTTGTAAATGTTGACATAGTTAACATCGTGAGAAGCTAACAAAAATGCTGAATCTTGTGTGGACTTGGCTCACCTCATCTAAATCTACAGCATGAGTTTGAGCTGGTGGGGATGACTGTGTAGATATGCCTGGGTATGATTTTGTTTGGTTTGGGACATTACCAACTATGTTGCCCCCCCAAACGTCTGTCTCCAGAACTGATGGGGTGGTGGTCAATGCATGGTCTTTCTTCTCTGTGTGCCTGGTTATATCTTTTCTATTAAAACTCCCATCATAAAACGGCGATGGAACAATCACATCTGTCTTATCATCGTTGCCACAATGGGATATTGTAGTGCAGAAACAAAGAATGAGATTATCTTTGTAACACTATGTGTTACCTGTTTATCTTCGTTCATTCGCTGGTGGCAAGCCTTCAGTTTGGAAGTGCCAGTGAAAATAAGGTTTATACTATGTAGTAGGAATGTAAAATCTGCTGTCTTAATGCATAATGAAAGGTAACAATAACTTCCATGGGAGCCAAGCCTTTTCCCCATGGCCTGCTTATTTTTGGCATATTTCAGCCTACAAGATTTCTTATTTTCCTGTTCGGGAAAATAAACCATCACTGCTTGAATGACACCAATGATAAACGAAAGCCCCCATCATGCCCCATGCTTTCAGAACTAGACCTCTGGATCAGGTTACTAAAGCAGTGCAGTCTGCCTGCCACAGTGATTTAGACCAGGTTCCAGTTTCCCCAGGGGAGGCTTACAGTTTACACAGCATGCATTTTCTGATGCAAAGTCAGCCTATGTGATCCATCATCAGTGCGAACTTTACCCAGCTGTTGTCTATGTGACTCAAAGTACACTATAGATCATTGTTCTCCATCAATATTGGTTACAGACAATGTAACCTGGATCTTATTCCTCTTGGATGGGGTCCATTTGGATGTTCCACTGACTGAATCAATGCCGAAATAGCTCAGGGCTCCTTCAAAGAGTCACATTTCTCTATGGCTTGACGGAGAGCCAGAAACGATGGCAACGGCTTCATAATGCCTGCCAGGCCCTCGGACACAGAAAGACAGCAAGAGACAGACAAACAGACAGACAAGACTGAAAGAAAGACAGACAGACAGAAGGAAGGAACTAAGGAGCGGGTTTTGGGCTGGCAGCTTGCTAGTCTGGTACAGTAACCACAGCCTCACACTATCTACAGCTAGCCAACGGGAAAAACACATTAAAATCGTCAGTGTTCATTTAACCCTGAGTGTATAAAAAATGGACACAAATATGGGTCCTTTTGGCTCCATCGTTAACACTCTCAGAAAGTTAAAATTAACAGTGATTTTACTGGGCGAGACAGGTCTGCCTACGTTGGATAGGATAAGCTTACCAACCTACTAGCTAGCTAAAGTATGAAAGACTGTCCTGTGTTATTAACACTACCTTCAAGGGCAAATTATAGTGTAAAATAAGGCGCAAATGATTTTGTAATGAATGCCAACTGCTCCTGTCTGTAAAAGCAGCTGATCTCACACATCATGTTATATCTGCCCTGCAGAACTTCCTGCTTCATCCTGTTCAACAACAACAGGGCTCATAACTGTACGCTTTCCTTTGTGTAGCTGTGTGCCGGTTACATTCTCTTTAACCACATGAACTCTAGAGCATTGGTTCTCAAAGTGGGGTCCGGGGACCCCCAGCGGTCCTTGAGGGAGTTCCAGGGGGTCCCCAGCTAAATGATGGATAGTTAGGAACCAAATGGACCCTTATGGGTCTGTAACTCTGAGAGGGTACAAATGGAACCAAATGGATTTGGTTCCATTTGTACCCTCTCAGAGTTAAATTAACATTGATTTTACAATATAAATTGGGGTACCAGAGATAGAAATGCCATCAAACTTGGGGTCCTTGAAATTAAAATGGTTGAGAATCACTGCTAGAGCCGTAAAAGCTTCTCTTATGGGAGTCCCTGGCATATCTTTTCAAATGGGGCTAATAAGTGTCAATTTGGGGGTCCTTGACATGAAAAAGTTTGCACTGCACTAGAGTCCCTATTCAATTTATGGGGCGAACATTTGGCGAAAGTAACAGACCTAGTCTACATCACGTGTTGTGAACTTGTAGATTGGCTATTTTAGGCGAAGAAATTTGATGTAGAGGGAAACGGAAGGGAATCGAGTATATAGAAGTATTTGGGTTTAAACTTTTAAGTAGTTAATATCCAAGGGTAGAGCTGTTAGTTTGAGTTATTTGTTTGGGAAAACGACATGGGAACATAACGTGTGGCTAATGGCACTGGAAGTCCCCCTTGCTGTGAAAAGGCATCGAGCGCTTACTGAATGATGACCACATTAAAACCTATGCTGCAGCTTCACTCAAAATTCACAATAAAACCTTTGTAATGGCAATAGAGTAATGATTGTACATGTCCTCCCGTGGCAACATCGCTTTCTGGGAAGGGAACTTGGTTTGGTGAAACTCGACGACGTCTATGTTGAGGGTTTGTATTGTTCAGAAGTCAATCATGTGATTCAACACTGAGGTTGTTTTCCTGTTGCATCTTCAAGGCCGCTTGAATATGGATATTATCCCTCCCTCGCCTTTTCCACCTGAACAATGCTCTTTTGTGTTGTCTTTAGTAGTCAAGGGCTCAATGATGATGTGGGATCATAGTGTTGGAGCCTTGCCGGGGAGAGAGACTATTGAGTAATCCTCTGAGGGACAAATGAGCACTGCTTGGGGGAAGGACTGGTTTGTTTAACTCATCACCTTGTCACACTGCAGTCAGTCATCTCTGTTATGGGAGACCGGCAACTATGCTTGTTTGTGCAGAACGTGTGCACGCACATTGTGTGTTCGTGCACATGCCTTGTAATCATTATGTGACTTGTGGTTTTTGTCTCATGCTGTCTGTTTTTGTATCTTGGTTGCCATCACTGAGAGGAAGAGCCCATAATTGCTGCTGTAGTACTGCAGCGGCTAGTAACAGTCAAGTTTCAGTAGCAAATGCTATTTTTAGATTGTGTGGTGACTGTGCACTGCGTTGCAATATTATAAAAACAAATTTGGTATTGTACCAGCACCACAAGGGAAAGAAGTGTCCTTAATTTGACTCTGAGATAAATAAATATTTATAGATATAGGGATAACCAGATGAACTTGATTTTGTTCACTTTCTTTAACCTCAGGGTTTCCCTGGGTGACTTGAGCATTATTTAATTAGCCAAAGATGTGTATAAACCAGTGGTTCTCAACCTTTTCATCTCAAGTGTTCGCGGCCTACCCAACTGACCACTTTAACACGACAGCCGATAGCGTGCATTTTCTGAGCAATTCAATGATCAATCAATCGATCCAAAAATACATGTTCACAATCACAACTTGATGCGTTGTGAGCTAGTTGATCTGCTTTTTTGGCAGAATGTTCACCCATTTCCACCGAATGTTTGCCTATTATA
Organism: Gymnoscopelus microlampas; assembly: GCF_963454915.1. Classification (NCBI taxonomy): domain Eukaryota; kingdom Metazoa; phylum Chordata; class Actinopteri; order Myctophiformes; family Myctophidae; genus Gymnoscopelus; species Gymnoscopelus microlampas. Next base: position 9,303,297 of record NC_139946.1, read on the forward strand.
ACATGCTCAGAATAGGGATGCTAGGCTTCATGTGGTTAAACTAGACCTTTTAAATGTTAAATAGTCCCCCCTCCCCCCCTCTTCACCAGAAACGTATAGTAATAAAGGAAGTGGGCCACAGTGTGTAAATGACTTTATTTAACTCTTAGTTAAAGGAAGTGAGTGGGGTAAGTCCCTGTGACATACTAGCGTCATGTCCAGGGGCTGTACTTGATGCATCATGGCTGTGGGATGTATACATCAAGCCGCCTCATGCTACAGAAACAGGAGATAGGCTCCTGCCCTATGGGACACATGGCTCGGCAAGACTTACTTAAAGGAAGTGGTAAATGATAAGAGTTGTTCACAAAAATAGGTAGACTAGTTAGAGTAACTATTTAGAACATTTAAAGTTTAGTTAGCCTGAAAGCTAATATCTAATAACAAGCTGTATTTAACCACTTTCAACCTGGTTAAATATAGGTTAAAAACTGGTTATTGTTGGTGAAGTTCTTCCAAAAAAACAAACAGTTTTGTTCTAAACAGTTCAAAGAAATAGCAGATCTACAAGCTCACAATGTGTTGACTATTGACTTTATGCCTGTTAGAGAAAAAAAAACTTTTTCCACATCCTGTGGGTTTTACCACGCCTAGTCTAACTTGTTGAGTGACAATTTAGCCGCCAGAGCTCTTTATTCTCCTCGTTGTTATGTAGTAAGTAGATGGAGCTGTGTTGTTGATGTTAATGCCATGGTGATGTGTTACCTACATCGTCATGTCTGTGGCTTGGTCATTCAGGGGGAAGAGCAGCACTTGCGTCACAGCCAAAGCATAGAATAGACTTACAGCTTGCAGTAAGACTGGTTCCTGTAACAGTCTAGTCTTATCAGCTCATGTCTTAAGGGTGCCTTTTTAGCTGTTTGATTGTTGAAATAAAACGCATAGATGAACACGTGCCTGTTTTGTGTCAGTATAGATCTCAGAGCAGATCTGTGTGTAAATCTTCTTTACTGCTGTAAAAGCTTCAGGAAAAGATTGCCCAATTTGGCCAGATCTCTGAGCCCTGTTGCTGTCTATGCCCATGGGCTTTTAAAACTGTAAACAGAACTTTAAAAATCATGTGATGGTGCTTAGCTTGGTAGCTTGGATATGGAACAGGGTTCTGCTGAAATAATGCAGGTCAATATTTCTGGAATATTTCACCTGTGTAAGGGGGAAAAAAATCCCCCTTCATTTTATATTTGTTGCCGTTTCATTTAATTCACAGTTTTTTCTTAATCAACTAATTACAGACCTGTTATGTGTCTATTTATCTAGTCTGTGTCCTAGATTTCCATAGCTACAGTAGGCCTGCTGCTGGGCCAATCCAAGACAAACATTTAGGCTTAAGCAGAGTTTACATTTAGAATATGAACTAAATGCAGCCAGAGTCTAACTTTGTCTTTCTTTGGTTAACTTTGTTTAAAACAACATATTTTTTGTTTGCACTTTGAAATGCCAGTGTGACTAATTGTTATGCCTTTTACGATTTTGGAATGCCCCGCACTGGAATGTGGATTATTTCAATATAGTAAAATTATTGCTACAGTTGTTGGAATTTTTTCTGAATCGGATCATCGTGCAGTTATGCTGCTAGCATGGAAGTTACAAGCGAAGGTCAATGTTCTCTCTATCTTTCTCTGATGCTGAATTTTTACACCACAAGTTGTGTGTTACTTTGTGTATAATTGAACATGACACATCCTGTTATTATCATAACATGATGTATGCTATGAAATACAAATGACTTAATCCATGTCTAAATGTCTTCACCAGGTGCTGTGTGGTGAGTGTGGCAGTGGGTGCGGCATGCTGAGGCCACTCCCCCTGGCTCAGAATGAGTGTCAGAGATGGCGCTGCCACCATGGCAACGAACGCAGGTGGAGGAGGAGGGGGAGTCGAGGCAGCTAGCTCCCTGGATGGCCGCTCTTACCTACTCCAGATCTACCCCCGGCTGTATTCCCAGTCCTCTACCTGCTGCTGTCTCAGGTTGGTGACAAAACCGCATTTGCATGTCAAGGACCTCCAAATGGGGGTTCGCAAACTGCAACGTTATTACACATTTTTCAAGACTTTTCAAGATTTTAATGGTAGCACAATGTGGCGCATCACAACGCGTTGTGAGCTTAAAGTCGTTAAACTGACTTTGATGCTATATAACTGATTTAGCTTCAGAACCCCTTCAAGGACCCCTGGGGGTCCACAGACCCCAGTTTTAGAGACAGACCCCAGTTTTTAGAGACATAGCAGACCCTTCAGTTTGATTGATTGATTGAATACTTTATTAGCAGTTACTTTGAAGCAGTACAGTAAAAACTATGGGTGGCCATAGCTGAATGGTTAGAGAGCTCGAAGTCAGAGGTCCCATGTTCGATCCCACGCATGTGTCGAAGTGTCCAAGACACTGAACCCCTAACTGCTCACTGAGGTGCTGCCCCCGTAGCGCCCACCGCTCCTGTTACTTAGGGTGGGTTAAATGCAGATACCTTTATTTTATTTCACTGTGTATGCAAATATACAGTGACAAATACCACAAAGGTGTGTGAACTTATTATTATTTTAAAATGAGAACACAAAAACCCTGGGGGGAGGGTTTGTTTCCATTGTGGTCCATGAGAAAAGCCAAAACAAGAGCCTCTCTATTTATGTTTTTCTTCATTACCTCCACTATTAATGTTTCCGCTCTCGTCTGTTCGTCCGTCTGTCTGACTGTTGCAGAGAACTTGGTGGAAAAGTGGGTCCTGGGCCAAGGGACTTTTTTTGTACATGTTGCAAAGATTAACATAGCACTATAGTACTTTGAAGGAAGGTTTATCATGGGCCCAGGAAGAACTGATTAAGTGGTCTCTTGCATCATGAAGTTATATTGGCCAAAAGGGGACGTGGAGCCAGAAGTAGACCAACTCCCACTGTACATTTTAGTTAATAAATAAGTAACAAGGTAATCTTGCGTAATATTGTTTGGATCACATTTTATTAACCTGCTTCATTCTCCCTTCAGAGTGCAGAAGGATGCGTCAGCAGCCTCTGTGATTAAGGATGCAGCCTCAGAGCTGGGGCTGGACCCTGGCCGTCTCTACGTGCTAGCAGAGGTGAAGGAATGTGGCGGAGAAGAATGGGTCTTGGGGCCCGGGGACCTGCCGGTGCAGAGGGTACTGCTGTGGCCCCGGAAGGCTCAGGATGAGCATCCTCAGAGCCTGGGATTTTACTTCTTACTACAGGTAATAGTGGAAACCTTGGGCTGACCAAGTTTGGGAACTGCCAATGTAGTCTGTTGAATTTAGCCAGGTCAGCTCAATTCATCTTTGTGCTAAATCCATGGATAAAACATTTCACAACCTTACACAAAAACAGCATTTCTGGTGGTGGTAGCAGCTGTAACATTTACAGTTGCTACCTCTGTACATCTTTACACATTTTTGAAAATATGCCAAAAGCTTAAAAAAAAATTTTTTTTAAAAGGATGTTTCTTTCCCATGTTCTAGGAGAGGAACAACGATGGCGCTATTCAGTATGTCCACCTCCCAGCCCTGTCCAAGGAACAGCAAGCCCAGAGGCTGACCGCCAGGGGCTTCCTCCCCCCTCCACAGGATGACTTTGCAGACCTCTGCAACTTGCCCGCCCTCAACGAGGAGAGCATCCTGAACAACCTGCGCATGCGCTTCCACAAGAAGAAGATCTACACCTATGCGGGCAGCATCCTCATCGCCATCAACCCCTTCAAGTTCCTGCCTATCTACAACCCCAAGTATGTCAAGATGTACGAGAACCACCAACTGGGCAAGCTGGAGCCCCATATCTTTGCCATCGCTGATGTGGCATACTATGCCATGCTCAGGAAGAGGGTCAACCAGTGCATTGTCATCTCCGGAGAGAGCGGTTCAGGAAAGACTCAAAGCACCAACTTCCTGATCCACTGTCTGACTGCACTCAGCCAGAAGGGCTACGCCAGCGGGGTGGAGAGGACCATACTGGGGGCTGGACCTGTCCTGGAGGTGAGCTAACACCGCCGGTCGAATACCGGTTAACGTTTGTCTTTTGTTGTCAGGATTGTCTACTCTACAAATCATTTATGCAGGTGTCCAGTGATCATTAGAGCTCCTTTTCTATTTAGATACATCTTGTTGGCATGTAAAAGTGAAATGCGTTGATTTGTTTTGGAATATACTGTTAGGCTACTAGCTAGTGTGACCACAGTAGATTTTTTTTTAATTTTCTTCCTGTGGATGTAAGACTTTTTTTTTTGTTTAGCAAAGAACTTAAAAGTTTACCGAAAGGATAAGTTGGCTTGGTAGCAATTTATTTTTTCCTATAGTGCCTGGCTGGTTTCATATGGAAGAGCGTGAAAGTACGGCATCAGTCATGGAACAATATACCAGATCTAGTGTAACAATTACTGCTCATGGTCACACATAGTTTAGTATCACTTCTGCAATGGCCTTAATGAGGGCTGAAGTGCACAGCTCATTGTTATTAGTCACTTCTAACATGGAGAAATGATTCCTTCTCCGGATGGATATGTGTTGCTAACACACACACGCGCACAGGCCTCAAAATACACTGAATTCTGTCTCAGTTGAATGGATGATAATTACTTCCAGCAGTGTGGTTATGTGAATGATATAGCATCACATGATCGTCCCAGAGATCCTTTATATTCCTGATCTAATGTATTTTCCTTCCGTACAGAGCTGCAGAGCTCCTTTGTTGCCCTGTGATTGTTTTAGGGGGTGTATGTATGTGCTTCTCTGTGGTTGGTGAAGGAGACATCGTCAGAGAATATGGACTTTAGTTTGCCAGAAAGAAGAAGTGAAAAAGGGAATGGGAAGTGTGACGCTTGACGATTTTTCGTTTGAACGAAGTTGTTGACACTTTCCGTGGCCTACTGACAATGCTGAGAACAAAAGATAAGACTGTTTGTTGTCTAGGAGGACTGCTGAGCCAACTTGATGTCTTTGAAGACAACAGAGACGCCTCTCTACTTTGAAGGACATTCAGATCCTGCTGATCGTGATGGCAACGGATGCATTAATCTCAGTCTTTTGACATAGCCGATGACATTAGCGTCATTTTCTGCATTGTAAATCTATGTAGAACTAGAGTTCACAAACTTAATTGAATGTAGGAGGCTTGTTGACTAACAGCCGCTGTGTCTTTGTGGTCAGCATGTTGGATCAGGTGACTTGGTTCCACTTCCCACTCTGTGCTTTGTGAGAGGCGAGATGTTTCTGCTGCTTTCTACAAGCAGAGAGACAGACTGACTGACTCCAGTCTAGGGACTGTAGTCTCGGCTGAAGCAGATGTTTTGGGCCTGATACCAGCTTTGTTTGCTGGGGGAGGGAAACAAAAAATCCTACTTTGGTGGTGTATTAAAGAAAAATATTGCATGGATCTCAAGAAATTATTGAGCATTGAAACAAAGCTGTTGGACCCACAATAGTTTTTTCCATAAATCATCAGCATAGCCTTTTCATGAACTACAGTATGAAAGAATTCTAAATGACAGTTCTTTTTTGTCATGTTGATGTAATCATAAGAGAACGAAATCAGTTTTTTCCCCAGTACATTATTGGTGCTGTATGTGACAATACAAATGCCTTCGTGAAAAGCCGATAGTAGTTGATAAAGGTTCATAGATAGCCGATTGTTTGCTAGAGCGAGTGAGTGTCGTATGGACTCTAAACAGACATGAGAGAGTCTCCTTTTGTTAGTGTGATTGACTAGACTGAGTGCCTGTCCTATTGATAGAGAGTAGCAGGAGTGGTGAGGAGTGGTCCCCTGTAGCCAAAGAATTTTTACGGCAAAGCTCTGCAGGAGGTCTGTCTCTGTCTGGGTGTCCGGAGTTAATCTTGCAAACCAGTGAACCGATCAGCGCCAGATTTCTTGTGCACACTGCCAGTACCCCACAGAAGTACCTTTTCACATTACGATTTATACTTTTTGTAATATTTAACTTACATTTTCGAATGGAAGTCAAAGGGGCTCTGATCAGGCTGAAACCTTGGCCAATTTTGGAGGCATACTTCAAAGATTTGTCATGTCATATGCCACGACTGATATCATAGATGACATCAGTTTTGTGACTGATGTCACATAGGCTGCCCACAAGTCCAAGATCCAAACTGGAGCCACACTGTTAATGTGGATCCCAAGATGTACATGATTAGATTTTCAGATTGTGGAAGAAAGCTAGTCTATGCATCTGTTTTATATTTCTGTTGGCATGTCAGCTTTGTCATATTATGAAAGCTGTGTCTGGAAAATGGTGACAATGAACTATTAGATTCATATTATTGCATTGTATATGCAATGTGTATAGCCACAGTTACACATGTCTCCTGTATACGTTTGGACTGTAGCCAGTAAAACTGAGGGACAGTCAGACCTAGTGGCCAAATACAGCTCTGTTGTGTTTAGGGTGATTAGAGGCACTTGTGCAGACACATACAGAACATGAACATGCTTGCATCTGTTGGCTTTCCCATAGCTTGACAACTCAAGGTTGCATCATGGAGGGCCAGTTCGTTTTTTTGTGTGGTTTTCTAATTTGATCCCACAGCTACGTGGCAGAGAGTTTTGTTTGTATTCCTGTAATGAGAAAGGGACTTTCACATATGGAAGAATTTTCCTCTGGGTCAGACCAAAAGCAGGGTTATTACTGTGATTATCATTGTGCACATGACTCCCACCTACACTTCTACTCGTTGTACAACAGAGAATGGCCAGTGTTGACGTAGAGCAGTTATTGTTATCGTGATGTTGAAATCATTGTTTTGTTTCATCACTGTGACGTGTTTGACCACCCTAAAGTTCTAACTGTGTGGCATTTATTACAGGACCTTCAGGGGTGTGTGTGTGAGTGTGAGTGAGTGAGTTAGAGAGTGGGTGGGATAACTGTATGGTCACGGGATGTTTGTGAATCAATCCCTTTTTAGAGATGTGAAGTTGAAGATCTCAACTCACAAATGGGAATGGGATACAACTGATGAAAGTGGAATGACAGCGTGGGCATCTGTACAACCTGACAAGATTCAACAGGCGCATGGCGATGGAAATCTTAGTATTCTTCCATGATTGCAGTAGCTGTCCCTTGGTGTTGGAATTGAATGTGCCTCAGTCTTAATCTGACAATAAATCCCTCCTACATAGTTCCCCGTTCTATTCCTCAGCAATGTAGCTAAAAATAGGGCCTCAGCCAGCAAAGCCCCTTATGAGGAATGCAGTTTATTAGAAGTAAAATTCAACAGTGAAAACTCCCTGACCTGTGTTAGTTTGTTCCATGCACCGCCAGGAGTTGCCTCACAGTTGACGCTTGATGGAGAAGAATGAAGTAGAACTGAATAGAAGTGACTTACAGTCGATGGGAATTGGGAACATGCATTTGCAAAGTATCATCTTAAACATTTACTGCATGTTGGTAGAATAATGTGCAGCTGAAGTCATTTTCTGGCAGGGGGCGTTCAGCTATCCATCCATCAGTCTTTTAACAATGTCTGTCTCCATTTGTTTCAAAACCCACTGACTCGGCAGTGGTGAGGCTCCCCTCCGCGGAGCACTGCAAACGTTCAAAGGCAGCGGAATGAGTGAAGCTCTGGTCCCTTGATGCCTGTCAGTCTGTCAGAATCTCTGGTTCTGGAGAAGGAGGGAGGGATTTTAGTTTTTTCCGTTCTGTCAGCAGAGTTCTGGTCCCCTTGGCAGACGGGACTGCCACTCTGCCATTCAATCCCCAAATGCAGTGTGCTGGACTGGTTCCTTTGGTCCAGAGCTGTGGTCGGGGGACAGACAGGGAGACGGGTTTGGTCTGGTCTAGTCTGGGTTAGGAACCAGATATAGAGATGGGATTCCAACTGGGAACCAGTTGACGCAGTCGGGACACCAGGCTCCATTCTGGCTATATTTTTTCTTTTTTTTTAAAAGATATTTTTGGGGGGTTTTCTGCCGTTATTGATTGATACAGGAGACTGACAGGAAATGGGGGGAGTGACACACAGCAAAGGTCGTCGGGATCGGGATTCGAACCCGCGACACACTGTCTGTCAGGCTGCATTAGCAGCCTAGGTGCCCGGACTGCTATGCCAGCCACCCGGGCCTCTGGCTATGTTTTTAACAGCTGTACCCGCCCCAGCAGCATTGCCAGCACTGGAAGTGCATTGTGTCAGAGTTCAGAAAGGTTACAAGGCTTAACAGGAAGAGGTGACTTGTGTCCTCTCCCATTTGTCTACACTATAAATTGTTGATGTACTTGATTAGCTCAATTCAGCTGCATTCAATTCAGTTCAAAGGGCCAGCTTGGATTGTTTTCGTGAACGAGTCCACGACCACGTTTCGCTGCACTGTCATAAGACTGCTGCCATGAAACAAAACTAGTTTTACAGGGGAAGTAATAATTCATCTTAAATTATGTTCCCCACTGTTTGTCTCTTTCCTGAAACCTTGAGTTCTGTGGTGCTTTCCAGCTGATTTTCACTTTGAAAAGACATTATTTATTCCCTTTCTTTTCTTGTATGCTTAGATTACCATAGTTAAAATGTTAGCAGTGCGTGTGTTTGTAATATACTTTTATGGGTGGCTTCCCTCAGTGGTAATGGAACCTTTAACCCCAGCCATTTAGTGCTATGCTTCACCCATTGATCATGTGCATGCATTATTTGCACATGTAAGTGCTTGTACGTTTGCACTTACGTATGTAGTAGTAGGGGTGTGTGTGTGTGTGTGTGTGTGTGTGTGTGTGTGTGTGTGTGTGTGTGTGTGTGTGTGTGTGTGTGTGTGTGTGTGTGTGTGTGTGTGTGTGTGTGTGTGTGTGTGTGTGTGTGTGTGTGTGTGTGTGTGTGTGTGTGTGTGTGTGTGTGTGTGTGTGTGTGTGTGTCTGTGTGTGTCGTGGAAGGGAGCTCTCTAGCCCAGGGTCACATTTTAAAGAGATGAGATCAGTGTTTCTGGAGTTTTACTCTGACTGTGGGCTCTCTGTAGTTTCCTGTGCTGCCTGCTGGCACATAGACCTGCCCTGAAATAGCCTACTGCTGAATTTAGCAAAGCTGGGGGCCTTTAATGGATTGCACCACTTCTCTTCTGCTCTATTCTGTTTTGTTTTATTCTATTCTATTCTATTCTGTTCTTTGCGATAGTTTTCCCAGGTAAAATCTGTGTAGTATTCCAAATGAGTAAATAAAGTACAATTTATTAAAAACCATGGTGACCCAATTCGCTGATATCGTTGTTGTTGGGTTGTATGTTCAAAAACCTTCTTTTTTTAATTACTTTTTAAAAAACATTTAAAAATAGTCAATATATCTTCAAGCTCACACCGCGCGTTTACGAACACCTTTTGGTGTGAAGTAGGGTATTACTTTATGAAAATACATAAAAAGTCAAAAAATGGAGAAACTAGGTTTCTGCCCGACAGCAACAATATGTAGTATTGACAGAGCTTCTATCTATACAAACTCATAAGCTCACCTGGAAGGTACTATGCTCTAAATTGCATTTTGCTGCTGAACTGGTTTGACCGGTTATTCCTCTCCTCTGTTAAGCTTTTCTCCTCGTGTCAGGTTTTTCTATACAAGGATTTGAATGGCTTTTCTTTTTAATATCAGCAGGACCCACCTCCGCCGTATAGAGGATAGTCTGACACCTTGTGCAAGTGCACTGGAGTTGTATGTCAAAATAGTCTATGAACTATCATTGAACTGCTGTCATGGCGGTCTTTACTCTGAGTGAGGTTTGCATTTGAAAACATTCAGTTTGTTAGTGGGTTAATATAAGCTATTTTTTATTTATTAGTCATTAAGAGGATCCAATTGACACAGGAAAGCCCGTACTCATTTATTTTGTAGGTTATTTTAGTTTTTTACAGCATGGCTCTTCAGGCGTCTAGCTGTCTATAAGACGGTCTGTCTGTGTGCCTTTCTGTCTCTGTGTCTGGTCTGGACCTAATCTCGCAAACCGCTGGACCGATCATGCAGAGCAAATTTCCTGTGCATGCTGCCAGTAGGCTGTAGAAGTACTCCCCAATTTATTTTCTGCGTGATTTATACTATACTATACTAAAAATATGTTATATTTAATATTTTTTGGTGGCTCTGTATCGTTTATGATATTTAGTTTTATTTATTTAATACAGTCTAGTTTGGAGAAAATGTAATTCATTCTGCCCAGTAGGCCGGAAGTACCATTGGGAAAACTACATTACGTGGGACGGCAGGACTATTTCTTTTTTTTATTTCAGTCCTAAAAGGTGCAACAAATGGCGTGATATTCAGCAGCAGCAGTTTGTGAATAATTCAAACCAGAAACCAAACTTTATCTTTATAACTGTATCAGCATCAAAACATGCATTGCCTACAGCCAGTAAACATATGAGCAGCCTATTTCCTAAGAAGAATACGGTAATTTGGGGTTTTACTGCGTCAGCTGCAAACCCACCAGCTTTACAGAGAAAAGATAACCATCATCTCACCAACCACAATACTTTATCTTATTAGTACCCATTCACAACAGCTTCACCACGTTTGCAGAGAAGAGACAATTGTAGGGCAACCTGCCTCAGTTCTTATTGAAGGCTGTTGCAGCCATTAGCTGAACTGCCTAGTAAGCTTCTGTAACCCTAACCCTAACCCTAACCCTAACCCATAGACTAACAGAAGTACACCACCGGTTTGACATGATTGCATATTCCAGGTTACCAGAGTCTTTTTCCCCCCTTTTTTACATCTACTGTTCAATAAGGTACATTGAAGCTCAGTCTACAGGGGTCCACTGAGCTTAGTGTCTTTTTGCATGGTACATTTTTGTACATTGTAACAATTTAAAAGGGCATCATTTAATAAAAGTTTATTAAATTATTATTACAATTCATGTTTGACCTTCATGCAGTAAATGTGGCACCACTTTTCAGGGATAGATGTCAAGTAGATAGCAGTTTGGATTAAAGCCAACTATGCTGCTCTGTTGAGTGTTTACTCCAGTGCAAAGTACTCGAGAAAAGTATGTAGAATGAGCAGCAGGGCATCTGCAGCTCAGTCAGTACCGGACACTGCAAACTGATTGTATGACATCATTATGGGTCAAATAGCTCTGTGTGATTTCTGCACTTTGTCAAGGAGCTAGCTGGGCCTCCCACCACTACCGCTCCTCCTCACTCCACCCAGCCGGATGGTCTGTGAATATCAACCTGTGTTTTTAAAGGCCATTTATGTGCTCTGTCTATGTGGGCATAGTATGTGTGTTTTGTTGGAGGTCATTGTTTTGTGTTCGGAGCATAATATTTGTTTTTAGATCACAGATGACAAACTAATTATTTTCATTCATTTCAATGGGAAAGCCTTTGTCACTGAAATGAAATGCATATTTGTGTTAATTGAGTGATGGGTTTAATTGGCAATGACTGATACTGACACATTGATTTCCAATACCTGACTTATATTCAGGAAAATCAATTAGGCTTTGATTGAGTTTGCCCACAATCAGCACGAGCCAAGCCAATCATACTGCTGCTTTTCAGTTGATCATACCCAGCCTGCCCTCTTTTTTTATAGCTAAAAGAATATATATTGGTCTTGTCGAGCAACACAGTCATGCGCTAAAGTATAAATTATACTGTACATGCAAATACAGCCTCTATGGGCACTCTCCAGCCCTCTCCATGCCATTCTGTCTCACAGACAGGAAGCTCCTATCAGTTCTCCTTAACAGGAAGGAGATCACCCACGACACCGGAAGTAACAGCAGTTGTCCTTCTTTGCCATTGGCCCAGGACCTTGAGGTGGGAGGTGGGGGGGGGGGGGGCTGCACACACCAAAGTATTGTATTGTTGTTCAGGAAGTCTAGAGGAGTAACTGGCCATTCTGTATGTGGATCCATTGTTTATCTTTTAGTTCTAGGTTGTCTCACTTTTTTCCCCCTTCACTATATTTGGACAGGCTACAGTAGGTGCCCACAGTGTGTTGGCAGTGGGCATGAGTATGGAAGAGATGGCATCTGCAGTTTTTAGACACCGTAGCATATGCTCACACACTTCATATAACACATGAACACTAACAAGTTAGGCCTTCGTAATCGGTTCAGAATCATATTTTCTAAATCTAAATAAGTAAGACATGATATTGCTGACAGAGGGAATGCAGTCTGCTTGTAGCTGCATGCAGTAGGTCATTTCTGGGTCTATTCATGGTAGTGCGCACTAGTGTGACCACATCACAGGCTGGGGCTTGATGTGGTACCTTCCTGTGCCTGGGTGGGGCTGGTTGAAAATATCTCCAAAATGGTGACACGCCACGCCACTGGAGCAAGACTGGTACTTGAAAACCTTTTAGTGTACTGCCATCATACTGTACTAATAGCTTGTCAACTGGTATGGTCTGTATAACATATACGTAGCATATTGCCTAATAATGTTGTTCACCCCACATCCAGAGCCAGCAGAATACTCACACATTTTAGAATGTTAAAGCTGATAGTGTTTTATGCAACGCAGCAACTAAAAGAACATTTAGCTACTATTTGCTACTAAAATCTGCAGTTGCATACTGAAGCAATTACACTAATTTAAGCTCAAGTCCAAAATCTTTTCTCCTCTTTTATTGTTTCCACTATGGTGACATCAACACAAGTTTGTTTATTTTCCACTGTCGTTAACTGACTATTTAGCTGTCAGACAATGACTACAGTTTGTTTCTAACATGCTATGTCTCTTTAAAATTACATTGTGTCATTGTCATGTTTTGCCATTCAATATATGCTCTCACATGAATGCTTTCCTCAGGTGAAAATGTCAACTGACACCCATGCAGTATAGTTTTCCTACCATTCATATCCCCTGAAGCAATAAGCAAAACTGTGCCATGCTTTACTGCACAAGACTAATCAGATCACCAAACAGTTTGTTTCTGGCCTTTCACCCAATGAGTGAATGAAACGGAACAGTAGAATTGTCCTCATTGTAACATCTGCTGTTAAACAAAAACGCAATCTTTTGGCTGCTATCCTGTCTGGGATTTTGAATCTGTTCTTAGTCAGCAATGAATTTGCGTTCATACCCTGAGGGCTTATAAGTGTAGTTGGCAGGTTATAGAGCTGATTCAACAGTATACAGTAGGCCGTAGCAAGGCACACTATAGAGGTGTAACTGTGTACTACTGACATGGTATTCAGTCATTGCCACCATCATGTGAACTCGCCAAAGACCCTCTCACATTCATGACATTAACAAATACTGTTTACTTTGTTGCTCTGTACCATTGGTGTTTTGCCTCACTATTGTAACTACCAGTGATTATATGTTTTATTAGCTTGGTTCTTCGTTCGTCAATTCTACCCCATAATTACACACTTGCAGGTAAATGTACGTTGGCCAGAAAGCATGATTGTTATTGTTGGTCCTAGTGAATGTGGGAGTTTGAAGGAGCATGTCTGTTGAGTGCCGTGTGGGTGCCTACCGTTGCCCCAGATGAATGTGGGAATTCTAGTTGTGGCGGTTTGGACTATTTGGAATCCTTTGTGTGAGTGACGGTGCTACTGCGAGGTGCCCATGTCAATGCCTTGGCACCGTGTGTGGAAATGTTTAACGGCAGCTCTTAAGGGCAAGTGGACTTTAAGGGATGAGTAGGACCCTCAGTGCAATATGTTAGTATTCAGGCACCAGCCCTACACTTTTACTCATTACAGAGATGTTTTGGTTTCTCTGATTCAATTGTTTTCTGTAAGAAAATGCATATTAATGAGGGGCCTATATTATGAAATGACAGAAAATACAGTATGTCGATTTTAGCCCTAGTTCTGTTTTAATCTTACAACATCAGTTTCTTTCAATTTTGTTTTGATGATGTTGCTCGCTCATAAAATCAGGCCTGAAGGCATTAGCTAAGCAACTATATCTCAAAGCTGGTTGAGAATCATAAAATTAAAGTAGGTGTCTTGACTTGTTGTGTTAGTCATGCATAATTATCTTTAGTAAAGTAGACTTAAGTCCCAAGGTTTAAAAATGTTTCCCAAAGCCATATTGTTATTTCACTCATCTCAGCCGCTCATCTCTTACAGAACACTGTCATGTTTCACTTCACTTAATTTGCTTCCTCCGTGACAAGTTTATAAGAGACTACTGTATCTATGAAAGGTTATAAAAGTACTGTGTCTGTAATTAAAGGTTTTACTTTGTCATGTTTGTGTTGATACAAATGGCTCATAACCTTCCACTTTGAAAACTGTCTCCTTATCTGTTTTGAAAGATGTGCGTGCGGCCACCCGTCTGTGCGTGTGTGTGTGTGTGAGGCGGGGACTGAATTGGGACATAAGATTGTATTCTTGGTAGGTCTGGCTTAGTGGCTGTGTAAATGTACAGTTGAATAGGCTTCAGGAAAACAGGCCCACCACAGAAAGGAACAGCCAGGTACTTTGTGCACTAAAATGTCGTACGTGAACAATGACGGCACAAAATGTCACAACCACACATAATATATAGCATACATGTATATTATTTTATTTTATTCAGTTCAATCACTTTATTGGCATGAACGTTGCCTTAACATGTTTATCATAACTTGAGGTTTAATGGGTAAACAAACATGCTAAAATAAAGATAACAAATTGTGTGTATGGTGTATATCGCTTTAGTCACAGATCTGCGTTTCTGCATATTTATCTAAGCTCCTACACCCAGAACCACACTGCAGAGTGACAAATATACATGAACAAATGCCACCGTATTTACACACTAAGATAGACAGAGACTCCTTTATCTATCTTTGGTCTTTCTGTCTCTCTCTGTCTCCACCCCCTGTCTCTCTCGCTCTTTCAGTAGTATGCAGATTAGACCACAGGTTTCCAAGGGCGCCACGGCTTGGCTAAGCATCATTCACTTCCTCATACCTGATGAGTCTTCCAGCCAATCAGAGAGTCCGTTGAAGGGCATGTTCGAATACGAACGATGCTATGACATGTTTAGCATTCCGTCCATCCCGAAAGAAGCCTGGGCTGAGCAGAAGAGATTTCCCAGGGTTTGGTTGTATTGCCTGAGAGAGCGCAGGGTTCAGACCCACACTGGACAGCTCCGAGGGCCAATACCAACTTAACTGGCCCTGAATGCTGGAACTGTGACAGCGACTGAGGCAGTGGCAGACCACACCCAAAGAAATAAACGGGTTAGGTCCAATAAAGGACTTAACATGCATAACATCAACAATTTTAAGTAGAAGTGTGCTTGTGCACTCACACATATACCACACATACAAACGCACACGCAGCACTCGCTCACATTGACTGTAAGCGCACTGAGTCCTGTCTGAACAGGTCGAGGTTATACTCTGGAAGGATGATTCTGGTCACGGATGAGGAACGTTTCAACAGAACTCAGACTATCTCTTTCATCATCCATTGTCAACACACAGCCACTGTTGCATCACTCGTTTTTGCCCTCTGGTCTCAAAGCTATTTCAGGATTACACTTAACTCAATTAAAATACGTCGCTGTTGCTATGTACAGTAAGTTTCAAATGTACAGTAACACACCTACCCTGAGACGGAAGCTGGTGTGGAATAACACTGAATGCACAACTGCAAAAAAATATAGATAGAATAATAGAATTTGAGAAAATACCGTAATTCTGTCAGCTCTGTTGCTGCAGGAGAAGTGGAAATGGGTTAACGGTCAGTTCTTTGTCAGTGTTTGTGTGTGCCCCCTGCCTTCATCTAATCTGCTGAAATACCACTGTATCGAATTCACCCTGCAACTGCTATTGACAACACAATGTGGCTCCTATTTAACATGCACCGAGTCAACTTCCCGTGCGGCAGTCTTTTGTTGTTGTGGTGTGTGTATGTGTGTGTGAGCGAGAGAGAGAGGCTATCTTTATACATGTGAGTATGTGCAGCAGGGAAAGAGAGTGCTTTTCTGTGTCTTCATCAATGGGAGTAAACAGGGCCCCTCATTGAGGACTGGTGGCTGAGTTCTGTGCACCCCTGGCTGAGTTTGGCTTTGGCCCGAGGCCTGGTGCTCTCTAATTCTCTTTGGTCTGATACTGCTATACATATAGACCCTCCCAAGCTCATTTATCATCACTGACCTAATGTCTCGCACGCACGCACTCACGCACGCGCGCACACACGTGCACAAGTGCATACGCTCACACACGCACACACACTAAATTAAAGAAAGGGGAAAATGGCAGGGTTTAAAACAGGAAAAGGATAGAGGGGGATGGAGGGAAGAAACTAAAGAAAAGTAGGTGGAGATGGATTGAAAGATAGTTAGTGGAGGGCAAGAGGGGACAACGAGTTACAGATGCTCACCCCCCTCCCCCCCACTAAGTCCCCCAAAACACACACACACACACACACACACACACACACACACACACACACACACACACACACACACACACACACACACACACACACACACACACACACAGAGCCCCACCCCTTCTGTCATGTCAGCTGCTGCTTTCATCGAGTATTGACCTCTGGACTTTGGGGTGACTTTATTGCCACAGTGATTTGTTGTTGTTTTTCTTTAGGGGCTCTGATTGAGGTGTAGTCTTTCCAGCGCAAGAATGCTGTGTTCCCCAATGCAACACTCTGACTCTGAACGTTTGAGGTGCATTCATTGAACATTCATTGAACACAGTTGAGCTATCCATAATTCATGCACTTTTTTGTCCCTGTCACTCTTATGTGTACTTTATTCTACGTTGTGCCGGAAATAGCCAATTGCAATGCAGATGCGCTGCATTGTGATGAGCTGATAGATCTACTATTTTTGGTGTGCGACACAATCGTACAATAAAGTACAAGTCATGCTTCAATCAATTAACCCCACTGACCTGCTTGAGAAGAGATTATTTAAGATGGAAATGGACAGAGAGGGGGCAGAGGTAATAGTAGCTTTTGCAATTCTGTTGAGCCACAGTTGTACTGAATTTGAACGCATGGTTAACTAGCAGTGTTTTTCCTACCATAATTTTGGCCGAACTCACGCGGCATCCGGTGCATCTTGTTTAGTTCTCATTTTATTTAGATTTACATATATTTGATCTTTTCCTTTTATTTAGTCATTCTTAGCCTTGCTAATAAAAACAAACATTATTGGAGAACGCTGACTAGAATAGGATATGTAATAAAACATTTCTTTGACTATTTGTCCTTGCCACAAATATAGAAAGTAATCCATGTATTTTGTCTTCTCTTCCTCTGTTAACTCCGCCAGGCTTTTGGGAATGCCAAGACGGCCCACAACAACAACTCAAGCCGCTTCGGCAAGTTCATCCAGGTGAATTACCTGGAGAGTGGCGTGGTCCGAGGGTGAGTAACCGTGTGTGTGTGTGTGTGTGTGAGCGCGTGGGTGCATGCGTGCGTGCACAAAGACTGTAGTTATCCACTCAACAGCCACTTGTATGCTCTCATGTGGACTTCAGTGTAGCCAGAATGTGCTAATGTAGATTACCATGCCAAACATGGACAATTATCTGTGCTACTTGTTTGTTTTTGCATTCAGAATCCTCCTCTTCCCGTAGCCTTTCATTTGAACCATCTTCCTCTCTTTGGACCACAACCTTCCTCTTCGTAGTTTATTTGTTGTTTGCTCTCTGTGCATACTGTGGGCTACATATGCAGACACAAGTACATTCTTCCTTTTTCTCAGCAGTCGTTTTCGTCTGCGGTCAGGAGCACTGATGTCAATGTGGTCAGCGCCAGTGTCACTTCCTCACTTCCTCCTTGGCCCAGGAAGTAGCGAGGAGAGCAGCTGCACAGCACAGTATCTGAAAAACACCTCGTATGTAATTCTGTGAGGTTCTAGATAGTTACAGTATGTGGCACGGGGCTACAGAAAAGATTTGATTATTATGGCCAAATTCGCCAAGAATGAGTGAATTGGATTGTTGAGGCGTTTCATCACTCTATAAACAACTGTGTTTTTATCAGAAATAAAAGGAAACAAATAGACATGGTCATGGAAACGGCAGCATGTCTGTGGCACCAGCCGCTCAGCATGAGGTCACAGTAATGGGGCAGACTCAACCTGATTAGGTCTTAATAGCACCAGGTCTCATCACCCTCTATTGAATTGCTCATCCTGAGAGCAGTCAGTAATCCAATAAGGGTCCAATTTAGTTAGGTGAGGCCTTTCTGCACTATGCAGCCAACCCCCTTAAGGCTCAGAAGCACAAGCAACACAATCTACCGCTGGTGTACATCAACAATTACAGTACACACACACACACACACACACACACACACACACACACACACACACACACACACACACACACACACACACACACACACACACACACACACACACACACACACACACACACACACACACACACACACACACACACACACACACACACACACACACACACACAAACACACACACCTTCACCTTCAATACCATTGGAAGTGCTGTGCTGGTGCTGCCAACCCTCCTTATTGTGTGTCATCTCTTAGTGCATTGAACCCTCTGGACACTCATTGCTCCAGTATCGTACTGCTGCCCATCGGGCTTGACAAAGGCTGCCTGCCGTCTGCCTATCTCCAGTGGCAGTCATTCACAGTCTATAGAGGAGATTAACAAAGGGAAGACTGGGACTAGCTAATGTTCCGCTCCACTGTGCTCTCTGACTGACTGACTGACAGACGAACAGACAGACAGGATGTTTTGATGCTCTATCTCCCTCACTGTGTCTCTCTCTCCATCTAATGCTTCCTCATTGGGAACTGAGAGAGAGGATATGTACTTTGGGCTGCAACTAACTACCGATATATTTTTAGGGGTGATTATCAATTGCTTTTTCACATATTTTTTACCTGATTCAATTTATTCCCTGAGCAAGCTCGCAGGCTCTATTAGCTCAACGGTGTTGCACAAAAATAGCGAACGCAATAGCCTATTTCTCATTGACACATAAGCTTGTAGATCTGCTATTTTGACATTTTATTTTTTAGCAGTGTGAACCCCAGTGTTTCCTCTCTGCTGATTGTGTGTCCATTGTCACAATAAACAGGATAGACATAGATAGTTAGATATATTCTACCATACAGATTGGTCTAAATAAGATATATTCTACCATACAGATTGGTCTAAATAAGATATATTCTACCATACAGATTGGTCTAAATAACGTTTTACTAAAAAAGTTATGGATTGCAGCTTTATCTGTCAATTGCACGGATATGTCCGTGATTTTTTGGGGGGGGGAAACGTCCAGAACCCAACATAACGTGATCCGAAGATTTACTGCTCCATTCACTTCCTGGTTAACTTAATACTTTAAAATCCTGTATCTCGACTCCTGTGTACTTTTTTTTACTATGTATTTTTGGCGAAACAAGCTATTTTCAACTGGGTATAACGGGAGGTCACAATGACATTTTTTTTTCACGGAAGCACAGTGATTTCCTCCGTGATTAGCAATCGATCATACTGGAGATAAATATTCTGTGGTTCTTGAAAAATTTGTCAGAATGCTTAGAAATGCTGGCAGAAGCTACCTGCCAGCATTAGAAAGCCCTGGCAGTGATTGTGTTAACCACTTAAACACTATATACCTGTATTTAATTGAGTATTTAAAGTCCCCCAGTGGTCTAGTAGGTGTCCTCCTTTTTTAGCTCAACACTGAATATCTTCGCAGAAGATAGCAGATCTACAAGCTCACAATGCATCGCATTGTGACACATTGTGAGCTTGTAGATCCGCTATTTTCACTGAATGTTTGCCCCCAGAATATTTACACTAGGGTTCATGTGGTTAAGCCCAATGTCTACAGCACTTCATCACATGACCGCATTTTGAAAATATCTTTTTCAAAATGAGTTAATTTTGGCGACCGATGTGGTCGGACAGTATGACGTTAATTAGCTCTCACAGACATACAACAACAGTCCCTGATACCTCAGCTCTCTACTCTCTACTTAGGGTGTCATAAAAGACTGACATCTATGTTGTTTTAATTCTAGCCTTGGTCCTCTCGTGTAAAATCAAATTTAGCCCCATTTTATAAGGTTTGAATCCAGACATCTACTTTTTACTTTTCTTTCTGGTGACAGTAGGTCTCTGATTTCACCTCTCCCAGTCTTCAGTAAACAAAATGATTAAAAAAAAGCCATCTTAAAGGGAATTCCCGTACTTCTGAAATGAGATTATTTCCATATTGAGGCTATTGTCTGTGGGTGCCGTTGTGTGGTGTTATGTGATGCTGTGTGCATTGCTTCACGTTCACCGTCCATCCATCCAATACATGGAGCCTCTGTTCACTATTTTATTGTTCTCACCATCTGTCCTCACTTCCCCTCCTCCTCCCTCTCCATGTCATTTCATTACCAGCCCACTTTCACATTTGACCCCTACACACGCACGCATGCACGCACTCACACACAAACACAAACAGCTGAGTGATAGGATCAGATGACCGACATTCAGTATCAAGTGATTGATGCTCTTTCTTTCTCCCTATTCTTCCTCCTTTGTTCCCCACCCTCCTCTTTCTCTCACTCGCTCATTTCTCCTTCCCTGTCTCTCACCCTTTCTTCCTGTCATATTCTGGGTCACCATCTTTATCTCTCTCTCTCTCTCTCTGTATTTTACAGGGCTGTGGTCGAGAAGTATCTGTTGGAGAAGTCTCGTCTGGTCTCCAGAGAGAAGAATGAGAGGTGAGGAGCAACAGGCAGGGTCACGATCCCTCACCCACATTGACCTTCAGGGGGTCCTCTGAACAAACATGGGGAGATGGGGAGGTTCCCCAAGAGCCTTTGATGTAGGGCTGCAACGATCGATTATTTTCTTAGCGATTTTTAACAGCAATATTTCAATGAATTGATTAACCACTTCAGTGTTATTTAATACCTCGTTTGCCAGCAGTGTCGTGGAAAACATAGTGGAAATGGTAGATCTACAAGCTTGTAGAACGGCTATTTTCACTATAGTTTAAATATTATGAAAGGAATTTAAACTTTTGCCCAAAATAGGGAATCATTATTTTATTAAATGATCAATTATAATTTTTAGTTGTAGCTGGTCATATGTACACACAAGGGTGATGATTACCAGAGCAGTGTCCTAAGACAAACAGTTCTTTGACCATACAAGGTCTATGATTTTTAATGCTTTTAGAAGTGAAAATATTGTATTTAGGTGGTGTAGTTTAATAGATGAACCGTCAACAATTCATATTTTTCAGCAAAAAAAAAGGAAAGAAACAGAAATACATTGGGCTTCTGCCAGACATTTCCTTTCAAGCAACCTAGGGTTGTAGTAGACCCTGTGGTAGTTCATGTACTTTATATGTTGTAAAGGAAGCCACGTTTAACGGTTTACACGCTAGTAAATCATAATAATAATACAAATATTACTTATTCTGTGGCCGCTGCAAAGGCCTGAGTGGAGGAATAGCTTGGAAATGGTGTCACATGGAATATGCTCAGCAGGCCTACACTGCATCCAAAGGCTCATTCAGAAGGCTCATTCTGACTCCTCCCTGGATCATTGGGATGATCAGTGTGTAATGCGTGTAAGCTGCCATTGAACTGGACTAGTGGTGGTAATCTCCGTAGACGTAAACAAGACAGGGTAGATCAGTCTTAACTGGGTGTGTCACTTATGATATTCATGAAGACCTGTGCCTTTTACTGAGCCCTGCTTTGATGTGACGTACTGTACAGTCCTGTCTGAGCTACAGAGTTAAGCATTAACCTGCCCTCCTACACAAACAAATGCAAAATACCTGTTCTGTTGGTATAAGGAGCTACTAGTCCATTTGTCTCCTCTTTGCACACAGCTATTGTACCTGGCTATCATGTGTCCCTTTGTTGTAACTCACCTACCGTATGTGAAATACTATCATTCATAGCAGACTAGACTCCTGGTTGGCTGCTACTAGTATGACTAACTGTTTACTTTTAGACCTTGTCATACATTTAGTAGAGAGCATACTAGGGCATAGTATGACTAATTTGCCTATTGACTCACTCATTCACAGAATAATATGTAATGTCATTTAGAACCCACCCGGGGAGGAATTCACTTTTGCTTAAAGGTAGGGTAAGTGATATTTTTTTGGCGAAAACAAAAAAGGTTTTTGTTAAAAGGTTAAAGCACTATATTATCATAGTAGTCATTGCTATAGAGTGTTTGTTCAGTAAAAGGGGTATACCTGTCTCTCCAGCTCTTTAATAAACAGAACATACATTATCTGGTGGGTTGCAAATGTTCAGCCAATAAGGAGAGAGTACACATTTATCAGCTAAAATGTTATAGTGTTATAGTTCCATTTTGTCTGCTCAATTCTTTGTGTCATCACTTCCAAATTCACTTGTTTATCCTGTATCCTGTGCGAGTTCTCCCTCCTGATTGGATAAAAATGGTATCCCGACCTGAAAATGTGTTTTCTGTTTACCAAAGAGCTGGAGAGACAACTCCTGTTACTGAACAAACACTCATAGCAATGAGTACTATCAGAATATAGAGCTATTTAACACTTATTTTAACAAAATGAATATAATTTTCACCTTTTTAAATAATTAATTCTAAAAGAAATAAGAAGAAAAAAAATGTTCTATTTGAAACAGACTGGGCTGAACTCTTCTTTAGTACTAACCTGTGCAACTCGCGAGCAATTGCTAATGGCCACTGAGAACCAAGCAATTTCATCATAAAGCGCCTTGCTCAAGGGTATCTCTACAGTAGCTTTTGAAAGAGGAGAGGGCATTACTCATTCACTTTCCCCACCCAAATCCCCTCCAGACCCTGGGTATGGCACCAGTTATATCAGTCACAATCTCACTTTCTCTAATCGTCTCTCACTGCCAACCCACAGACGCTACAGTTAATCACACAGTCCACGTAGTCTGTGTTGATGCTACATCAGGCCTGTCTGCTCCAGGAGTGAGTGTGTTGTATGATGTCATTGTTCTCCCTGATAAACATGGAAATGTATTACTCCTGTGACCTGTCCTGTGTGCTTGCACAACAAAGCACTCCCGCCTTCAGCACCTACATACCTACCTACCTACAGCACACTATACTTTAGATATTTTCTTTAGTTTACATTTTTTTGTTTTCAATTCAGTATTTTCAGTTAGATTCACGAGTGGGTTTGCTAGTTTCAGTATTTGTTTTTCCTCAAGCTATATAGCCATTGAAGAATCACTTTGTGAATGACTCAGTCTAGCCTTCCTAGTCGCAATGCGTCCTCATGCTTGTTGACAAAGACTACACCTAGAGGAATTTTCTGTATATTTTTTTATTTTAGTTTGTTTTGTAATTAGACGATGGCATTGACTAAAAATGCAGTTTCACACCTAGTTTTAATTTAATTCAGTTCTAATAACCTTGTTGTTACCTACCAACTATATCCACCTACCTACAATACACAGTACCTACTGTACCTACAGTAGTATCTACCTACTACTGGCCCACTGATACAAGACTGGAAAATGTATACCAGTCTTTTAGCAGTGCAGAGCAGTTGATTGTTTTAGCTTGTTGCATAATGCTGAGCATTGGTTTGTTTTAGCTTGGCAGAATGTTGACTTTGGATACTTTAAAAAATATATATATATCCGATTGACTTCCAAAGTTTGTGGGCCCTGGGTGGCCAACCCAGCCTGACGGAGATCTGCACTCCTAGGATTGCACTTCAAGTTCAACACTTTATCCACTGATGTGTTGTCCACTCTCTAATAATTAAAGTGTTTTGCTTATAAAACAGGACCTTATCAGTGACAGGGATGTTTTTCCTAAATCAAAAGCCTGGTTGAAAACAAGTTTAATTTGATGACTCTGTGTTTGTGTGTACGTGCATATGCGCTTTCCCAGGAACTACCACGTGTTTTACTACCTATTGTTGGGTGCGTCTGAGGAGGAAAGGAAGGAGTTCAAGTTGCTGCCACCAGAAGACTACCTCTACCTCAAGCAGGTAGGTGCTGCTCCTCCCACAACGAGGTCTTACGACAAATACTGAAAGACTGCTCCATCTCTACACCGCCAGTATGTTGTCAAAGCTCCTCATTCACATCCATTCAGTTCTGTCTGTTCACACCGACTGGCCCGCCAGTGAACGACCGGCCAAATGTGTCAATGAAAAGAGAATTAAATGGCCATTCAATAGCCTTTTTTTTATTGCCATGCATTTAATCTTGTTAGTAGAATATTCTCAGTGTTCTCTGTGAATGTGCTCTTGGCAAATGTGCGTCAATTGACATTGAACTGCATGAATGGGTGGATGTGGTATGTGAGGTGACCTTGGAAGGTGGCGTTGTCATTGAGTCTGAGGGAGTGGGTATTCGGGGTGTGTGATTGGCGTGCTGTTGAATGGGCCTCATGCTTCCTCCTTCCTGCACATGTGTGCGCTGCATGTCAATGAGGCATTCTTTGTGTTCCCTCTCTCTCCCTTTCATCCATTTCTGTTTCTTAATCCTACCCACTCTCCTTCCTCCTCGACTCAGCTCATTTTTGTCTCATCCCTCCTTGTCCTTAAATTATTTCCTTCCTGTGTCTTCACTGTCTCTCTATAGTCCATGAGCCAGACAAGATTTCATTATCGAAAGAGTGGGCAAAACCATACCTATATTAAATCGTTTATAGGGTCAATATAAGTAAATAAATATATGATAACCTTTCCACAGGAGCAGCTTTTTCATATTTATCACACATTTTGTTATTTTCCCTATACGTACATGACAGGTGAAAAAAATTACAAAATTTAGAAAATAGTTATCATAATGAAACTTCCCCAGTTGATTACTTACATGAAGACAATGATTTATTGTATTACAAGTTTTCTGAAATTGTATATTTAAATATGCAAATTAGGCATTAGGAAAATATGCTCGAATATGCATAACTTTCCAAAATCAACATTGCAAGATTGGACAAAGCCAGAGTCAACATTCTTATTTAATTTTGTTAAGATGTTGGAGTCAAAGGTTTTGAACGAGGGAATATTCAATATCTGGCTCAATTTTGGGGCTATGGCTACAATTTCAGAAAACTTGTAATACGATGAATCATTGTCTTCATGTAAGTAATCAACTGGGGAAGTTTTTTCACCTGTCATGTACGTATGGGGGAAAAAACAAAATGTGTGATAAATATGAAAAAGCTGCTCCTGTGGAAAGGTTATCATATATTTATTTACTTATATTGACCCTAT
Organism: Gymnoscopelus microlampas; assembly: GCF_963454915.1. NCBI lineage: Eukaryota > Metazoa > Chordata > Actinopteri > Myctophiformes > Myctophidae > Gymnoscopelus > Gymnoscopelus microlampas. Next base: position 9,328,454 of record NC_139946.1, read on the forward strand.
AAACAATTGAATATAGGTATGGTTTTGCCCACTCTTTCGATAATCATTGCTCAATTTTGGGGCTCTGGCTCATGGACTACTAGTCTTGTGTAGCCAGACAACTATTCCACAATCTCCAAATGCTATATACTGTAGAGTCTGACACTACACCTGATATATCTTTATATTTTATTTATATATGCTTAGATGACTTTGATTTATATTAGGATACATTTGCGTGACTATAAAGACAAAACGGAAGTGGGAGGGGGGGCATCCGCTTTCCCCCTTAATCATCAACAGAGCTTCCGTGCTCCAGACTGTATGACCGGAAGCATTTGAAAATCGTCTGTCTTAATACTTCCACTTTGTCTCTGCATCTGCAGCAAAACTTCAAGATAGAAGATGAGGAAGACCTTCGTCATGACTTCGAGAGGCTACAGCAGGCAATGGAGATGGTGGGCTTCCTGCCAGCCACCAAGAAACAGTAAGTGTGGACATACAGTTTGCTTGTTTTTAAACCTTTATTTATCCATGGTAGGTGTTCTGAGCACAGATGCTTTTTTTCAGCAATGCCCTTCACACTCAGAGAATTACACAAATTCACACCTGGGAGCTGCTGTCCAATACAATCTGAATGCCTTGCTCAAGGCTCACTGCGCATTCACTTCCCTGCCTAGATTTTTCCTGCCGGTCTGGGAAGTTGAACCGGGAACCTTTCGGCCGCAAGCAGTCTCCTCTAATGGAGGAGAGCTACATCTGCATACTGTCACTGAATATTTGTTATAATGATGTCGTTAAAAGGCCACCAAATGATAGATAATCTGTAATTTAATAAAATAATCGATTGATAATCGATCCCTATTTTGGCCATGTCATTATAGGTGATACCTTTCGAAAAGATAAAACATTTTCAAGAAATTTTGAAAATGGCAGATCTGCAAGCTTACAACGCGCCACGATGCGACGCGTTGTATGCTTGCAGCAGCAAGCTGCAGCAACACCGAAACAATTAAATAAAACACAGAATATAGTCCTTTCATCTATAAACTGAAAGACAGTTACGATGGAAACCGCATTCTCTAAGGATAATACTTCCCTTCAGCTCCCTGCACATTGTGCCTCGTGTTAAGCACTGTATCAGCAGGAAACGCCTCTTTGTTTATTCTGTGGATAATGGAATTATGAAGTTCAGTGAGGCATGGGCGGCACAAAATAGACCATAATTAGCATGTTAAGCATAGACTTTGCACATGTTATTATGAGACTGTGAGTGTGAGGAAAAGCTCTTTGTTTGCATTGAATGCTCACCTCTGTGGTGCAGGATCTTCTCGGTATTGTCGGCCATCCTGTATCTGGGCAACGTGACCTACAGGAGGAAGTCAACCGGCCGAGATGAGGGGCTGGACGTGGGACCTCCGGAGGTCCTGGCTACTCTCTCAGACCTTCTCAAGGTAACGTGTGTGTGTGTGTGTGTGTGTGTGTGTGTGTGTGTGTACACAGTAAAAAGTTGATTTATCCATTTGTAACTCTTGAGTGTCCATTTAATTACATTTGTGCTAACCAAATGTTAAGACTCAGATTTTAAAGTGTAGCTGTAATTACTCTTTAAGTGTAAGCTACGGTGTGTATTGTATGTGACGTGTCTTAATTCCCTCCCAGGTTAAAGAGGAGCTGCTGGTCGAAGCCTTGACAAAGAGGAAAACGGTGACAGTGAATGACAAGCTGATTCTCTCCTACAGCCACAGTGAGGTAGGCACCATGCATCCATCCATCTCTGCAGCCTGTCATTAGTGTAACAGCGTTATCCTTCACACTAATTAGTGGTGTGTGTGTCTAGTGTCTACAGTACGTGTGTCCCTCCTACTTTCTGTATGCCACCCGTCTAGAACTGCTGTCTTCTGTCCAATGTTCCTGACTTTTTATATCTCCGCCGGTGGATGTCAATATATTGCTCACTTATTCTATATTATGTTATATAAAAACACCCCATTATGATGATATGAAATGGAGAAAAGCAAGCTAATGTTACCATTAGAACCTGTAACCAGAATATGTTTTCTATTTCTGCTTGTAAAAAGATCCATTAATCAATTATGAAAGTTACATAATAATGTTTCTGTCAGTAAATCGATTATCGTTTTCAGCACAATTAGTAACCTTCAACCCTTCTCCTTCCATCAGGCTATTACAGCCAGAGACTCAATGGCAAAGTCTCTGTACAGCGCCTTGTTTGACTGGATTGTTCTGCGTATCAATCATGCACTGCTCAACAAGAAAGACATGGTGGAATCTGTCCCAGTGAGTCTTGCACAATTAAGAAATTATATTGAACCCACCTTTAACATCTATGTGACATGACACTTGGGTGACATTTGTGTTGTAGATGTCTGAGGTGATTACTGCCATACATGCCTCATTTAATAGCGTCTTGTTAAAACCTAATTTTACACTCCATAGTACAATGGTATCACTTTCTGACAAGAACTGAATGTCACTAAAGATCTGTTCTTTATGGCAAGTAACACCGTTGTGCGATCGACTATGAATCAAGCTTAACATTCCACTGTGGCCATGTCTGTTTTCCAGTGCTTGTCCATTGGTGTCCTGGACATATTCGGTTTCGAGGACTTTGAGACCAACAGTTTTGAGCAATTCTGTATAAACTACGCCAATGAGCAGCTGCAGTATTACTTCAACCAGCACATTTTCAAACTAGAGCAGGTGAGCCTCTCCTTTTGTCTGTACATTGCAGCCTTGTTCTCTGGGATGAATAGACCTAGATTCTGACCTGATTACAGTCTCTTCTCTTAACCCATACAACAATCTTCCAATGTCATCCTACTACTACTACTACTGGTTTCTTGAATTGGGAATAAGTTGGTTACGTACTTGATGACAATAAGATGCTGCTGAACTGGTTTACCAAAATATAAAGTACATGTGAGTTGCCAGAACACAAAAACATTTTAAAGTTAAACATACCAGTCAGTCAGCAGTTTTTGTAGGGTGTGGATGTTTTTGGTGCACACAATGGTAATAAAAATGATAACGGTTGTCACCATCAGCTTTTATCATCTTGTATTTTTAACCTGTCAGTTAAACCGGTTATGTAACTTAAGATGGAATTGGTTTCAGGAATTGGTTTAATTGAATATCATGTCCTTTTTCCATGCAGGAAGAGTACCAGGCCGAGGGCATCACCTGGCACAACATCGACTACACAGACAACGTAGGCTGTATCCACCTCATCAGTAAGAAGCCCACTGGCTTGCTCTACCTGCTGGATGAGGAGAGCAAGTAAGTAACAGCAATAACCAAGCGTGGTGTCTATGGTGTCTATGGTGTCTGACAAGTGTGATGTAAATGAGTTTCTTGGGTTGCCATTTATACCCCATGGCTCTGTTGTAGGTGAGCCGTCTAGGGTGTTTGTGTATGCGTGCGTGTGTGTGTGTGTGTGTGTGTGTGTGTGTCTGTCTGTCCAGAGCTAATCGCGCAAACTGCTGTACCGATCAACGCCAAATTTCTTAGTAGTCCAAGGAAGTACATGCACATGTTTATTTTGTGTATATGTTTTATATTCTTTTGAAATATTTAACTTTATCTATTTTTTTAAATAATGAATGAATGGTGGCTCTGTGTTTGATGCCTGAACCCTTGCCCAAAGATTAAATCATTGTTGACTGATGTCACAGGCTGGCCACATGAAGTCCGAGATCTGTATGGGAGCCAGGCCGTTTTTAGACCCCGTCTTGTCTTGTCTTATTGACTAATAGGTTTGTGCAGAGTTAGAAAAGTAGGTCAAAAGCACCCAAAGCCAACTATTTAGCTAATTGTTATGGATACCATAACCAACACATCTTCATATCAAACAAAGGCGCCACAGAGACCCCATGGATTGATTACTTCCTGTTTCGCATTTGTCACGGAAACACAGCGAATAGTATGAATGGCAATGTCTGTTCTATACATTTATTTCTATGGGTATGTTATTACTGCTGGTTAAATTCATGTTTCGAAAACTGGCCTGCTGTGAGGGATTATCGGGTGTATTGGCTCAAATTGAACTGAATTGAAACCTTTCCACACTTTGCCTGCACTGTATCCCTTTATCCTGGTCCTCAATCTGACCCCTCTATCTCTGTTCTAGTTTTCCACATGCTACAGATAAAACCTTGCTGAACAAATTCAAGCAGCAACACCAAGGACATAAGTATTTTGTCCCCACTCCCGTCATGGAGCCTGCCTTTGTCATTCAACACTTCGCCGGGAAGGTCAAGTACCAGGTTAAGGTAAAGATGGACACTTCGGATACTAAATGTGTGGGGCAATTTCTTTTTCACCAACAAAGCTCTTTAAGCTTAGTTCAAGCTGTCTAATATAAACAATATTCATGGAAGTGACATGTTAAATGTGACAGAATTGCTGAATAACAACGTAATCAGTAGCAGTTTTCACATGGCTCATTTGTCCCAAATGAAGTTACACCTAAATAGAGCCTAGTGCTTTTGTTCAGTGTTTTCTCACGTCCCCATTTATTGTTGACTTCGTCAGGACTTCCGGGAGAAGAATACAGACCACATGCGTCCTGACATCGTAGCCCTCCTACGGAGCAGCGACCGGGCCTATGTGCGCCAACTCATTGGCATGGACCCAGTAGCCATGTTCCGCTGGGGAATCCTGCGTGCCACTGTCAGAGGCATGGCTGCCTTCAACGAGGCTGGCCGTCGCTGGGCAGCCAAGACTGCAGGTATGTTACTCTGTTATTGTACAGTTAGTGGTATTGCAATGGTGGACTGTTTATAGTCTTTACAATCAGAATACCATTTTACAAAGTACAATAATGGGCTGTCCACACCAAGCACTATAACTATAAAGATATTGTTTTTAGAATTGTTTCAACTCCACACCACAACTATAATGATGAAAGTGATGAACAATATAGTAGTTATAGTGAGGATTAAAGGTAGGTTCCACCACGCCTCAAGCCAAAATCAGGTTGGTCCTGTGCAGCTCAGGAGCATGACACACATAGCAGGTAAAAAGAAAGCACTGGTTGGTGCAAGGCAGACAATAGTTTTAGTGCTTAGTATGGATGGCCCTGCAATGTTAAGGAATTTGTCTCACTGAAACCAGTGCAGAGACGTCAATAACATGCCCCTATATTCACACAAGGGACAATGCAAGGTTACTATAGACATTAGACAATATAGGCTACAGTTATAATACCACGCAATATACACATATATACATTATATATTTGTGCTGTATATAATTATAATATATACTATATATACTAATATATACTTTAGATCAAATGCACCATAGTCACTGTAAACCAGTTTGGGAAATTAAATAACTGTGAAATGTCTATAAAGACTTGCCACACAGTAAAATCCTCAATGTTAAATTAACTAAAGGATTTTAATGTGCGTGTTTTGGTACCATAGCTGGCTGACCTCTCAGGCTGTCGAGTGTGTTTTACATGTACAGTGTGTACCACAACTTCACAGTATTAGAGTTCTCACGTTTCTCTCGCTCTCTCTCTGTAATTAGTCTTTTAAGGTCAGTTCACTAGAGGACACAGAGACCTGAAACGTGAGTCTTTTTTTACGTAGACTTCACCCTTATTCCTCCAAGCCTCGATCCTCCAGACTATTTTTGTGTTCTCAGAAAAGGCCCATTGACGCAGGAGGCTATTTTAATGTGGATTAACAAGATTAAATGAGATCTAGATCAAAACCAAAACAAAAGAATGACCACAGTCGTGTGTGTGCGTGTGCGTGTGCGTGTGCGTGTGCGTGTGCGTGTGCGTGTGCGTGTGCTTTTCAAAACAGGGTTACATATTTCTTAACAAAACCATATACAAACTAGAAAGGTGCAGATCAACTTTCCACATTGGTGCTCCTTACGGTCAGAAGTGAAACAGCTTGTGGGGGTGTGCTGTATATCATTTCCTCATCATTTTGTTTTTGGTGAAGATTGGTGAAAAGAAAAGTAATGTGATTTTTTTTTTGTTGCATTTGTAGCCCCCCCTATGGGTTTAAATTAAGTCACTTTTTGGATGAATGAAATCACTTTTGGCTCTGCATTGCTTAGAGACCCCATGAAATGTAATTACAATTTGGGGTCAATCGGATAAATTGTTGTCATGTTTTTTTGCATTCTTTATCAGAATAGGACCTTTCCACAAACTTTGTAAGCCAATTATAGCCAATCCAGTATGGAATATAAAATAATTTGTTTGATACATGTTTATCACATGAATGAGTAGCAATTTGTGTGGATTTGTATTAGGAAGGAAATGTGCCTGGCGTACAGGCGTACTGTATATGGGGAGTTGCGTCAGGATTCCAGGAATCCAGGAGAAAAGATAGTACAACCTAACGTTCAAGACAAGAGTTATAGGTCAATATGTAAAGCAGGCTTGTATAGGGCCACCATAAAGCCGATTTGAAAACAATTGGGGTGGAGTGATATTCTAGGCCCACTGGTGGATACAGGATTACGGGAACATGACATGGACGGACGACATAGAAAGTAAATACAAATAATTAACATAATCAAAGTGATATGTAATGAATGTCGGTTCATGCAATGTCCCCAAAAGTTTGCAAAACCAACAATTGTTTGCGTGTATCTTCTAGGAGTCGTTCGCCCCACCTCCAGGACCCCGTTAGGAGAGCTTCAAAGGTCCAATACCCCAGTGGAGCGGATGTACAAGTAAGCAGGCCCTCCCCCCTCCCCCTCCCCTGACACACACTGTACCTGTACTGTGTGTTCGCAGGAAGACCCTGGCATGTCATCAATATGCAGTATATTGATTGACTTCGCCCTGGAGGTAAACTGCAGCAGGTTTGTGGACCACTGCACATGGAGGAGACGAGGCCTGACAAGCATCGCTGCAAACACCTCGATAAACATTTCATCATCACAGGGAGAAAAACGTGGGACAAATTCCATTTCGTGTTGAACAGAAATTCAACCGCTGCAACCATTTCCTCTAGTATTGCACAATATAAACATTGTAATAACTTGTGAATGTTTCCCTTAGCGATGCTCAATCTTGGAGGAAATGTTTTATTGCCCAGTGGACTGTGGACCTTTCACTCACTATGTGGTACTGCATGGGTCGGAGAAGGATGGGACTGATTTCAGAGAGCTGAAGGCGGTTCAATGCACATTGAAGTCTTCAGTGTTAATTTAACTCTGAGAGTGCAAAAATAAACCCATCACTCTTTAGAGTTAAATTAATGCCCCGAAGTTCAGTTAAACAGAATTCAATGGCTCAGATTCATCACACTAAAAGATGAATCCTCCTTCAGCTCATCTGGCCTGCCCATATCTTCTGCTTCCTCCCGCCTTTCGGTGACCCCAGTGTCTGTGGTTCTCTCCCCTCCTTCTCCCCTCCACAGACGAGCCTCTATGCTCGATTTCTACTTTGATCACTCAGAGGATCGCCCTCTAGAGGCCTTTGAAGACATCTTTGCTAGCTATGAGAGTAAGAAGTAAGTTGGCTCGGAGGCCAGGACGAAAGCGGAAAGGGATATGGTCAAGCAGGAAGGGAACCGTGTGCACGTGTGTGTGTGTGTGTGTACTTTTCATTTTGGGGGTAATGGACACCAGTCAAGTTTCTCATTCCGAGTTTGCTCACATGTCACCTGAGGAAGCACAGTGTTGAGCAGTCCCGAAATGCTGCAAGCATTGGTGGTAACAAGTAGAGGTGCAACAGTTGAAATAGGGCTTTGGTGGTTAGTCAGACTAATCTATTTAGTTGATTTATAAAACATCTATTAGAAGTATCATTGATTCGTTGATATAAAGAAAACTTGCTTCTTGATTATTTGATTAATCAAAAAAGTAATCGATAGAATAAAAGCTAAGAAAATAATCGATAGGTGCAGCCCCAGTTACAACTCAAATGTACTTACAAAACATAGCTTCCTCAAAAGTGTAAAATGCTTCTCATAATATGTGACATACAGTGTGGATGGTCAGTAAGGCGTTTTCTTAGAGGAAGTACAATGCATTAATACTGCGTGATGCTGTGAGACAAAACCACCCTCACACTCTAGAATTCTAGTCTTTCCTAGTTTCCTAACTGTAATCCTCTTTCCCTGCTTATAACTGCAGTAATCTCACTCCTTTCCCAAGTTTATTATTCTTGCTTCAGAACACTAGCAGGTGTTTTTACGGGGCTGCTCCGGTTAGCTGCCCAGATTACTGACATTACCTTGGGAAAGCTAGAAACATACACACATAGCCCATGCACACAGACATGCCTAGTTGTCAAATAGACAGAGAGTGACGTGTGAGCGATCTCCGAATGGAACGGAACTGAGCAGTGTTATTGAGTGGTGATCATTCTGAAACATGGCCTCCTATCCTCCTGTTTTGAGTGTTTTCACATCTGAATTGACTGGGTCAATTTGAATAAACAGGAATATCTCTGTTAGCTCTTCATTGAACTCAGCTGAACCTTTTTCCTCTCATTAACTTGGGTAAATCCCGTCATACCTTTAGAAAGTAAGGCACGGAGGTCAATTTCAGTGTGTCCTTCTTAATACATATATTACAGTACCCCGTTCTTCTCCTGCTTGACCTCCTTGGTGTTATTGGTTTGGTGATGGGTAAGTATGCGAGTGATGCATGAGCCAGCTCTGAGAAACTGGAGATTCCTCCATATTAACCTCACCAGCCCCTCTTCACCCCAAGTCTCCAAAGTAACAACGAGTACTATCAAGGAACTAAAGAAACAAAGATACCACCAGCCCTTGTTGACGGTCTAAAAACCCTGCGGTCTCACTGGTGTCAACCACCAGTCCCAGCATGACGGAGACAGCCAACCACATCGAGCTTTGGTTCAGCTCTGCATGCTCACTACAACTACAGCACTGGCATACAGGCTTGAATCCTAATGCCATCGTGCACAAACCCCCTTCCCCCTCTTCTGTTTCTTTTTCTGATCTTAATTTATACTTTGTTGTATGGTGGTGTCACTCACCGGCGAACACTGATAGTGTGACAAAGTATAAATTGGGCTTAAGGCAGCATGTTTGGGTGGTCTGTCAAATCCGACTGCTTTCTGTGAATGATCCTGAATACATAGATGGAGAGTAAAGAACAAATGTGCGTTATTCTTTATGCACGATCAGAGTGAGACTTGAAACGCGTCGGTTTGTCAGACTCCCAATCATCCTGTAGTGTGTTGTTCGTGTAATGAGTGAGCTGTTTTGTATTGGTGGCGGTGTGTTCTATTTTCAAGGGTGTCCTAACAGAGGTGTTCTTTTGCATCCTACATTCCTTTTTTTTTATTCTTCCCCCCTTGTCCTCCTTTCCCTCCCGATCCCATTGCTCTTGTCCCCTCCCTCCCTTGCCTCTCCGCTCCTCTATACTGTACTGGTGTGTGGGTGTATGTGTGATCAGAGACATGCATGCCCAGATCATCAGCTCCATTAAGGACTTACAGCTGGACGGTGAGGACCCCCGCAAGCTGCTACAGTCCTGGGGTCGCCTTCGCTTCCCACGTCATGTCCTCCAGTGAGTCTGACTGGCAGACAAGACCCCTGGCACCCCCTCCAGATCAGTCCAGTCCTGTCTACTGTAGTTTAGCCTGGCTCAGCCCATGCATGGCTCAGTTAACTCCAGACTAAGCCCAGCTTGGCTTACCTAGATGAATGTAGACCAGCTTAGACTCATTTAGACTAATAGTTCAGTCCAGATGATTAGACCAGTTCAACCACTTTGGGACACCAAACCTTTGGTGTCCCAAAGGTTTTTTAAAAATAGTAGACCTACAAGCTCACAACGTGTCACATCACGTTGAGCTTGTAGATTGGCTATTTTCAAAAAGCTAAAGTACAAAATATGGCTTGAGTTGTTAACTTATCTGTGGATAACTATCACCATCAAATACCTTTGTTAAAATCAGAGGTTCAAAAATATGACCCTTCACACAGTCTTTGACAAAGTCACCTGGCTAAAACACACTACCTACCTGTTCAGACAGTAGACAGAAAGCATTACACAAGACACACATGCTCACTAAATAGCTTGTCAAAGTGGGACCACACCTCTGTGAATGCGTCTGAGAACAAAGGCTCCCTTAGAGGATTCCGGGTTTCTTTTTAGAAGGCAGAACACGACAGGATAGCACTGGTTATTAGAGCTTGAATAAGATGGCGAAGGCCTAGATTACAGACACAGGTCCTACTGCCACTGTGTTCTGTATTAGCATAATGTGTGTGTTATACTGTGTGCTGTATTCATTTTGTAGATTACATGGCTAAATTAAAGGCTAAAGAAGTGATGGCTTGAATGCATCCATTAATTGCTGCACGAGCAAAGCGACATCTACAGGAATGTGAGGTGTCCCAGATAGTTTGACCTCAATGGCTACTCAGCATGCGACAATGTACAGCAAGTGATACATGGCAGAAGTAGAATTCAAAAAACAACTTAAATTTAGACTTGCTTGCCTGATGATGAAAGGAAGACAGAAAAACAGGAAGTGCTTTATTGACGTGCCGAACCTCTTCAGGGCTGACTGATTGGCTGACTGGAGGTCATGTTCTGTCTCTCTGTGCCGCCCTAGACATAGCATCCTTCTTTCCTTCCCCTCTTCCACGGTGTAAACCCCATTTCATTCCATAATTCATTCCATCATTCAGGTGCATCTCTGGCATAATGTTCACTGACTGACAGCGCATGATGAAGCCTCACCCATCACACTAACCCTCACATCTTACAGCTACAATGAGATATTTTTACCTCTCCTGTCCCCTTTTAACACATCTCTGTTTCCTTTTCCTTCCCTGCCATTCTCCTTACAGGAAGAACAAGAACACCAAGCAGAAGCAGATCATCCCTAAGGTAAACCTGATCACACAGAAATGTGCTCAGCCCAGACAGAAATAAGATGCTCTCACATTACAGTTTGAAACACATAAACTTACCCTACTGGTTTAAACATTAAATTGTTATTATGTGGTGTCATACAGAAAAATAATTATACCAAAGTCCCTCCTTCTTAAGTTATATACTTTATATACTGTAGATGATAGATAGATAGAATTCATTACATACGATATATACACAGGATAAAGAGAAAGAGAGAGCTTTCTTTCAGTAAGTAAGTAAGTACATCAATGTGGCTTATTGTCGGTATCAACCAAGCAACGAGGGCGTCTATCCTATTTACAAGGCGCTAGATCACTGGCAGATGAATTGCTGAGGTGGAGTGCCACACCTACTGTCAGCTCCAAGTACATTACTTACTGCTCATCTTAGTTACCCATGGCATGCTACTCATACAGTATGCTGCTTTGGTGGTGCCCGGGATCAAACTCGGAACCTTGCAATTCAAAGGAAAGCGCTCTACTGACTGAGCTACCCGGGCACAGGGTCTTTAGGGTCCTATGACTGCATGAACTTTACTTTTTTCCTCATGCTCTTAATGACACATTTATTTTTGGATTTCATGATTCTGTTAATGATGGTCGATGTAAGATTCGACCCATTTCAAGAGTCAGTCACTCTTTTTATATTGTGCACCCTGCCATGTCATATTTGAATAAATGAAACCTGATAATGGTTTGCTCTCGACCCTGCAGAGTTTGCTGGACTCCAAGTCTCTGAAGTTCATTGTGGGTCTAACGCTGCATGACCGCACCACCAAGAGTCTGCTTCACCTACACAAGAAGAAGAAACCGCCCAGCATCAGTGCCCAGTTCCAGGTGACCACAAAGATTAGCATAGTATACACATCAACAGTACACAGTTTACCAATGCCTCCTCTACCAAGTTTACCAATGCCCCCTCTACCAGTATTCTTGAACTTAACCCTGCCCCCACCCTATTCCACTGTGTGTTTCAGGCCTCTCTGACCAAACTCCTGGAGACTCTGGGCAGAGCGGAGCCTTTCTTCATTCGCTGTATTCGCTCCAATGCTGAGAAGGTAAGAGCTGTTGTCACATCACTGATGGCCAGAACATCTGAAAGGTTTGTGGTTGCTTATCATAGTCATAATTGTGTGTGTTGATTGGTAATGGACAGATATGTTTTCTGTGTGTTTGTGTGAGCAGAAGGAGATGTGTCTGGATGAGGCTTTGGTTGTACAACAGCTGCGGTACACAGGCATGCTGGAGACGGTGCGCATCAGGAGGTCAGGCTACGGAGCCAAGTATACCTTCCAGGTACTGTGGGCCACGGTTGCACCATCATTATAATAATGCATTTACTGCTGTTCAGTCCATTTGATTTTATAACCATATTATCCATTTTCTTTTACAATCCATCTTGAAGCACATATTAACTGCATAAACCTCCACTAACACTGAGTGATCAAAGTCTGGTAATAATTGCCTTTTTTTTGTCTCTTTAGGAATTCCTACAACAATTCAGGGTGCTGTTAACTAAAACAGCCACGGCTTCCAAGGAGGATATCGCAGTGCTGCTGGAGAAGAAAGGCCTCGACCCCACCAACTACCAGATAGGCAAAACTAAGGTGGGCCCCGCAAACTCCTGCTTCACTTGAAGCTCCTGTATGATAAACTCCTCTTTGAAAATGTAAATTAGAAACATTGGATATGGATTTTTTTATTTTGTTATGGTGTCATTACTGTCGGGCCTATCTTGTACCTCTTACCCAGGTCTACCTAAAAGAGCTGGAGCGTCAGCAACTGCAGGACATGCTGCACAAGGATGTGATGCATAAGATCATCTTCCTGCAGCGTTGGTTCAGGGCCCAACTGCAGAGGAAAGAGTTCTTGGACAAGAGGGAGGCGGCCACCTTAATCCAGGTAACCGCATTTACTAGTCAACGCTGTTGGTTCTGTTTGAGGAACTAAGGTCAACAAAATAATATCATACCTAAAGTATTACCCTATATTTTCCTTGTAATGCGTTGTCTGCTACATGTCTGCTTTCGCTAGTTGCTCCAATATGCCTCTGTCTTAATTGTAAAAGAAGTCCTTGTGTCCTTGTATCTAGCAATTGAAGCATACTTTTGTGTCACTCTGAACAAACTCGTTCCTAAAATGTGACAACGCAATATTCTCTCATTGTCTCTTCTCTCAGCGCTCATGGCGTAGGTACTGCAGAGAGGAGCGGAGGAGGCAAGCGGCCACTGTGATCCAGGCTGTGTGGAGGGGCTCCAGGCAGAGAGCAGAGTACCATCGAAACAAACAGGGCATCACCAAGATCCAAGCCTTGGTCAGAGGACACTCCGCACGCAGGAGGTAACAGGAACCAGACACCCACTCATCTTATCTGGACTTTTGAAAGTCATGATGTTAATATTGTTCATAATGTTACAAAGATAAGTCCACAGCCATCTACATCTACATAACCAATAGACAGAAATGTATTAGTCTTGCTGTTCCAGAGGCCCTTGCTTTCTTGGTTCTGTCTGTCCTGTGTAACTAAAGTAAATACCGTACGTATATAATGTAGTAATATATCTCTACACTCTTACAGGTGCAATTCCATACGCGAGGACAAACAGAGGAAAGCAGAGGAAGAAGAAGCTCAGAGGAGGGCGGAAGAGGAGGAGACAAGGAGGATAGCGGAGGAAGAGGAGGAGGCTCGGAGGAGAGCGGAGGAAGAGGAGGAGGCTCAGAGGAGAGCGGAGGAAGAAAAGGCAGCTAGGAGGAGAGCAGAGGAGGCAGAATCAGCAGCCAGGCTGGCCAGGGAAGCTGAGGAGGCAGATAGGCTCACCAGAGAAGCTGAAGAGGCAGCGAGGAAGAAGAGGGATGAAGAGAGATTGAAACTGGAAGAGGAGGAGCGGAAAGCGAGGGAGAAGGAGGAGGAGGCAGTTATTGATGTGGAGCCTCAAACAAGGGAGGACCCCGACATCGAGCTGGTGACCGAGGAGACCCTGGATGAAAGCCAACAGGAGGAGCATCACCCAGCGGAAGAGATTGGACAGGAGAAAGGAGTGGCAGCCGCTGGCTCTCAGCCCAGCGGAGACGACAAGGAGGAGCCACTGGATGAGGAGGACGAAGGGCTGGGAGAGGAGGAAGGGGGTGGTGAATCTGCATCCCCCAGGTCTGACTTGGAGATCAACGGTACCCTGGCTGAGGCCGGACCCCAGCTAGACGACGAAGACGATGAGGAAGAGGAGGAGAACCAGGAGTCGGGACAGTCACAGCAGGCCCAGGCAGAACATCCTGGTGCTGAATTGGCTGGTCCAGAGAACGTTTTGGACAGCCAGGCTGCTCCCCGCACCACCCCGACTCCCTCCCAACACGAGCAGAAGAGAACACGAGCTCCTCCGATCCACAAAGGCCCGATCTCCAGGAGCCAGGAGAAGAGAGAGCAGAGGCGACGCAGGGGAGTGGAGCACAACCTGAGAGAAACTGAGCGAGCTGCGTCCACCTCTTCCTCAGCCGTCGGCAAGAACGGAACCTCCCCACCGAAGGGCAAAGGCCAGGAGGCCCCCAAGCTAAAAGAGAGGGCTGACAGCAATGAGTTGGATTTGTACCAATTTGTGTGCCAGGGTAAGAATGACAAAGGCGGAAAGAAGGAGGCTAAAGCTTCTTCTCCTGCAGACACTTCCGCCCCTGTTCGTCCGTCTTCCTTGGCCCTGCAGCTACCGGACTCCGTGCCAGAGAGGAACGGTCATGGGGAGGTTGTCGCCGTTGTGGGCCTGCAACGGCGCCCTGCGGGGATAAAGGAGAAGCCGGATAAGTGGAAAGGGGGGAGGAAAAGCGGCAGTCGACACCCAGAGAAAACCAGCCCCCCTCCATCCCACGATGTGGAGTACAGGAGGAAGAAACATTCACAGTACGACCTCTCTTCTTTAAGGCAGTATTACATTTGCCCTCATGTTAAACTCTCAGTATGGTTTCATCTTTGAGTAAAATCAATTACTAAACCTGTGACCTGAGTAGGCACTGTACCTGGTGTGCTCTTTTTGCCCTCCACACCAAATCTCTCCACCGAAAATAGGCAATCTACAGGCTCACAACTTGTCGCAACAAGATGCGTTGTGAGCTTGTCGATCGGTTATTGTTGCAGAATGTTAGCCCCAGATAGGGCTGCTAGGACTCAAGTGGTTAATCAGTGGATACGATATGGTAGCTCTCAGGTGACAAGATTACTGTGTATGTAACAATCTTGTGTGTGTGTGTTTTGTTTCCTTCTGTGTATCTGTCCCTTTTGTCCAAAGGAGTCGAGGAGCCTCATCATCAATAGACAGCTTATCTCCAGGTTCTGATGGAGCCAGTGCCATATCAACCACAGAGGTAGTGTAACAAGACAACTTGAAATTTAGATGGAATCTTCGGTTGAAAATCTGATTTTATCTGAACTTGAACATGGCTCGTTTCAAATGTTTTTCTTCAAGACCTATAGACTATAAAGATAATTACACTTAATAAAGTTATGTTAGTTAGTGTGTTATATTTTGTCTACAGTAGAACCTTCATTCTCTGTGTGCTGTCTTGTGTGCTGCAGGTGCAGACAGACCATCATGACGGCTCAAAGAGCAGCTCCATCAAAAGGAGACAACAAGATGGCTCGGGTCACCAGGACTCGGGTCATGCAACCACACCTGACAGGTATTGTACTGCACTGGACCAAGCCTCACACACTAGGGCTGTTGCATTGCTGCTGTATAGAGAGAGATAATGAAGGGATAATCTATGATGACCACACAGAGGTTAATTATAGATTTACCATGGCCACTTGTCAACTATTACAAAAACTAATCGAGTACGCCCATCACTTGGTTGAGGTGCTGGGTTGGAAAAAATCACGAAAAAATAAAGAGTAAACCCACTTTCATCTGCTCCACTGTAATTTAATGACAACTTTTCGAGCCAAGGCTCTTCATCGGGTCAAACTTGCCAACTATTCAAATATAAGTAGTGTTTATTTTCATATTAATAGAAACTGTTGTTACTATCTTCATCAGTTAGCGTTACCTTACAGTGCTTCTACAGCAAGTTAGAGAAGCCGTGGTAACAACCTAGAAACGAATACCAGCTGATTCAGTCAGCTGATTCATGTCCTTTACCACAATATCAAGACACACGTACGTTTTGTGTTCCACAAAAACATTTTGAAATCAGTGTTGTTTTTAAGGATGGTTTTAGCTAATGTTAGCTTATCTATTTAATGTATTTATACATATTGAGTCAAAACATGTTAAGACAATACCTCATTAATACATTTCCTGCTAATAGACATTTTGACCCGACATTTATTTTTTGTGCATATACAGTATATATTAATTAAAAACCCTTCACAAAAAGGGGGATAAACTAAAATAACTAAATTCATTTCATTCATGTGCCCATATACATATCCTTTATAAGGATAGGTAAAACAAATAATATATACTTAAAGGTATGGTGAGTGATATTTTTTAAAACAAAACGTGTTTTTGTTTAAAGGTTAAAGCTCTATATTCTGATAGTAATCATTGCTATAGAGTGTTTGTTCAGTAACAGGGGTCTCCCTGTCTCTCCAGCTCTTTAATAAACAGAAAATACATTTTCATGTAGGTGATAATATTTCAGCCAATCAGGAGAGAGTACCCGTTTATCAGCTTCATTTTTATATTGTTCCAGTAGCCAATTTTGTGTGCTCATTTCTTTGTGTCATGAGTGTGATCGCTTCCAATTTCACTTGTTTAATCTGTATCCTGACTGAGTTATCTTTCCTGATTGGATAAAATTGGTATCCCGACCTGAAAATGCAGGTGCAGCTGTTTAATATAGAGCTGGAGAGACATGGAGACTCTTGTTACTGCGCAAACACTCAATAGCAATGAGTACTATCAGAATATACAGCTATTTAATACTTATTTTAACCAAATAAAAAGGGGGAAAGGGCTTTGTTGTGTCATTTTGATAATGGGTCTTTATTTTATTTTGTTTTTGTTTCTGAAAACTTGTGGGTAAAAAAATAGTGAAAGTATGGTCCTTTTAACAGTTCATTAATTTCAAATAATCCATTTACATTTATTTGAAAGATATATATATTATATATATATATATATATATATATATATATATATATATATATATATATATATATATATATATATATAATATATTATATATTTTTTTCCAATAACCTTTCCATTTATCTTATAAAGTCACCTTCTCCATAGAGTACATGTTTTCCACTTTTTCCAGCCATCTATCCACCTTGGGTGGTTCCAAGCCTTTCCAACCTCTTATTATTTTGTTTGAGAGCTTTAATTCTCAAAATCCAAAAGAGATGCAGTATAATTCTTCCTACTGTAAACCTGTGTTCCCAACAATATATTGTTTTTCTAAATTAACAACTCTCCCAAATATCTGAGCTAATGTTAGCTTAGATAACTGGAAATATTGTACAATGTTTATTATACATATTCATTTAGAACAGTGATGCAGCTCTAACCTCAGACATGTGATTATTTGAAAATAATGTGAACCCTCCAGCCAGTCAGAATTGACTATTCTCCTTGGCCATGATATAGAACTCTAATCATTTGTTTTGGACATCTCTGTTCCAATCTAAAGGAGTAGACTCTGCTCTTATTACTCCAGTATTAGTCACTGAGTTTTAAGTTATTAGGACAGATAAGGAGTGTAATCTACTGTGGCATTATTGAGGAGGGATACTCCTTCACATCACATCATTCTGAGTCACATCTTAACCCACTAGGAGGTCTTGAGACACGTCTCATGGGAAAACACTTTGTCTTTTGTAATCAAACCGTCCCTGGCTCCCTCATGTGGTGCTCAGTACACTTTGCCATAACCATATATAGCTACACACAGACCAGTTTGTTGTGGGAAAGAGACACGTTTGCGGAAATTCCCGATAACTGAATTTTCTCTGAATGGACTGGCTTGAACCCTAGAAATGGAATGCCTGAGGTTCACACATGGAGCCAATAGATTTATCAGGCAGAGGGATCAAATGCTTTGTTTTAATTTGCATTGTTGCTATAGTGATGGTATTGGAGCAGAGCTTGACTGTGTGGCACTTTTAACCCATGAAGACCTGCGGCTGATTCTAAAAATGTCCTCTAAATCCTAACCTTTGATGAAAAAATGTATGTTGCTATATCAGTGGTTCTCAAACATTTTCATGTCAAAGAGGACCCCCAAAGTTATAGATATTCAAAGATGTGCACATATTTTCACGATTCTTAAAAAATAGCAGATCTACAAGCTTGCAGGGCTGCACGAAGTGATGCGCTGTGAGCTTGTATATCTGCTATTTTTGAATAACCAACGCTAAAATCACACAGATGCTTTACCGGTTTTAATGGGTTAAGTCAGAGTCTTTCTTTTGATTGTGTCTGTTTGCATCACAGACTGTCCATTATAAAATGTGTTGGTCCAATCACGCAATCTTGATTGGTTGAGATGTGTGTGGTATGAGAACCATACACTATGGCTATGAAGTCTGTCTTTGTACAGTTCTATATTATATCACTCTGCGGATAAGTAAATAACAATGGTGGTTTGTCTGGAAATTATCTCAATTTCTATACAGTCTTGTTTTGACCTACACAGACAAACAATAACAGTGTCTGATAATATTTAGGCAAGAAATAGGCCATACAGTTGCTCAATAGTGATTCAATGGCTTCCATGCATTTATGGGGAATAGAAACTGCCTTGTTGGTGCAGGCAGTCAGGAACTACTTTCTTGTAGAAATGATTATTGTATTGAAATTGTTATAAAAAGCTGTTTTAATTGCAATATGTCTATGATTTTCATGTTGACATAATTGGTAGCCGTTTTATAAAAGCAATAAGACACTTCAGTTCTTTATCGTGGTTATTGGCACAGCTGTACAGGACATGGCACACTGTTTCTCCTTATGACCATGCTGCAGCACAGCCTGACATGGCTAACCACGATAAAGCACACCCTCCTTTGTGTTATTGCTTAACTCAATTCCTGCCAATCACGCATAAATGCGATCTATTAAATAGCGCACTTGGCCGCCAAGATCGCATAAATGCGTTCTATTGAAAAATAAAAAAATTGGGGAAAAAAATGTTTTTTTTTTATTTATTTTTATTTTTATTTGACCTAAAGACCAAGGAGATATGATTTTTCGAAGATTTAGACTCCCATCCACTTCCTTGTTAACTCAAAACTTAAGAATTCTGTATCTCGGCTCCTGAGTACTTTTTTAATTTCAATGAAAAATCTCTGGCAGACAACAGCAAAAAATCTGAAATAACTCTGGCAGGTGAAGTGTTGTTAATCATAAGCTGACTCATTGCATTATTTTTACATACAAAATAAGAAGCATAGTAACTGTGCAAGAAAAGGAAGTGAGCCCTTCCTAAAAAGAAAAGCAAAACAACCGGCATAAAAAGTTCAATAAGAACAAAAGCTTTAAGCTTGCAAAGTCACCAGCAGCACATAAAGAAGTAAAATCACAAAACCTGCATAGAAAATAGAAAAAAATAAATGGGAAAGACAGAACAACACATGAAATTTGTAAGAATTACATATCAGTACTTAAGCAGATAAACGACAGTGTTGATGAGATGAGATATTAGTTTAATTGTTTCCTAAAGAATGATGACTTTAGTATGACAGAAAGGCAAACGGAAGTCATATTTTTTGGGCTTGGGTAGGAGTGAATGTCAGAAGAAAAGAAAAAAAGAAACAGGAATGTCTTGCTTACACTTTGTACATTTAGGGAATTTAAGGAACTTTCGAGGTACATCTCAGTTGTTTACAGGGATTTGTTCTGGAACACAAAAAGCAGGAAAACTCTTTAAAAAGCAGGATTGTGTATTGTACTTTACTTTACTGTATGTATTTTTTTGTCCTTGTCTGGAAAATAAAGACAAAGTAAAAAATTTAAAAAAAGCAGGATTGTGATTACTGTGTATGTGTATTGATGTTAACAGTGTTGTTGTGTTTGTGACATGCAGGTCGTCAGGTTTCCTGAGGAAGATTCTGAAGAAGCGTCCTCACAAGGAGGCACACACTCCAGATGATGGGGATTTGACAATGTCTCAGTCTCTCGAAGAAGGTAATTAATACAGAATGAAATGTAAACCGTTACGGCTAATTTGTGGATCTCGGACGTCATGTGGCCAGTCTATGACGTCAGTATTTGTTCGTCAGTACTACGACATCAATAATCTCCATACTTGGCCAGTTTCAGTCCAGTATAACGTTTTTGATTTAAAAAGTTCACTTCAAAAAGTATAAAACATGTGATAAAGAAAAGATTTCGTGACCTAGAAAATTGCATGGGAAATTTGGTGCTGGTGCAGTGCGAGATTAGCCCCGGACACACACACACACGCCCTTTTGTTGATGGCCGCCCCCTACAATGCCACACCGTACAAATTGCATATTCTTTGTTGTACAAGTTAAGTCGAAACTCCCCCAGCCTCAGTTTAAACCGATGCATACAGTCAGTGGTTAATGTGACGCAAGCACTATATTTACACTTGTGTGCCATCTATCCTGAAGACGTCAGGACTCAGGAGTGTTGAGCCCGATTCATACTTTGTCGCACGACAGAGCATAAGTTAAGCATTACTCACGTCACATAGAGCTGGGCCTTGGATGTTTAGCAACTCCAGTTCTTGGAGTGAAATGTGGAAAGAAAACACAGGTTTATTATTATTATAAAAATTCCAGAGGCTTAACTAATCAAGCTGTTTGCTTTCTGGGTAAATAGTGTCCCGTGCTGGATCAGGCTCAATGCTAATAAAATAACTGTGAGCTCACAGTGCTGTTTGGACTATGCAGCTCGTGCATACTTTACTTTCTGCTTTGGTTGGAAGAGGAGGCTGAGTGTTAAAGAATACAACCTTGAATTATTTAACCACTTAAACCCTACGTACTTAGTTGACCGCTGTACCCCAGGGGTCTATACTAGGCCCCCTCTTTTTTTCCCCTCTACACTAAATATCTTTGCCGAAAACGTCTTGTGAGCTTGTAGAACTGCTATTTTTGATGAACATTTGCCCCAGAATAGGGACACTACGAGGGTTCATGTGGTTAACAGTTCTGTGCAATGCCAGTGTATTTAGAATTTATGAAAGTGTATGTCACCATTGAAGTTAAATATTGATTTCATCAGTATTTCTTTCGGTAGTATACACATTAGAATCCATAGTATTACTTTAACTCAGTGAGTACTTATGGAAATAAATGGACCCATAATTACCACTTAAGATTTTTAAGTGTATCTTGTAATATTGTCATTGATTCTCATCAAAGCCTTTGTGATTTCTCTCACTTCCTTTTCGCCCCAAACACCAGGGCACACGTCTCGTTCACATTCTGAGAGCCATGGGGACCCTCCCGGTAAAGGCGTGAGCCGCAACCCAACCATAAAGATCAGCCGGGCGACACGGTGCTCTGAGCAGTGGAACGCCTCTTTGGACCGAGAGATCACCAACGCCAACGAGCTACGACACCTAGACGAGTTCCTGGGCAACCAGGTATTACACAAGGACCGCATTATTATACTGTTTCTGTACACAGTAAAATCCTCAGTGTGAACTAAACTTACAGGTCCATTTGGTTGGTTTGGAACTAGAGCAGAGTTTCTGTCTTGTTCCAGTAAACTACTCATCTTTTGATTGATAAATCTTTCTTTGCTTGTGCCAGGTGAATGATTTCCGCTCCAGAGGGAAACAGTTGTCAGCCACAGAAGCCATCTTTGTTACAGCCACCATGCAGTTTAGAGAGACCATCAAGGCCATGTATTCTCTGCCAGTGAGTCCACGCATACATACACACACACACACACACACACACACACACACACACACACACACACACACACACACACACACACACACACACACACACACACACACACACACACACACACACACACACACACACACACACACACACACAGCCTCAGTCACACTTTCTAACCTCCACTCCACTTTTGTCTTCCTCTCCCTTAACTTCTACCAGAAACCCACCACTGGCTACAAAGGCTTGATGAAAGGCTACCAGAACGAAGTGATCCATCTGGCAGGGGCCGATCAGAAAGGAGAGGTCCAGTTGGTGGTCAACCTGTTCCAGTCGGTGCTTGACGGATTCATCCGGGGAGAGATCAAGAAGGAAGAGGCTGAACCTGCCAAGGTAAAAAAAAATAACGCAGTGATTCATGTATGAATTAATCACTGAGGATTGAATGTGAATTGAATAAGCAAACGTGCATGGCATGTATGCATTTTTGTGATTAGCAGCATGGTTTCACCTGTCCTGCACGTAACACAAACTCACAGTGATGCTATAAAGTACAGCAGAACTTTGCCTCTTGAGCATCATTGTTGGATGCTACATTTTTAAATGCATGTGCATTGTTGATTTGTGGTAGGACAACGTGGCGTTGCACAGCAAATTAAACTTGTAATGTGGTGTGCGTGCGCGTGAGAGAGCGAGAGTGCATGAGAGAGAGAGCGCACAGTTGTGGCCGTGTTTCTAGTTTGTTTTGTTTTTGTTTGTTTTTTAAAAATTATGTTTTTTAAAATTGGCTTTATAAATATAATTGACTTGGATTTGACTTGTTTTTACTGTTTGTATCTGTCTTTCAGCCTGCTAAAACCAGGAAGAATAGGAGAAAAAAGGATAAGAGTGTAAGTATGCAGTGTTGCGCTATGGGGGTGACCAGCCCTATTCATCCGCTGGTATTTCACTCTTGGAATGTCTGTTTATCTACAGTATGCGAGTTTGTTTCATAATTGATTGATTGATTGTGTGATAGATGGAGAGTCCAATGGACCATGAGTTCAGCAACTACCAGGTGAGCATCATGCAGTCCTGTGACCAGTGCACCTCCTACATCTGGGCTATGGAAAAGGCCTACATGTGCAGTGGTAAGTTTGAACACCCAGACATTGGTTTGCTTGCTTATTTTGCATCTGTATATCCAAATACTGAAGGAAACAAATTTAATTATTACATAACTTGTGTATTCTTTTTTTTCCACACATTTATTCAAAACCTTTTTTGTTTTTTCTAGATTGTAAGATGGTGTGCCATAAGAAGTGCCTCAGCAAAATAGTCACCGACTGCAACACCTTCTGTGCCAAAAAGGTATCTGTTACATTTGCAACTCTCAGAGTTAATGCTGCAATCTGTTAGATTTATGTCCTTCCCTGGATTTAAACCCAGGTCTCCCACAAAGGAGACAAAATGTTCTACCATTGAGCAATGACAGAACCCACTTGGGTTGGGGAGATATTGCCCTTTGAGCTTCAGGCAGTATTACTAGTCAACCAGTAGGTGCCCGACCTGACACCGGGGTCTAAATTATTCAGTGGCAGAATAGGGGGATCACCTCCAACCACTGTAGATGTGCTGGTTATATTGTATTAACATACTCTACCTTGGTTAAAATACAGTTGTAGTCATTAAAATAAGTTACGGGTTGCAGCTTTAAATAAATTGGGATTTTACTGTCAAATGAATCTGGATGAATGTTATTTAATTAATCGCTGTTGGTCGTGTCCGTCCACAGAGTGATGAGGACTCTGGCGGTCAGCACTTTGGGGTGCGTGTGTGCCGCTTGATCAGCGATAAGAACCCCGTGCCCATGGTGCTGGAGATGTTACTGGAGCATGTGGAGATGAACGGCCTTTACACCGAGGGCATCTACCGCAAGTCTGGCTCTGCCAACCGCATGAAGGAGCTGCACCAGCTTCTGGAGACAGGTCAGTCCTAGCCAAGTTGTATTCACTGATAACATACTGACAGTCTATTACACCTACTAGGGGTGAAACAAGTGATCGAATAATCCATTAGTCGAAAGATTCAGTGCAATATCATGTAAAGACTTCTTGTTGCAACGTTTTATTCATCCATTATGTATCACCGACACAATTTTGCCCTACCAAACTCACGTGTAGATGCACAAGTTATAACCATTATTAATTGGATAGTGGATACCTTCTCCCTGTATGAGTATGGTAAAAATATGATGTAATATAATTTACTTTGGGCTACAGTGACATGCATATATCTTGAACAATGCCCATTGCCTACACATCACTAAGTACAATGGTGCGCTCCTCTGAGTGGATATCTCCCAGACTCTCACGGTGCGTTTTAACAGCGGGCGAAACTGGGCGACATCGTCCAAAAAGATAAAGAAAATCCATCTTTCATCGCCCCCCCGCCCACTTCGCCCGATCGGCGGCTCTCATAGACTTTCATTATCTTTTGGGCGATGTTGCCCGGCATCGCCCGAGAGTTGCCCGCAGTTAAAACGCACCGTCAGAGAGACTCACCGAAAGACTCGCAGAATAATTTGCATACGTAGCTTGGCCTTGTGATTCGCTGTATACAAAAACTAGAGTTTCGGGGGGCTACGCCCCCCTCAACCCCAGCCGCGCACGGGGCCCAGCGTGGCCGTGTGTATATTGGGGGACCCAAATCGCCGGAGTGAAGCTGGGGAAAAGTTTTTTTGAAAAAGGAAAAAATTTGAAGAAATAATATTTGTTATGTTTCAGGGGGTCCACAGGGGGTCCGCGGACCCCCTGATGGTCCACTGACCCCCTGTGGAGTGTTGGGACGCGCGGGGACACCCCTGGAACATTGCGGACCATTTCGGTGTTTTTTTTTTTTTCATGAAGGTGGTTGCTTGTTTCTGGCGCAGGCTGTGCAAACCTGGCAACCCAGCGCATGCTGCCGCACGTTTAAGTGGCGTAGCGTCATGAGGGTCAGTGGGGCCGTGGCTCGGTCAGTGAAGACCCTGTAGTGCGGATGATATGTGGCATAGAGGGGCAGATTGTAAATCCACAGAGGAAACATCCGTGGGCTACCATTGGTTCAGCGATGTGTGCGGTCGCCCTGCGGACCCTCCTCCTCCACCAATGTGCAGTATTGAGAGCCCTGACGTCACAACAATTGGAGCGATGGGCACTGCACTGTGGTTGGTTAGGGTACAGCTAGGGCCCAGGTAGAACCCAGTTAAAGCCTGCATGGGCAAACCCAGTTAGGACCCGCCTTGGTCCCACATAAACATGGCTAGTTGGGGCCCACCTAAGGGCCAGGTAGAAGCTACTTATAGCCTGCATGGGCATCGCAGTTGGGACTGAAGTGGATGCCGCTGACATTGCTGACATGGGGTCCATATGGTTTAGCCCACCTTGAAACCATATGGGAACTACGCTGGCATGCTGGCTGTAATGCAAACGCTGCATCATACCTGCAGTGTGTAGTTTGATGTTGTGTGTGTAGCAGATATACCTGCAGTGTGTAGATCAATGTCCATAGGAAAGTCAATGCCCAGCAGTGTTTTTTTTCCCCAGCAGAGTTTCTAGTGTCTCTGTGTCTCTCTGGAAGAGGTTGCACATGAACTCTGCAGCCGCACTGAGGCGCTCCAAGCCAAACACTCTGACATTAAGCTGCTTCACACAACAAACATCAGCACCACGCTGCAGTTTGTCCAAAAGACACAATATCTCCTCTCCCACCGACGTCATGTGTTCATTTATCGACAGCCGTACAGACTCCTTTTGACACATTTTACGTCGTTTATCCAGCTCTCACTGACTCTCCACATCGGGCTGTTATTTTCCTGCGATCAAGTCAACGATGTGAGAGATTAGCTATCACAGACGGACGGACAGGGGGTGAAACATAGTCTTGCGCCATGCCTTTCGGCCTGGCGGAGACAATAAAAAACCGAAAGTAAAGGAAATGGCCATTTCTGCAACAGAAGTAGTCAATAAACTATGCTATGAAAACATGGGCCACATTGGCAAAGAATGTAAGAAAGAGGCAATCATGTAGGAAATAGCTGATCTCCAAGCGTACAAAGCCTGTCAACGTGAGGCGTTTCGAGCTTGTAGATCGGCTATTTTCACAATATTTACTTGTGGAACGGAGTCAAACAGAATGGGGGGGGGCCCAGATCAAGTACGTGTATTTGGGGGGGGGGGGCGGCGTGAAAGGGTTGATAGACACTGCTCTAATCGGAGCGAAATTATCTGAAATTACTACATGACCATAATGCAGCCTAACATGCCTTGCACGGGGCGGTCCTGCCATTACGTTAGTTACTGTAGTTGCTGTGGAGCTAAATAGTTCTCCAGAAGACACACACAAACATACACCATCTACAATGGACGAACTGAGCAGCAATATAGACATTCACCACACGAACGTGCATTGTTGACAAAGTGATTGCACAGCCGCTGCAGGCATGACAACCAGGTTAGCGTTAGCGACATGGCAGCTATCACAGCGCCCTGTCCGTCGTGCTGCAACTGCCTGTGATGGCTACAGCAGTAACAGCAAGCTGTCTGCGATGCCATTGTCTGGAGACTGCTGTTAGCGTGACACGACCAATGAGAGTGAGCGCTGTAGTTGTTGCTAAGATACGGTGGCGTCTCTGGCCCATAGCTTGTAGATCTCTCACACATGATTGGCGTAGGCTGCGTTGCCAGGTCTGACTTTGTGTCTAAGCAATGCGCGGCTTATTTTTGCGCGCCTTTGGGCTCGTTTGCATTGTGCGCACGGCAGCGCTTGTTTAGCGTACGTCAGCGCGACGTGGCAACGGACGTGGCAACGTGAAAGGTGATTGGCTGGTGAAAAGAAACACCCGACGTTACACCAGAAATGGTGCCTGGAGAAAATGGTGACCAAAAAAAAAGTTTTGAAAAAAAGGAAAAAAAACCCGCAGCGGCTGGCTGCTGTTGTGGTGATGAGGGCGTGCGCACGGTAAACGGTACGAAGCGGGCTCCCCTTCCGTTTTGTCCGACATTTGGTGAGTAGAATTAATTATGTTGCGCGGTGGAAACGGTGTAGTGAGCAGTGAGATGTCCCCTACGCGAGGCGTAAATTCAGCGCGGCCGGCGTGGCGAGTCAGTAGGCGACATGTGGTCTGGCGGTGCGTTGTTTAGTCGATAACAGAGCTGTGGGGTGTCACCACCGAGGGTGCGGAAGTTGCTCGCCATTTATATAGTTAGATGGGGCAGCTTGTGCTAAGCTATGATTGGTCTACTTTTGTAGACGCACTGTAAAAATAAAAATAAGATTTGGAGCAAGAAGCAGACTGCGGGAATGATCATTGGATACTATATGGCATTTGTTTCATATTATAAAATTACAGTATGCTTCTGACTGCTTAGTAAATATATTAAGCAAATTCAACATGTCAGTTTGGGTTCCAATAACTTATAATTAGCATTTACCGTCATTTTGTACATTTTATGGTCACTCTAAATCAATTGTATATATTCATCAACAGATTAATCATTAGTTAGTTGCAGTTCTCTACATCTTCCTTTGTCTTTGTTCAGATGCTGTCTGATTTTCATGCAGAATATTTGTCAATGTACCTTCCTTGATTACATTGGGATGTCATAAGGCTATCACCTCGATTCTCTGACTACCAACCACCTAGTTTTTTGTAATCAGACGATCAAAGACCTCCACCTACTGATACATCTGTTGACATAAAACTGGGTGGAAACAATTTGGAGATTGCAGAACCATTGCAAAGAATTTAGGGTGGGCCTGTCATATTGGTATGGTATCATGATTGATTTCGAAAGCAGTAAGCGAAGGGTTTTTAGCACTGGGTCTTTTCCACTGTTTAGATAATGATAATGAGCATTATTTAGCACGTCATACATAAAATGCAGCTCAAAGTTTTCTACAGAGAAAGAAAGAAAGAAAAAGAACAGATACAAGCAGATTAAAAACAAAACCATAAGCAAAGTATACAGGTCAAAAGAATACATAATTATGTTGAATTTGAATCCTGAAAAGTAACAGTTCGGGTTGGGGGTTTGTTCATTTTGTGTTGATGTTGTGTTGTTTGTAGACCCTCATATGGTGTGCCTGGAGGACTACCCCATCCACACAGTGACAGGCATCTTGAAACAGTGGCTGAGGGAGCTGCCTGACCCCCTCATGACCTTCACTCGTTACAATGATTTCCTGCGTGCTGTGGGTAAGGATGCCAGTCCCCACTAGGGGGCATTGTTTAACAATTTAAATTATATGCTGGGCTCCTTGACAAGAAGTGCACTTGTGATCTGTCTTTGTACTGTGTGCGTGGTTTGGCCTTCTACTGCTGATGAAATAGTTTATTTCAATGACCAACCCAACATTTGAAGTGAACTTCGTTTTGACTATATCCTAAATTATCCAGATACCCACTGTTGTAGGACTGATACACAGTGTCACTCTCATATCCACTGATTATAGTCTGTAATTATAGCCATTCATAGGTTATAAATGTATATGCATGCATATATTCACGGGTGCCATTGTGTCAATGGCTAGGGTCTATTTATTTTATTTTCATTTTATTGTTATTCATGCTTACTTTTATTACAACACCTGAATTGCCCCTCAGGGATCCATAAAGGTCTGTCTGTCTGCCTATCTGTCTTTTCTGTTTATTGTTTATACAAATATGATTGATTGTTATTGCCAGTAAGTGACTCATTATTCCATAATTCCCTCTTTAATTTAGAACTTCCAGAGAAGCAGGAACAGCTCCACTCCATCTACAAGATACTGGAAGAGCTCCCTACAGCCAATTTCAACACACTGGAGAGACTGGTTTTCCATCTAGTCCGGTAGAGATCTCAAATACCCTCAACAGAGATATGCTACAACAATGCTTGTACTGTACAGTGTGCGCTTGTTGGTGGAGAATAATGAAATCATCAACATAACAAGCACTCAGTCACATTTAATCTGATCTCCAGTTGTGTGTGATTGTTATCTTCCAGAGTGTCCAAAGCGGAGGTTCACAACCGCATGTCTTCTAACTCACTGGCCATAGTGTTTGCCCCTTGTATCCTGCGATGTCCAGACAGCGCCGATCCTCTGATGAGCATGAAAGACGTGGCCAAGACCACCATGTAAGACTGCCCTGGCTGGTTACACTGTAGTTCAAGACCACCATGTAAGACTGTCCTGGCAGTGTAGTGTATTTGTTAACCTGAGGTTGCAAAAACCCATGGATGTTGTATTCCCAGGAAATGTGTAGTAATAGTTGTAGATGATAGACGTAGTCATAGTTTATTTTTTTCTTTTGTACTTTGATGATATATAAACATGCAATAATATCAACTTTAACCAAATACTGTAGTTCCACTGAGATTATCTTTGTATTTTTATTTTTGAAGGGAGAAATCGGTACCGTATGTATCATGTTCACTTGCTAACGTGCCCTCTGTGTGTAGGTGTGTGGAGATGGTGATCAAAGAACAGACTAGACGCTACAATGAGAAGATGGAGGAGATTGAACAGCTGGAGTATGCCGAGACTCTGGCCGTCAATCAGCTCAAACTCAAGAGACAGAACACGGTGAGGGATACAGCCTCGACCTGGTTCGAGTTCAGCCTCAGCTCACATGTATTTTAACATAATGCCATTTACATTTTTTTACATAACTGATTTCTTACGCCATACCCCTAATTATCTCTTGACCAGTCATCCTCAGATTGTTGTAAAATCAGATCCTAGTGTCAGATAGCACTGTGCCTCCAGTCACATGGGTAACATGGGCAATGTTCCTTGTCTCTCTTTAGCACTACTGGCATTTACCTCTCAGGTTCTCAGCTCCTTACAAAGGAGTGGTGGTATGTATCATTCATGCATCAAGTTCTCCTGGTAGTTCTAGTAGCTGCAATAGTAGCAGTAGTGGTAGTAGCGTGCCCTGCAGAATCGTTTTGCATGGCATGTAGATGTGGGTGACTTGTGACCTCACTTCAATGATCTCCTCTATAATTCCTTAACTATTCTTACTAACCTGGTAGTGCATTGCATGACTGTGTTAGCTTGGCATCAGTTCCATTTGTGATGTGAAAGTTCTCTCCTGTTATCCCTGGCGCATTTGTGAAAATAAGGTCCAGTCCTTTTTTTTTCTTTTGAATGGCCGTTTCCTGTGAACAGCATGACTTTCAAAGCATTAGTTCAACAAAAAATACATTTTATGTATGTTTCATGATTTGCCACTTAATTCATACATTGTCCACATGAAACAAGATATTTATGGAAAGACAAATGCCTTGAAAGTTATGGTATTTACAAAGGAGTGTTTCCCCATTGAAATTATGTTTTTTTGGATTGTTGTGATGGGTCCCCTCTAACTATTGTCTCAGTCCTGAAAATGGCTTTTTATAAAGACCCAAAGCTCCCAGGAGGTGCGTCCTCTCACAAGTACAGTAGGGTTTCTTAATACTGTGGAATTCTGTGCACTAGGTTTGTTTGTGGCACTGTATCCATTTCTACCCCTACCTAATAACTTTCTGTTGAAAGTTATTGCATCTCACTGAAGGCCTGCAAGATGTGTTATGCTGCGGTTGCATGACTCTACACAGGCGCCATCCACCCTCCTGTCCTTTCCACTTTCATTCACTAACCAAGGTGGTTTAGATTTCACATGTGGGTCAAAATCATGTTTGATTTCTTTCCGAGAAGTGGACATGATATTATTTACTTGTTACTGGCCCTGTATGGTTATGGCAAGTATTCAATACGTTCTATACAGAAAACAAATAGCCATTTTGGCCCGTTTTGGTAGACAGGTTGTTTGAGGCATTGGTGTGTGATGGCGTGTCTGTCTGCAGGTGCATGAGAAGGCCAGTGCTGAGCTGAGCCCGGTCCCTGAGAATGAGACGCTGGACTCGGATACAGAAACTGAGAGGAACCTAATGGAGCGCATTAAGTCCATCAAGCAGGAGAAGTAAGAATGCATTCTTCATCATTATTATGATGTGTGGTTTTAACTCTCCGTCATCATTACACAAGAATCTCTCTCTCTTTCTCCTTTCTCGTCTTTCATGAGCTTGTTGTACACACATTTCTCTGATGTGAGTGTCCTCCCCTTCCTTCTAGAGAGGAGCTGGCGTGCCGACTGCCAGAGCTGGAGCAGCCCGGTTCAGACCAGGAGAACTTGGACTCTGAGGCCTCGCTGAGCTCAGAGAGCCTCCTGGATGAACAGCAGCGCTTCTCTGCCCAGGGCTCAGAACCTGAAGGTCGGTATTAAGTTACAGTCTGGCCGTGGCTTCCTTCTACCTGTTTCCCTCACTCACCTGTGGGTTTCTGATCAGTCCACGGGGCCCCTGGCTTTGGCCCTTACTGTCTTTTGTGGTGCAGGTCTGGACCAGTGATGGTGATGGTGGCGGTGCCGTCTGCTCTGTAGAAAAGCAGGTTGGAGCAACAGTAGCCGTGTGTGTGTGTGTGTGTGTCTGTGTGTGTGTGTGTGTGTGTGTGTGTGTGTCCATGCTTGCGTGCTTCTCTGTACATTGGTGAAGGCATGTATATGTATATGCATGTATTGCAAAGTAGCATGCTCAAACTTTGCCCTCAATTAATTTATTGAGCATTTTGGCACACCAAAACCAAAGTTTATGCACTGTGCACATTTGTTTTCAATGCTTTAAGCCAAATATTTTTGCCTCCCTGTGACTCAGTGAAAATGAATGTTGGCAGTTAACTTCTTTTCATGCGTTTTTGGTAATGTTAAGGATAGAAGCCTAGCTATGGTTTAGACTCAGTCTAAACAATAGCTTGCTATGCTATCCTTAAAAAACATGTTCTGCACTTAACCCAGCACCCACTGTCGATGTGCATATAGGTAATCCTTCACTACTGGTAGTTAACATGGTGTCATCATGATATTCCATGACACCATTAGACCATTATTAACCCTTTCAGGATGGCTGTGTTTGACCTTAAAAAGTATCTGGGAAAGGATGTTACCCCTGACTCTCTCTATTCTCTCTCTCTCTCTCCCTCAGGGCGAGGTAGCCCCCTGAGGAGATCAAAGCCAGCCTGCCCTCCCAAACCATCAGCCCTGCCTCTGCGAGCTAAAGCCCCTGGTGGGTATTCCTTTGTGCCAAGCCTCAGCCACGCTAGCTCTTCCTCCTCTGTGTGCAGCTCGGCCTCCTCCACCTCAGCGTCCTCCTCTGCGTCCTCCAGGCACCCGATTCAACGGCGAAACCCCATCATTCCTGGCACAGTGAAGCTCCCTCCCGGTGTCCACTGCCAGCCTGTAGCTTCAGGCCACGCCCAGGGTCTGACTCCTTCTGGAAATCATCGCTCGTCATTTAAATTCCTCAGGAAGAGAGAGCAACCAAGCCGCCGCAGAGACGGCACCCAGTCCATGTACATTGACAACAACTCTGACCCATTGTTGTCTTTATCCTCCTGCCCCCCCTCCGTTTCCTCCTCATCCTCCTCCTTTACAATGGTTACATCCTCTCCTCAGCCCCAGCACACCAAAATACTAGCCTCCTCCATAACAGGCCATAGACGTTTTTCTGACCCAGACATCCCATATATGGATGATTAGGTCTGATTGGGGTAAGAAGGCTCCACTTTATATAGAGAATGATAGGCATAGAAAGATAGCCTTGCATACAACCCAGTAGGAAAAGCACCATTAGTACCAATGGCATGCCTAGATATCATAGATGACAATAAAACTAGGTTTTAGGTTAACCAGGAGAGGATAGGATAGGAGGATCCTAACCCATAGAACTGAATTAAATGGCTGACAAACGTAACAAAGATGGGTAACATCTATGGCGGGGCAACAAGGGAGAACAGGGGAGAGACAAAATGGAGACTGTTACCGTTACGGTTGTCATCGGAGCTAATAAAGGAACTGCACATTTTGTTTAAACTCTCGTTGACCTATGACAATGAACGTAACAGGACAAGATGTCCCCATGCACTTTTTCTATCATTGTTAATATATTGAGGTTTCTATTGAAATAACAAAATCGCATTTTGGCTGTTTTGGACAGCCTCACCTGATGGACCATTTGTTTTTTGTTTAGTTTTTCTGCTCTTTTTCTCTCTTTTTTTTTTTACACGTAATTCAAGGAAATATTGCAGGCTATGATTGCACCTTTCCATTCCATAGTTCTCCAAAAGAGCAAGCCAAACAAGTGTGCTCTGTTAATTAGTGCCTTGATTTTGTATTGTAAGCTGTCAGTGTACAAACTCAATGGGTCCTTTTACCTGTATCTCTATGGAGCCCGTGGGGGTGGGGTGGGGGGTTAGGAGAGTACCTTTGTATGATACTTTTTGTGTTTGTGCTGAACCAACTCAAGATATGTGTTTGAACCAACAAGGACTTGACCCACTCGCACGCACAAACACACATTGTGAATGTCGTTCTGGTGCCTTGGTCGACAGCCTCATTCCTTCACCTTTGACCCATAGCACAACACAGTATAGGAAGGAACAACGCTGAACCGATTTTCACTCGGCAAAGGGAAATGGGAGCAGCACACTGCACTTTTCCTGCAGAACGAAGAAACACCAACCCAGCTATATGATACCAGGGCTGTGCCATGATGTCTTTGAAGCTCAAAAGTTCTTGACTGTTCTCCTAAATACAAACACGGCTTCTCTTAAGGCAGTTTTATACTCGACGGGCAAAAACAACGGATTCTAAAATGGAAAAACTGTCAACAGACACTTTTCTTATGAGTATAAAGCAGCATTTAGCTGTACTGTACCTGCCAGTCAATGGCATGCCCCAATATGTCGGACTTGTTGGAACATGGCTTAGGCCCCCTGTTTATGATAATGTAATACTAATGTTTCTCTATGACTGCTGATTGGATGCTGTTTGTCTGTCTGTATGATAAAGAAGGTGATGTGTTGATGTGAACAGGGAGTGAATGATGTGAGCTGTAATGCTTACTATTAACAGGACAATACAGAACATGGTGCGTTCAACACCTGCCCTCTTTGTTTTGATTGGCCACCACCATCCTGTGGTGATGTCATTTTAAAAAGACAGTTTGCACAGAATGTTTATCACTGCTGAACTACAGTAACATCTGCATTTAATGTTCTGTATCTACCCCGTAGCTCTGTTTAAACTGCAAAAGAAAGTATGCACACATTTCACCCGTATTTAATAGTTTTTCTTTAGATTTGTCCTGACAAAGTGCATCACCATTGCAGACAGATAAACACGTGGATTAAGTGCACTGCATTATCAACTAACAGAGGTGTAGCGTTTGTGGGGACAAACAGACATTCTCAAAGGAAAAGCTGAAGCTGCTTTACTTGTCACAGCAGGTCATCAAAACAGAAACATAAACAGAGACACCTCCTAGAGGAGAGCATTGTCAAAAAGTCATATCATAAATACATCATTGATGATTGACATCACAGGCTGGCTACATGTCTGACGTCCACATGGGAAGCACACGGTCATTAGACCCTGTCTGGTTTTATTCAGTCTAGCTTTAACAAGGTTGTGTAATTATGCTGCTCTAAGAGCTAATCTTAGCCGGGGGTGAGAACTGATGCGTCTAATATCTTAATCCTTAACCTGAAATTTGACAGCAGCAGTGGTATCTTTGGCAGGTGTTTATTTTTCACTTTGTTGCAGCTCTTAATAGAGTGACATATTTGACTTGATGGTAGAGCTGGCGATAACTTCTGGGAACTCAGATTAGAATGGAAAGTGAGTCGCCCTCACGGTTACCAGATTTTGTGTGAGAAATAAGCAACCAGGTCTATTAAAACAGCCAAAGAGAATCGACTAGGTAGGCTACGGCTATTTTCTTTTAAAAGACAAAAATATTCCTGAAAAAACATGAAACTTGAAACATTTAACAACACAAATCTTGTATGTTGGGCTTACAGAAAAGTAAGCCCAAAGTCGCTTATAATAAGCCGACATGGCAGCCCTGGTGAGTCGCCCTCTGGTGGTATGTGCTGGTATCCTTATTTTTAACTATGGCTGGTATGTGTGTGGAATAATATCCAAGGAGTAGCCAAAAGTACATGATTTATTTATTCATTTACACGCCAAAGATTTGGAAGACACTTTTTTTTAGCTTGTTTGCTCTTCTTTAACATATGGATGCAACAGTTAATCAAACTCATCTTTTGAGTTTCATATGATTAATAATGAATTAATCTATTTTGGGCAGGTCTACAAGCTCACTATGCATCATGATGTGAAGCATAGTGGCCTTGTACATCTGTTATGTTTACTATCTTTGACTTTGCACAACACCGCTGTGTGACTAAGTATAATATATTAGTGCTAAAGCTAAATTACCTGTTCTATAATTCAATTAATCTAAAAAGTAATCGATAGAAAGTTATTGAGTGAGACTTAAAGACTTTGTCCTGTTGTGCAGCTCCAACAGAGTCCAGAGGAGTTATCAAACTAGGAGAGGATTGTCCAGCACAGACACTCCGGCTGCTACGCCTCCATCAGCATGTTCAGTACTCTTTGTCCTCAGCAGATGACCCACACATTCATTCATTACCATGTCTTTGCCCTGCCTAACATAAGCTCCAAACACTCCCAGTTCACTGACACAGCTGCTGAGCTTGAGAGGTGAGCCTGGCCTCAGCAGGTAGTTGTGCACAGGACTTGGTCGGATCCTATCCATGAGAATGTACGCTGACCTCTCATTGCTCTCCTTCACTCGCTCCAGTACCTGGCAGATGTCTGATCCATAGACATTGTTACCGCCTCCTTCCCGCTGGGGCTTCAGGACAAACTGGTGTGGTTGAGACAAAGCCATTGCCACCGTTTGGTCTCCCTCGGGGCCCATATCGAGTGTGTAGAGGCCAGTGAAGGTGGCTCTGATCTGCTCCACCACCTCGGGCTGCTGAGGGAAGAACCTCTCGAGGACTCCGTGTCTGGCCAGCTCCTGCTGGACCTTCTTGGTTCCAGCGAGGTGGGTTGAGATGTCTGGACACTTTACAGCCAGAGAGCGCTCCATCAGCAGACGAGCCTCCCAACTCTGTTCGGAGGTGTAGTCCTGAGGCATGTAACCGTTCCTGAAATACACCACTGCAACCTCCTGTCCGTCTACGAGTAGTCTCTTGTCCTGGTCAAGGGATGCTGTCGTACATACATCTTCAAAACGTCTTCTAATTGTAGGAATATTTCTCTTCCACAGCTCATTCTCAATGTACCGATGATCGAAGATGTTTCTTTGAGCCTCTTCGACCAAGAACATGACAAGCGCTGTCTCTGATCCATAGAGCTCCCAGGCCTTCTCTATCCCCCTGGCCAGACCTGCTGCCGGGTTGTTGTCTAAAACACGTCGGCTCTCATCCAGCCGACCAGCCACTCTAAGAATATGCCGATGGACATCGGGTGTCCGTGAGGAGAGACCCCCGAAACTTGCAGCAATGGTGTTTATCTCAATTTGCTTCAGAGGTGAAATTCTATCCTCTCTCTGGTCCAACATGTAGTCAGACCGATTCAGACCCAACACAATAGACTGAGATCTTCCTTCTTTCTGAATCTGTTGATAGATACTGAACAACCTTCCAGTAAAATCATCGACTGCAATGGTGCTGGCAAGAGCCTCTCCCAGGAACCCAGAGTCCTGGCTGATTTTGTCCACCAGCAAATTGAAGTGCGTCTGCACTGCCAGAGCCTGCAAAAACACAGCTTTGGACACAGGGGAAGGGAAGAGTGTGAAAGGAGCATAAGTCACCATCTCTGAAGAGTTGGGGCTCTCTTTGGTACGCATTAAGACTCCATGTATAAGAGCTGCATCTTTTGCCACTGTCTCCAAGTCATTGACCAGTTTAGTATTCATCAACATGTCCTCTGGTATTCCTTTGGCAGCCATTGTTATTCACCTGTCCTTGTAATGCTACAGGCAAATCCACAGGTTTCAGTAATCAGTGCTGGTAGTTGATGGAATGCCTTTTTGTCAGATAATTGGTTCAGGGAGAAAAAAGAGATCACACATTTTTTGATCACTTCTTTTTCGATGTGCACACCATACCATTTTAATGAGCTATCTAAAGAGCTCAGAGTTTCTGTCTGGGCAGCACGAGAGAGGAAAAACTGACTGCCTTTTAACAGCAAACAAATGAGGTAGATCTATAATGTGATACTAATATTATTATACTTGTTTTAACACATGAAATGTATTTAAATCTATGACATTATCAATGACGTATAGGCTATATGACTCCATATTTGGGCAAAGTTTCAGCCTGTTCCCACTATGATGCAATGAAAGTGAAACATTTAATTCCAACGGTCTCATATTAAAGCACATACATTGTATTTGTCAGGTGATAGCATGTGATACTGTAGCAACAGTTTGTTCAGATATAATAATAACATAATTATGATCTCTCAATAGCTCCACATTTTCACAGTACAAAGCTTAGATTGGCCTGGCCAGATTACTATGTGAAAAAGGAAAGTTGTCTTTAACAAAATAATCTGTTCTGTATGTTAAGTCAAATTTGAGAGGAATTCCAAAACGGACAAATCCAATTTATGCCTCAGCTCTCCCGTGATTTAGAATAAGAATATAGACTACTTACAAATATACCCATTCATCAGCAAGCTATCTTATTTGAATACCAGTATAACTCTATACTACACTTTATCTACAGTGTTGTTATAAACTCCTCAAAAAGAGTTCAGAAATATTATTTTGGTCGATTATTCCTCTCCTTCAATAATACCAGCGCTCAGAGCAAGAAGAGTGTCAGGAGGCTTTAAACATTCAGATGATGATGATAATGATGGTAATCATAACAGAAAACACAATGGTGATAGTGATGATATGTTTCTGAAGTGGTGAAGAAGGTTTAATGATTTATTTTTTCCTCTTTTCTCCCCTCTTCCTCTCCTCTCAATCTCCCCTCTCCCCACAGATCCTTTACTCCACATCTGTGCAGCTCACACACACACACACACACACACACACACACACACACACACACACACACACACACACACACACACACACACACACACACACACACACACACACACACACACACACACACACACACACACACAAATACCATACCATGTTAATATGAATATATAATATGAACTCCATGCTGTAAATTGTAAATAGTTTTAAGGTTGACATAATTATATTCTTAATAAGAATAACAATATGCTGTACATTGTAAATAGTTAGAAACAAACCCTTTAGTATAGAAGATAGGTATTTATGTAAATACATAAATGTAGCCTGTACATAATTGATTTCAGTTGTCAAACTATTGAATCTACCTTTGTGGAGGCTCACATAA
This sequence comes from Gymnoscopelus microlampas, assembly GCF_963454915.1. Classification (NCBI taxonomy): domain Eukaryota; kingdom Metazoa; phylum Chordata; class Actinopteri; order Myctophiformes; family Myctophidae; genus Gymnoscopelus; species Gymnoscopelus microlampas. The sequence continues at coordinate 9,366,434 of NC_139946.1, forward strand.
TATTGTTGAATTCTTTACTTTCATAGTCCTCATTGTTTCACTGAATAATTAAAAAAAATCTAATGGCAACTCAGGTGTTCATTTTGGCATTTGTATTATTTTATACATTTGACACATCTTATCACATCATCTTTGACACACTCTTATATTTTGGCACCTAAATACAAACACATGCACACATTTGATTTAGCAAATTGCCTGAGAGGGAGGGTAAGAGACACTAGAGAGATGCACAGGAAGGCAAGACTCACTTTTCTACAATTTATTCATAAGTCTACAATCATCACAACTAAGAGATGTCCTTCAGGTTCCAGTGGAGATTGAAGCTGTTTGCAGAACAACATGGGCAAAGATTCCATGTCCTGGACCTGGAACAGGGCTCAAGAGTCAAATGCTCCTACAATCTGCATTTTGTAATCACATACATTAGGTAGAAAACTTCCCAAGGTTATCAAGAGTTGATCGATTTATCAGTGACAATTATTTTTAGTCTGCAAGTGTTGCTTTGGAGGCTGTTTGTTCAAAACCAGATCGCTGATATGACTCTGAACCTTGCTTTCCTCAACCATGTTTGGCTTAAGTGAGTTTGTCTGATGGTGTGAACTTTTACAAACAATAACTTAACATGTCAAAGAGGAGATCCGAGCACTCAAAAAGTGGAGGAGAGGATATGGAGTTAAAATGCCAACATGTGTGCTCGGATCTGTTCTTTTTAAGCCTGCATTCCTCCTGATCCTAGAAGCACCTTCAGCATGCTTTTTTAGACATTTAATCTCCTTTGTGCACACGGTTGGATTCTGTGTTTTTTCTCAACATGTCACTTAATGAATCTAAATAATATTGAGGCCATTTATGTACTCTGTATTTGCAGTAGAAGTTGTACCAGGGCGCCATTGCAGCAGTAACATTTAGTGACCCCTTTGTGATGGAATTTGCGTCTTTTACTTTTAGACCCACACAAGATGAAGCATCTGAATAGAGGAGTCATCGTTGTACTGGTCAAAATTTGCAGTGAAAAGCAAGTGTCAAAACTGATGATTTATGTTCAGGATTTGTTGAAGGAATATTTAGGAGATATGTACAAATATAGAGGCATGATCTACTGATGATCATGATGTCATCTTTCTAACAACTTGATTTGAAAATTGTGTTTTTCAATGTATTTTTGTATTATTCAAAAGAAAACACTCTTTCCGATCATTCAGTGAGATTTGAAGAACAGGAATTAGATACAAATATTAAGCTTTGTAACTAACATCAACATGTACAGTAGCACTGACTTCTGTACTGTTTGTTATGATAACTAGACCATACCCGGTGAAGGGCGCAGACGAAAGTCGTTGCAAACGTGGGGTTAATGCACGTCCTGTCGCGCGGTTTCTCCCCCGCGCGCGTCCCGTCGTGGCACCCCCCCCCCCTCCATTTCAAGGACCTCCAGTTTTCTATGCATTTGGCCGCAGACCCCCATTGATACAGTTTGTCATCTCTGGGACCCCAATCTATACATTCCATTCATGCACTTTAGTAAGGGTTCATTTATTGGAACCCTGGTGGGCTCAGAACCCAACGTTGAGAACCAGTGTTAGCCTACTACTATACAGTACAGTGGTATAGACAGTTTACCACAAATTTGGTTCCCCACTGCTGTCTATTCCAAAGCTTTTCACACTTTTTGTGCCCAACACAACACCAACAGACAAGTCAAAATCTCAAGGCACACCTGTATTCATAGCAAAAATAGCCGATCTACAAGCTCAGTATGGCACAATATGAAATTGTAGATCTTTTGTCTGGGAAAAAATATCATATAGCTTATATAGAGCATATAAAGAAATGCCTTAATAAGGAGGCCAGGTTGAAAGTGGTTAAAATATTCTTTGTGGGTATATAATTTGCCTCTGTATTGGGAAATGGGTGCGCACAAAATAATTATAAAAAAATATATAGTTGTATATTATACTGTATATTTGAAATAATGTGTGTGTCAAACAATCCCAAGGCACACCAAGAGGAACCACTTGTCTATTCAATTAATTTCTTATACAAATGAAAAAAGTACATTAGTAAACCGGGTGGTTTCATGGGCGTGTGAATTATACCTAGTGCCACAACTTTCTTTTAATTTTCAACATAACCATTACCACACTACTGAAAAGAGATTAGAACCAACAATTCTCATGGTTCAAACGGATCATTTTATTATATAAATATTTACATGGATCTATACTGTACAAACATTTACACATAAATATATATTTACACACACACACACACACACACACACACACACACACACACACACACACACACACACACACACACACACACACACACACACACACACACACACACTATAACAGTAATATATATGCACACACACACACACACACACACTCTCAAAAACAAAACTGTTAGGGATTATTGATTCCTAACAGTTATTATCAAAACTGTTATCGATTTATATATATATATATATATATATATATATATATAACTCAGAGTGATAGAATTGACCCAAGTCGTAGTCTGTCATAACTTGATAAATAGTCAACAAAACAAAAAACAAAACAATGGGGGAATAAAAATAAAGATAAGTAAAAACAACAACAGCATTGCTTATGGAATATATAAGCATGGGTCTTCTGACACATTTTTTTTTTTTTTTTTTTCATTGTGAAATATTTTAATTATCTGAGATAGAAGACTGTGGGATCAATCTCTCTGTACAGTGGAAATGAACATGGAGTGTGTCTGACAGTCCCAGTCAGACTCATCCTCTTCACAGTGGACATGAACGACCATGATCATGAGAAAAAGAAACCAGACAAACAAACACTAGAATCAGGGTTCCATGTTGTCCATCATGGCCAACAGGTCATCTCCTTTGTTGCTGGTAGTGACCTCCTCTTGCAGCACTCCCTGGTCTGAAAACTCTCCAGCAATTCGAGCCAGCTCAGTGGTGGCCTGCTCATCCTGCATGGCTTGGATATTTATGACTTCATATAGGGGCTCATCACGTCCATTCAACGCTCCCACTTCCTCTCCAGTAGGAAACAGGTTTATACGAAAGCCTGTCTCAGCACTTTGCACATTTCCAGCATTCATGCCTCCCATCAAACGTGCCAAAAAGTTGAGCTCTTCTTTGGCCAGCAGGTTAGGGGTGTCATCTGTCTTGTTGGAAGGGCTCTTAGTCTTAGATGTGTGTGTCTCTTCCAGATATGTCGCAGAGTACATGTTTGTTCCAAGTCCAATAACTCTGTTGCCATGTAGTTCAAAAGAACCCTCTCTGATGGGGCTCGTGTAGCTGCCTCCTGTGGGGAACAGGCTTCGCTTCACTTCTTTCCCCTTACTATCAAACGTCCTGATTAGTCCTGGGACTTCCATCCTATGGGGCACTGGACCTGAAGTTGACAGGGCAAAGCGTCCATTGGGATTCTGTATTTTATGCCTGAGGAAATGTGACACGCGAACATGCATGTCTTGAAAGAATATGAGCAGTGTTTGCCTTAGAAGTTGGAATTCAGCTTCAGGTAAAGGTGTGTACACCTCAATGATCTTCCGATGGGTCTCGTCCACTTGGTTCAAAACCATGGGAGTGTCTTTAACAAACTCCCTGATGATGTCTATGTGGTTGTAAGAAATGAGCAGCAAGTCTTTGGGCCTTGGACAAAGGAAGATCTGATACTTGAAGGCCATCACCATTAGTTCATAAAGCTTATCCATGCTGGCTGGGCTGAGCCTCATGATTGAGGCGTGTGCTAGCCGTGTTAACACTGTTACAGCAGGGGAGCAGCCAGGCTCTTCACAATACAGGACTGCAGCTCAGAAAGCAGAGTGACGTTCAGCAGCTTGCTCTCAGCAAACTTAGTCTTGACGGCCTAGTGGAGAGGGAAAACTAGCATTAGTTTTAATATATGTAAACATCCCTATCTCACTCCATTATATTATACTACATTATACTAACCCTAACCCTAGTGGAGAGGGAACATTTATATTAGTATTCACTATTCATCTATGCAAACACTAAGCCAAGGTAAACACATACTGTACAACACATCACATGCAGAGAGACAGTGTAGTGTCTCAGTAATCTAGGATCATGGGAAAACTAAGAACCTAGCATCAGTCTGAATAATATAATATCAAAACGTAAATAATCTGTACATTGAAACTATAGGATGCCAGATAAACACATGAACCTAGCATCTGTCTAAATAACTTCTAAATAACTTAGCATTAGTATTCATCTATTCAAACATCCACATCTTACTCCATCAACTTCTGAATACTTTTGTTTGCCCACTCACCTGGAACTTTGTTTCCCCCTCGTCGCAAAGAACAACATTCTTTGCCAGGTGCTGCATTATTGGCTTCAGGTGAGCCTCGTCATACCTGGTGTAATGCCGCTCTGTAGGAGTCTGCAACACATGAAAAACAATCATTAGGATCATCATATGAGGTGCAATACTGCTCTGGAGGGGGAACAAAAACTAGAATCAAAGACAAAATGTAAAGCTAGCCATTTGTACTAATAAGCCAACATATACATTGATTCTATAGAACTCACCCATGGCAGGCCACCCTGCAGCAGCTGAGAGAGGCACAGTGAAGCAGCAGCAATCTCAGAGGGCCGGTAGTGAACCATGTCGTAGTCGAGGAGTGTCAACTCCATGAGATACATGGCCAGCATGTGTCTCTCCACAGTACACTAGAACAAACAAACAACACTATTAAAAGCCTGCTTGCATATACAATTCAAAATACCCTTCTACATGCTTTATTTTAACCACCATTTGACCAGTCACCACCTATGTTCATTTTTAGACAATGTTCACACCGTCAGCCCAAATCTGATAATTGTCCAAACCAGATTGGAAATCAGAGTTGTTTCATCAAGTCTGAACAGCATAAAACCTCATGGAAATCTAATCAGAGTTGAACCACATTCCTAGGTGGATTGAAATGTCATTCAAATCTGTTTTCTAAATGTGTGTTTCAGTCTGAACACTGACACTGCGAACGACCTTGGAGCTCGTGGGAAATAGACGATCCACAAGCTTACATGTCAAATTGTGCCATGTAGATCTGCTATTTTATACACAAATCCAAACTAACCACTTGCAAATAACAGTGTTGACAGTCAGTCCTAAAGATCAGATTTTGCCTGCAGTCTGGACAAAGCCTTGGTGCAGAGAGTCAAGTCTGATCACTACACCTTGTATGTTAGTTAGTGAACCATGTGAACAGTGACTCACGTTTGCAGCCTTGGATGCTCTCCTGAGGAAGTGCAAGGGCAGCGGAAACCCCAGCTCATAGTTGAGGTACCTCAGCATTACACGCTCCATCTGTTTAATCTGAGTGGTTGTGAAGGCGTTGTCTGTGATGTCGGCAAAGTCCTGGATCCCTGGGGCACCTACTTGTCTCAACTCCTCGTACTTTGAGGCCACCAGCATGGCAGTGACACCAACAAGCTGGAGCTTCTTTGGTGAAACTGACCGAACCTGTAATACATCACAACAGCTCATTAGAAAAAGGAAAGGAAAAGAAAAGAAAGAAAGACAAGAGCAGATCAAATGGCAAACTCATTTGTAAGTTGCCCTTACTTGCAGAAAACGATCCAAGATGGCAACTGTGAGATAGAGTGTCTCCTGCCGCAGATACAAACTTAAATGAACCTGGATCAGCCAGTCGATTAGCTTAGCTCGCATCTGTGCCGTTATGTCGTAGCCCTTCAAGAACCCAGGTCGCACAGCCTGCTTTACCTGTAAAGACAAAAGACTTCATTACATTGCTGCATGACACCAGGTCACATCTAGGCCTGTCACAATTATTACATAATCGCAATTATTTTGCATTATCGCCATAATATCTTTCATGTTCAAAAATGTTCAAAAATAGTGTAAATAGGTCTACAAGCTCACAATGCGTCGCACCGCGTTGTAAGCTTGTAGATTGGGTATTGTTTTACATTTATTTTACACATTTTCAGTATAAAATTACGAAATGTGGCCTATTATGGCCATAGCACATTATTTCTTTTAATCATTGGTAGAGGTACTTGTCAGTCATTTCTTTGCATATTTAAGTTATTTGTCAAATCTGCCCAGTGCATTTTTTGTTTACATGGCCTAAAAGCCAAATAGAAATTACATTTTTATGTTCCAATGTTCAATTGAAAAACATAATTAAATCGTTATTCACAATTATTTGTATGACAATTAATCGTCAAGTAAAGTGATGATTGTATGACAACCCTAGTCACATCATGTAGTAAAGAAAACATGCCTCTGGCATCACATACCTCTAGATCCATTAGATGTGCATATATGTCTTTGACATATTCAGAACATAGGAGGGACATCTGTGAGTCTCCTGCATCAATGTCCTCTACTGTGAGGAGCGGGTCAGGGAAGGCCTCCTTCATGGAAACATCTGCAGCTTGTTCTGGACCAGTGGAGGGAGACACTTGAGGAGGTGCCTGAACTCTGGCAACTCCAGTCCTCTGAGAAGGAGAAAAGAATACAAATACATTCAAAACACATTCTTCTTTGAAGTCAAACTGTAGGTAATTTGTTTCTTGTACATAGTTTAAATCAATGGTTCTGAATATCGGGTCCAGAGACCACCAGGGGTCCAAATGTAACTCAGTAACTCTGAGTGTATGAGTGTACATCGTCACTGTCGGGTGGAAACCATGAATGTCCATAACTGTTACTTTTGAGGAAATGGAAAAAAGAACCAATTCCAATGCAATGTAGTTATTATTTAGTCACAAGCTCTTGTTAATACTGGTCATTGGTTCAAAATGTATAAAACCCCACACGCACTTAACCTATTTAGACTTGGAAAGCCTATACACTGTTATACCTTTCAATCTGGGGAAGCATCTGTCATTTCAGATGTTGCTATGTATATAGCAACATTATTTTAGTTTTAGGTTTTTTTTTAATAAAAAATAAATAAAAAAAACTCAATAAAGAATTGAGGTTTTTCAGAAGGTTAGCATTTAGAGGCCGTTTAAAAAAAGAAAATCTTCCTCAGGGCTAAATGGATTTGACTATCTTCAAAAATAGCAAATCTACATGCTCACAACGTGTCGTGACTAGTCGAGTAGCTACTTTTGAATGACACGACAACGTAGGGTATTCATTTATATAAAAACATAAAAAGTTGAAATATGGAGAGAATGTTTCCACCCAACAACGATGATATGCAATGCTACTGTTCAGACTAGCAAAAACTTACTCGGGATTCCAGGATGGATGCTCTCCACAACTTCCTATCCCCCATCAGGAGCTCTGCAGTGTTGTTAGCTCTGCTGCCACGCTGCAGTGTGTCTACATAGGTGGTGCGCCTCTCTACCCTCCTAGCTGTGCCTTGTGTCAGCTTGTTGGCCATCAGTTTCAGGTGTCTGCCACAGTGCCCAGCCACCGTTCTCTCCCTGACCTTGTCTGCGACTCTCGGGAGGCCTCTGCAGAGGTCCACATTTCTGATGTGGTCCACGTTCACCAATGGTACATCAGGGATCCTCTGTAGGATTCTTGTGTAGACAGCATCCAGGGCCTTGTCCTGTTGTACTGTCTTGAACTGAGAGTGTACAAAGGGAACCTTACATTAGAGGTATACAAATTAAATGTAAACAACGTCATTGTCTAAATTAACAGTCAGTTTAAATTAACAAAAGGATTTCAGTGTAGGGATCTGGAAAAAAAGTATCAAATTGGGGACTGTGAAATTGTAAAGGTTGAGAATCAGGAGTTTAAATATTACCTTGGTGTTAGAAGCCTTGTTGGCAAAGTTGGAAAGGTCTCCAAGAGCAGCTCTCTTTGGAGCACCGTTGGTCTTCCTCTTCCCCATGTATGCAGCTGGGTTCTGCACGTTCATCCACTGTTGAAACTGTAACATTCAAAAACAGAAACAAAAAACGTTACAAAAAGCGATGTTAAAAATGCACTTGAGGTTTAAAAGATTCATCAAAAACAAATGCACAACCAAAACTGGATCAAATGAACACCCAAAAGAGAAAAAGACTCGATCTCAATTCATGTCGCTTGCTGACCAGAACAGACATTAAAAACAACGTGTTTAGTTAAAAAGAAACACACTTCACCAACGTTCACAACATTCAAAAGTCACTCAACAACCAACGTGTAAAAGCCGTTGAACCAGCAAACAGCAACCAAAACAGACATTCAAGCTGACAAAGCGTCCGTTATAAGCTTGGAAGATCAGTTCTGCGAGCGACACCAACACCATAACGTCAACGTTTAGCCTAACGGGAGAATAACAGGCTTAACTCTAGTTATTTTTCACATTTTACTCACCATAACGCTGAACTCACCGAAGATACGATAAAACCGTTCAATTCTGAATTTAATTAAAAAGCAACGATCAAACTATACTTTACGTTTAGAAGGTTCAAAACACTTCACCAACGTTCACAACGTTCAAAATGCTCTCAACAACCAACGTTTTAAAGCCGTTGAACCAGCAAACATCACCAAACAGCAACCAAAACAGCACAGACACAACCAGCCAGAAACACCACAAAACAAAAGACTGAAACTCAATGCACATCGCTTGTCGACCAGCAGAGAACAGATCTTCAAGCTGACAAAGCGTCGGTTATAAGCTTGGAAGATAAGTTCGGCGAGCGACACCAACACCATAACGTTAACGTTTAGCTAGCCCTGAAACATGACTGTCATACAAGCGTCATGTGAACCATGGCTAACGTTTAGCCTAACGGGAGAACAAGCTTAACTGTAGTTGTTTTTCATAACTGTTCAGTAACATTCAAAAACAGAAACCGTTACAAACTCGTTAGCTAAAAAGCAACGTGAAAAATGCACTTAAGGTTTAAAGGATTCACAACGTTTTCAGGTTAAAAAAATGCACAAGCAAAACCACAAACGACACCAAAAAGACTCGCTTGCCGACCAGAACAGATATTAAAGCTGGCAAAGCGTCGGTTCGGCGAGCGACGACAGCGAAGCTCCATCTTGTTGACGTTAAACCGGGCACGAACAGGATGAATGGAGCCTCGCTGTCGTCGCGAACCGACGCCTTGTTAGCTTTAATATGTGTTAAACCTGCCATGCTAACGGCCCGGGAGAACGTTACAACAAGCTAACTGTAGTTATTTTAAAATTAGTTTACTCACCGCATCGCTGGATTCCCTCTTGGACACGACGAAAACAGCGTTTTCCATGTTGTGATGATAATGTAATAATGTGTAATAATGATAACAACAACAATTCACCGAAGTAAAAAGTTAGTAACTACTGCAGTAGCGTGTCAAACAGTTAACCGTTAGTCTTAAGTCTTAACTAAACTACAGCAGTAGCGAGTCGAATGCTCTCCGTTGTGACAGTAAACACCGACTGACGCTTTGCCGCCGTTGCTTCCCATATTAAAGTTCTCAAACGCCCGCGCCTCCTCCTATTGGCCGGCCGCCCACGGAATGCACGCCGCTCATTGGTTGTTGAAGGATGCACAATGCGTCATTCGAAGTTGAGTTTAGCGTGTGGGGAAAATAGCCAATCTACAAGCTCACATAGGGCAGCATCAGCATAATGTCATGAGCTTGTAGATCAGCTACCCACCCGCACACGGGAAAACCGTGGCATTTTAGAGGTTTTAACTTTATTTAACAATGTTATACACACAATACAGTAGGTTTAAACGTCAAAAATAAAATACAAACAAGAATTTATATTATATTAAATTAATATTATAAAAAATACTAAATTGAAATGAGTTTTTGGCAACTTTACGAATAAAAAAGGAAACGTCAGAGCTTGCATTTTGAAAATAAACATTGCGTCAACGGCAGATCTACAAACTCACAGTGGGTTGCAGGTGCGACGCACTGCGAGTTTGTAGATCTTCTCTCGTCTGTTCTCGCGGCACGTGAGAGGGCGGTTACCGTTTTGACTGGCCAATCACAGCGGGTCTTCAGCTGTGACTGTGACGTATGACAGCAGGTGCCTGAGATGATCTCGTGATGCTCTAACGTTCATCCATCAGTCTGTCACATCTTCTCTGAGAGCTGGACGTTTGTTGAGAGAGACCTTCTGACACAAGCAGACAGTTGACTGACTACTAACTTCTAACTTCTTCTTCACTTCAACACCAACGACGTTACTTGAGACCATGGAGACGGTATGTTAACATTTTTATTAATACAATATGGAGGCTGTGAATGTGTTATAATGTTCTTTAGAGCACGTCGTTTAAGACGGTTTGTTTAGAGTCCCTATCTGGTAAAGGCTAATTTAACGTTAGTTAGCATTAGTTAGCCTAGTTAGCATGTTTTCGTTCGATGTCGTATGTTGTCTACCAGTGGTTCTCAAACTTTTTCATGTCAAGGAAGGACCCCCAAATTCACACTTATTAGCCTGCGGACCCCCATTTGAAAAGATGTGCCAGGGAGCCCCATAAGAGAAGTTTTTTTTACGGCTCTAGCAGTGATTCTCAACCGTTTTAATTTCAAGGACCCCCAGTTTGAAATGCATCATTAGGCTACGGTCCTACGGACGGACCCCATGTAATGACATTTATATCTCTGGGATCCCAATTTATATTGTAAAATCAATGTTAATTTAACTCTGAGAGTGTACAAATGGAGCCGTTAGGGTCCATTTGGTTCAATGTGTACACTGTCTGAGGTTACAGAACCTTAAGGGTTCATTTGGTTACTATCTATCATTTAGCTGGGGACCCCCTGGAACTCCCTCAAGGACCCCTGGCCCTGGGTGTCCCCGGACCCCACTTTGAGAACCACTGGACTATAGGATTAATTTACTTTGCACTTTTTTCGAGTCGCTGTGCCCGTGGATACATTATGAGCATCTGCTAAATGCCTTCATGTACATTGTAATAATGGGAGTCGTTTTATATTGTCCTGCATCTTTCAAACGAGTTGCTGTTCGTTCCATAGGCCTATATTACTCGGTGTTAATGTAACTCTGATATTGTACACATTTAGGCAAATGGACTGGTTCAAATATTATGTACCCAAATGTTAACGGTTATATTCGCTGACTCTCAGAGTTACTTACAAACGGCCATTTAACACTGAGGATGTTACTGTTTAAATCAGTGCTTCTCAAACTTTCTTTTTGTCAACGTCCCCCAAATTAATGTCTTTGGCTACGCTACGGACCCCCCATCTGAAAATATTTTGTAACAAGGAGGAGGGATCCCTAATTCCCCATACAAGATTTGTGTTGTTAAAATAGTTTTTTTTAAATAGTTGATCTACATGCTCACCACGCGTTGCACCGTGACACATTGTGAGCTTGTACATCGGCTATTTTAATAAGCTGATGTATTATATAGGGTTAAAGTGGTTAAACTGATTTTGATACTATATTGTGCTGGGGACCATAAACAGTATAATCATTCACTAAATGAACACTGAGGATTTTATTGTGTAAATATGAAATGAATAACTGTATTATCTTCCATCCATACATCTTCAACCACTTATCTGGAGTCTGGTTGAGGGGGCAACAGCTCCTGCAGCAGAGAGTTCCAGACTTTCCTTTCCCTACTAGCAACATTAGCCACTTCATCCTGGGGTTTCCTAAGGCGTTCCAAGAACAGCGTGGGGATATCTGGTTCTCGGCCTCCTCTCAGTGGGACGTTCCCATAGGAGCACCCTAGGGAGAGAGGAAGCGTCCGTACGAGATGCCTGAACCTTTTCCACGTTAAGGAGCAGTGGCTCCTGGCTAAGTTTCATTTATCAATTTTTCAAATCAATTGTTTCAAAAAATATATATAGTTCCTGTTGGGCAGAAAGAAACCTCATCTCCATATTTTAATTTTTTGTGTTTTTTTTGTAAATGAATACCCTACTTGATCATTACACAGAAGTATCTAAAATAGCAGATCTGCAATCGAGCTTGTCGGTCTGCTAGTTTTGATACTTTTGAATTCTAATACTCAAAACAAGTATCAGTTTTAGAGGTTTCCACCCGACAGAGACGATATATGCAATGGCCTTCTATTTCTTGCACTTCAATGTATGAAGGAAATTAGCTTAATTTACACATTTCTACATTTTCTCCCACAGAATGCTGCAGCTGCCAGCTTCACCTGGACTTCTGTCCTGATCCAGGACCCCAACAACCCCCAGAACACCAGGGTGGTTCTGAAGAGGGTTCGGACCGAGCGCCTTCAAGTAAGTACATCCTTACTACCAGTGGTGGAAAGTAACTAAGTACATTTATTCAAGTAGGCTACTGTACTTGAGCACAATTTAGAGGAATCTTTTTTTACTTTACTTGAGTATGTCCATTTTTTAATACTTCTACTCCACCATGTTTCACAGCCAAATAATATTTACTCTACTACGATTATTACATTTTAGTTACTACCTTGTAGATTTAGATTTTTACAAAATGTATACATTAACCCTATTCTATATTTTGTACATTGAAAAATAGCCGACTTACAAGCTCACAGTGAGTTTGAGCTTGTAGACTGCCTATTTTTGGAAGTCTATAAGCAGAGACTTGAAGAAAGCATCCACGAGTTTGTCTGTAGAAAGAAACATTACACAAAAAACGCTATTATTCAAAAACAATTTCCTGCAGTTACATTTACTGAAAGAAATTAGCTCAAGTTACTAATGTATGCATTTCCTCACACAGGACGCTCAATACAACTGGACGTGCACCGTGGTGGATGACCAGAATCCCAGGGCGATACTGAGGAGGGTGCCAGTGAAGGATGCCTCACCGGGAGAAGCACCCACTCAGCCACAGGTGAGTTGGTTTCCGTGTTTGACCGACGATTCAGACACGGAAACTGACTCCTCTATTTCTCCTCCCCCACAGGTCACCACCAGGAAGAGGGTTACCATTGCCAAGAAGAAGCAAGGAACTGGATCTGGTTGGTTCAAGTATGTAGATACATTTTGGTCACTTGTTCTCATGGTTTTGTTATTTTGATACATTTGTTTTTCTTGACCACAAATGTTTAAGAATGTTATTTAGATACTATAGCATGTTGTAAAGGTTTGGGAACCCTTGGTATACACAGATGCTAGGTTCATTGTTTACCTGGAATCCTAGTTTATTTGAGGCACTACATTGTTCTCTCTGCACTTATGTGACCTTGTCGTTTATTGACTGGAGTTCATTCTTACTCTGCTTATTCCCATGCATCTCACACTTTTTGCAGGAGCATGCAAAGCTTCCTCCGGCAGAAACACAGCTCTCAGAACACGGGCAACAACACCAGGCCAGAAGGAATTTGCCCAGGAAGAGGAGACTGCGAAGGAGACTGCGGCCAAGGAGTAGCCTGCAGAGGCAAGAGGCCACTAGCCAGACACCACCTTCTGGTAAGTACACCTTTACTACAGATCTCTACAATAGAGTAATTAATGAATTGATAAATACATCAGTTACATGGTTTAGTCTAGTTAGACCAGTCATCCATCTTAGAGGAAAATTAAAGGGATTATAGTTCACCCCCAAAATCACTTTCTTTCTATTCATTACACACCCCATGGAGACTTGAATTCATGGAGATTTTCCGCCAGTCATCAAATGATTAGCTTAGGAATGCGACAAAAACAAAAAAATCTTCATGAATTCAAGGCTTCATTTAACCAACCATACGTTGTTGACTGGAGTTAGGGGTCTGTACTCCCCCCCCTCCTTTTTCCCCTCTGCACTAAATCTCTTTCTCAAAAATAGTCTACAAGTTCCCAACGCGACGCGTTGTGAGCATGTACAATTTAATTTTTTGCCGAATGCTTGCCCAGTTGCCCCACACGCTATTTGTTGTTTCTGAATTTAGTTCATGTGGTTAAGCGGCAAGCAGAGACATGTAAAAAAGCATCCATGAGTTTGTCTGTAATTGTGGAATAGTTAAAAACAGTGTTGCCTGTTGAGTTAAAGCGATTGACCAGTGATGTGGCATGCGTGTACATTTACCTCCACTTAAAACTGTCTGAAGTTTATTTAGTTTAATTTATGAAGCAAATCAGCTCAAGTTACAAATCACTACATTTTCTCCAACAGGTCGATGAAGATTACATCTCCAGCAGAAGGACGTGCATCGTCATTGATGTTCCCACCAACCGCAGGATGATCCGGAGGAAGGTGGGTTGGCAAAACGTTCATATAGTAACTTCACCTTAAGTGACATAGTTACTAGTTATAATGTACACAAATTATGTGTTCAAACAATGTGTAAATCACCAAATGTTCTAATTTGTTATTCACTACAACTCAAGATTAAATTGCGAAATATTATCCTTGTTTTTATTTTTATATTTTAATTTCATTAAGGAGGGAGCTTACCGACGTATACAGGCACCAAACAGAGCTTAATTTGAACTCCCCCCAAATCATTTTTGTGACTTATATATGTATGCTTACTCTATGTATGCTTTATTCATGTGGTTTTGATTAGCAAGATATTTAAGTATTGCATTCGAGAAAGGGCTGGACATTGATACTAACACCTGTGTTTCTTCTCCATGCACAGAGACCATCACGCATCGCCAGATTCGCCACCAAGAGACCTGGACCCGGCCAACGGTGAAGATAGTCTGCCAAGTGCCTCCAGAATCTCCTACTACCTACCGTTTCTACGAACTTCAGGACTTTTCAGCCACACTGGCACTGACATTATGAATTAACAATGTATGCCCTTTTTCAATCTTAGTGAAAATAGCTGATCTACAAGCTCACAACGCGTTGCGGTGCAACGCGTTGGCAGCTTTTGATCTGCTATTTTCACTATTTCTGAAAATGTATTTTTTGGTTTCTTTACATTTTTTGGGGAGATGTTTTATATTTAAATACAGCCCTGCTTTGTTATTATAAAGAGAATGTACTTTGTAATTTGCACTTTTGTGTACCGGTACTTGAGTATTTACTTCAGTACACGGGTTAGATATTTCAGTTAAGCTCTTATCGGACACCACTGCGAGATGGGTCCTAGTCCTATGCTTTCATGATCTTTTGTTTGTAAATAGTAAAGTGTTATTTTTTGCAAATTGAGTATTATTAAATATTTTGTTTGAAGAAATCTGTAACATTTCTGTAAATAATAGTGTTATGTTGTACATTGACTTTGGTTTGAGCTTTTATTTCTTACATTAAGTGTTTTATTGTTGTGTTCATTCATTAAGTTGTAGTTACATTTCTTTCTTTTTTTTATGTTTTTAAGTAGCAGTTTAAGTTTGTTATAGCTTGTGTAATAAATAATGCATTTTATATGATAATCATATATCAAGCTTCATCTCTTTATTTGTCTCTTTGGCTTTAGTGTTGAAATGTAAGTTATGCAAAGCTCTTCATTCTTGTAACTGAAGATTGACGATATCAAGTGTAGAAAAATATCTGAGATTTAGAAAAGTTTCATTTCAGGCTTGAGGTTTGACTGATGACACAAAACAACTAACTACTGCCTCCATGCAGGTCTGGTTATGGGAGTGAAATAGTACACCGGAGTGACGCACCGTGGGCTTGTACATGTGCTATTTTTGAAAAGCCTTAATTTAAAATGATTGTGATGCTATTAATGAATTTAGCCAGGGACCTCCTGCAACCACCCCAAGGACCCCTGGGGGTCCCCGGACCCCACTTTGAGAACCACCGCTTTATGGTGTAGTGGAATAATGCTGAGTTTCCATGTTCCATACTGAAACATAGGATATTGCAAGTCTGCATGAAATACATTTTCACAGTAGTCACTCTGAGAATTAATAGATCAGGAAAGAAAACAGGCCAGACAAAGGGCGAGAGTTTTAAAAATAAGCGTGATTTATAAAACCCAGACAGAATCACCAAAGTGTATACAGAAATACAAATATCATCAGGAAAACCATCATAGTACAGTGTTATACACTCAACATTTACAAACTACTCCGTAAAAGGGAACTCAGAGGTTGGGTCGGAGTGTAAGACTTTTCCTTTCTTTTAGTCTTATCTATCTTAAAATCACATTTAACCACGTAACATATTTGTCATTTTGTATCTTGTTTCTGTATCTTATCAAAGTACAACCTAGCAAACTACAGGTACTATCACGTTCCCCTACTTAGGTCAGAGAAAGGTTACAACATCAAGAGAGGGGAGAGAGGAAGATGCAGAGATATCTAGCACGTTTACATCATGAGGTTTCAGCAAGCAGTAAAAACGAGTGGATGATCACCCATGAGAAAATGTGATGTCAGGGCTTGCGTTATCATCATCGTCAACATCATCATCATCATCATAACAATCAAACTGTACAAAGTAACCCTATTATTGTCAGTGGGTTATACATACTGTATCTCCATGACCATGTCTACAAATAACAGACATCAGTCAATTGAAGATTTTGTTTTGTTTTCACCTCTATACACTTGAAGGCATATAAAAAAATGCCCCCAGTGTGTACATAGTATATAGATCCTAGATCTGTGACATAATCAACTACTTTCACTATTACAGACAGCAAGAGTAGTTGGCTACAGCTCAATGAGACCTGGAATCAGTCAGGAGTTGTTTCTCCAACAGTATCTTGTTATGGTGTCCGTACTCTGGACTGGGGTCAGTTCCTGTGTCCTACTCCTCAACCAAGGGAACGATTTGAAGGGACGTCCATCCATGATACTCACGTGTTTTCTCTCCCTTGGACTCATATCGTTGCCGTCGGCCAGACACCTCTTTTTATTAACGTAAATTAACGCCTGCCTTCATCATAGAGTGTGTCACACAAGAGTAGTGAAAATAGCCGATCTACAAGCTCGTAGATCGGCTATTTTCACTATTTTAAAATGTTTTGAAAATAATAAACATACAAGGGTTCCACCCGACAGCAACGATATACTCATATACAAGAGCAGACGTGTGGCGTAGGCTACAGAAACTCCCCTTAGCCCCTCCACAAGTCCTGGACGCAAACCCCGGGGATGACGGAGCCAGGAAATAAGATAGAACCACCAACAAGGTAGAGCTGGCGATAACTTCTGGGAACTCAGATTAACTTGATGGTAGTAGTTGAGTAAATGTCAAATATTGGTAAGGTATTTGGACTGACGGATAAATATAGATACATCTTATTTATTAGTCATCTAGGACAGTCTTCCTGATATTGGGTTGAAAGCTGGAAACATCTATCTGGCAGTCAAATGCTTGGCATGGTCTCTTTTCTGGGCTGCAAATTGGGGTGGAGGTTGCTGGTGGAAGATGCCTGGTCCCACATGAAGGATTTACTCCTCAGGGCCAAGACATGGCTTGAAGTAGGCAGATATTATTACCAAAATTGCACAATAACAATACTTTAGTTTGTATCCTATCTATTGATAAGCAATCTCCCTTGATTATCAACTTCTTAAAGACATACATCTGTAGGCTACTTACTTAAAAGATACTAGATACTAATAGAGACTTGAAATGAAAAATGTTTTTTCAGCCTTTTAGACCAGAGCATATCCGCATATTGGGGCGAGTTAACAACATAAAAACACATTTTAAAAAACGTTTTTTTATAGGCCTATCAAAAGTCTAATCTTGATTATTTCATGTCAAACAAAAGCATCCTGTTTACAACAGCAGGTACCAATGGACTTCCACCTGTCAACGGTCTTCCACACATGGCTGTGATTCATCATGCGAGACACCACATGGCGGTGATGTATCTTGAATGTAAATGCAATGAAGAATCCATTGTGCATAAGCAAGTCCATAAGTATGTCCCATACAGTAAAATACAGTAATCAAGTGAGAATAACATTTTATTATAGTAATTCATCCAATTTTCATATAGGGCTTTTCTAAATATACTCAAAGTCGCTGCAAATTGGAGGACTGCTGGTTGAAGTGAAGATGAAGTTGTGGTATGTAGTATGGGATTTATTTTTGGGTGTTTTAAGAACTGTTTTGAGACTTCAATAATAATGTTACTTGAGTAAAAGTACAAAAGTATTGGCATCAAAATTGACTAAAGTACCAAAAGTAAAAATACTGAAATGTTTTAACTAGTAACTACTAACTAGTAAGTCAAATAATTGTAGTGGAGTAAAAGTACAATATTTGCCTCTGAAGTAAAAAAAATAAATCTAAATTGTACTTAAGTACAGTACTTGAGTAAATGTACTCAGTTATACTGCAAAAAGGCTGGTAATATGGTAATTTGATAACCGTCATGTTTTGTCAGACAAACAAAACCCCGCCCACTCGTTCTGCCGACGTGACGTCAAATCCTCGCGACATTGTGTCAGTTTTTTTTACAAACATGGCTTCGTCCAGGTTGGAAATTAATTTTATCAGACTATTGTCTCGTTGCGAGTCCATAGCCTCTGAGAAACGAGGGGAAGAAGAATGGAGGTTAGAGAAGGTAAAGTAACGAATAATTGCCGCTACTTCTATTTCTCAAGGCAGCTTTGCTTCAACGTTTAGTGTAAAGAAAAGCGTGACTGTCATATTGTTGTTGACAGTAAGGCTCAGTGACTGATAGCCACGTCGCCACTGACCGCAATGACACTCAATATGTGTTTTCTTTTCTTTGTATACGTTTATTTGTACGGGATAGTGCATATTAATGAACACCACACATAAAATGCCGTGTAAATACACCGGTTTTAGCAAGAATGCTAATTTCCATCCGTAGTCTTCATGCAGAAAACAAGCAACATAAAAGAGCACAAACATTACTGAAATGGTATAATCAGGAGAGGGAAAAAAACAACAGTAGAAGTTGTTAGTAGTTTTGACCTAAAATACAAGACACTCAAGAAAACTAGAAAAACTTACATTTAAGCCTATTTAAACATGTTCACATGTTTGATTGTCCATGATAGTAGGACCTTTAAAATATGTAAACGATGGACATTCTCTTATGTTAGTGGGTAGATTGTTCCAAATTGCGCGTCCTTGAACTGAAAATGAAATTTTGCGAAAAGGCTGTGCGTTTATCTGCACCTCACGATGCCCTCCTTGTATTGAATACTCTTTATAAATACCCACTGGATCTTGTCCTGTTTTAAAGTCAGCTAGCTTGTTATGCTAAAAAAGATGTCATGCTGAAACGTGTGTATTATGCTATGTTTATTTGATTTTGTGTGTGTGTGTGTGTGTGTGTGTGTGTGTGTGTGTGTGTGTGTGTGTGTGTGTGTGTGTGTGTGTGTGTGTGTGTGTGTGTGTGTGTGTGTGTGTGTGTGTGTGTTGCTTGCTTGCTTGCTTGCTTGCTTGCTTGCATGCATACATACATACATACATACATACATACATACATACATACATACATACATACATACATACATACATACATACATACATACATACATACATACATACATACATACCTGTAATAATTAACATAGTCAATCAAAATCAGACCCAGTACATTAACTTGTGAAAAGAAAAGAAGACATAATCATTCAGATAACCAGCAGTCAGTAACCATACCTGTGAGCACAGTTGAGTTGATTTCAACCATAATTTGAGTCCTCTGTTAAACACATTACCATCCGTCTCAAGTTTTAGAACCGTAGGCAAAGAGTTCCAAAGGTTTGCCCTCTTTTACTGATAATGCTTTGCTTGATAATGCAGTACGTGTTTTGTTTGTCTGTCTGTTTTATGTTGTCAGTATGTGATTTTTCGAACAAAAAGTATGATATTTGATCCATTTGGTATCAAGATTGTATGCTGATGATTTCATTTGCATACAATCTATGTTTTACAATCTGCCTCGTCTTTGCTACTTTAAGTAGATTAGCTACTTTAAACCAATATAAACATCAGTCAATGTATATGAACAGCAAACAAACAATGGTCTTACATTCCTCACTTCTAGTATGTTGGTGCTCTGGAGGAGATGATGGTGGCTTTGAGGAAGAGTGCCAGGTAAGTCAGGCAGACATAACAATCGAACAAAAAGGTACAGTTGTCCCTGTAACAATGCTTCTTGGTAATAACGTTTATACAGTTGGAAAACCTGTTTATTTTCCTTTTTAAATGGTGCCCCATTTATAAGGAGTATGCATTTGTGGGATGAGCTGCACAGCTGAGTACTGTATGTTGCGCCTAGCCACATGGCATGCAATATGTAACTTATTGTGTTAATTAACTCATTTATACAGTAATGCCATGTTATTCTAAGATAATGCAGCAATTCTTTATTTCCCCAGCAAACCCACACCAGAAGTCCTGACGGACTACACACGGAAAGTAGATTTCCTCAAAGGACTTCTAGAAGCAGAGAAACTGGTCAGTGTTAGTACTTAAAAGATTATTACTCAAGAATTTCACTTGATTCTATATTTTAAACGGAATGTATTTATTGTCACTGAATTTTCTGAAACAGTATTTAACAGTGCGAATGCAATTCTAGTCCCTATGCAATCTATTTCTTCTAGTAATGAAGTTATTAGAGAAAGGTAATAGTAGTAGTATTTACTTAGCTTCTGCCAGCATAGGATTCTCATCTTATGGCTCTCCCATGTGTTTGTGTGCAGTCTTCCCCAACAGAGAAAGCCTTAGCTAATCAGTTCCTTGCTCCTGGTCGGACACCGACAATAGCCAACGAGAGAATGCCAGCCACTAAGACTGTCCACATGCAGACCAAAGCTCGCTGTACAGGGGAGATGAGAAATGAGTTGCTGGGCACGGTACGATTACCTATTTGCTCCAGGTTTTGCTACTTGGTATCCTGATTCCTCCATCTGCATTGAACATATGCACTGGTTCTACATTTAGAACATGTTGTCCATTAACAAGTCATTTTCTTAACATACCTTGGTAATCTCATTTTACATGTTCATCAATATCATTCATGGTGATGTGTAGTGTCACACCTAATTATTTTCTCACCTTATTTGAAAAAACTAAATAGGCTTTTCTGTACATCAATTTTGGGTGGCTAATTAATAAAACCAAAAAGATGAAAGACCACATTCTCTACTCACTGCATACATCCTGAATCATCTTTTCTGTCTCTCCACAGGGAATTGGCAAAGGTAAGAATCATAATCAACTCGGAGACATGTATACTTCAGTATCCCTTCTAAAGAATTATAAAATAGCTGCATATTTAGGACATTATTTATTTCATGGAGAATCAACATGTATTGGTGTGATTTCCTTCTATCATTCATAGGTACCTCAGATGCAGAGTTGCGAAACAGAAGGTAAAGATTTAAAGCATTATTTAATTTCAGTAAGAACTAATGCAAGAGACATTGTCTTTTAAAATCTGTCCATACTTTTAAAAATTACTTCATTATGTAACATTGACTGTGATGGCGCATAATTATTTTCAACCGCCCCAATTCAATTCTTGCACCATATTGTTCACACTACAATGTGAATACCCGATCTACAAGCTCACAACGCGTCGCAAGCTTGTATATTGACTATTTTCAAATAGCCTAAGTATAAAATGGGGTTAAAGTGGTAAACTGATTTTTATGCTATATTAACTTATTTTGCTGGGGACCCCCTGGAACCCCCTCAAGGACCCCACTTTGAGGACCACTGGTGTAACGGTACTCTCATCTAGGAGAGCCTAAATGCCGAATGCTTTTAAATATGAATGCAATCTCTCCATCTGCAGAGGTGTGCCTGTGGATGAGCGTCAGTCTGCTGCAGAGCTGGATGCTGTGCTGCAACATCACCACAACCTGCAGGAGAAGCTTGCTGACGATATGCTCAACCTGGCCAGGAACCTGAAAAACAACACACTGGCAGCCCAGAACCTCATCAAACAGGACAACCAGGTAAACGTTTGCGTGTCGGTGGGTGGGCCTGGGACGATAAGGGTTTTTCTGAACCACGGTAAAAGAAAATCACCATTTACAGACGGCAGGAGTGTCCCACACCCAATTTTAGGTGTGGGACACTGATATATTTTATTTATTAGGGTTAAGATTTGATTTATTTTCTTCACAGACAATATTTGTCATGAGCTTGGTGTCTCCTTATTTAGTTTATTGTTGGGTCTCCCTCCTTCTGTCATGCAGACTCTTAGCCAGTCAATGCGTCAGGCGGACGCGAACTTTGAGAAGCTGAAGACGGAGTCAGAGCGGCTGGAGCAGCACACCAAAAAGGCTGTCAACTGGTTCCTGTGGCTGATGCTTATCCTGGTCTCCTTCACCTTCATCAGCATGATCCTCTTCATCAGAATCTTCCCCAGGCTCAGATGACCACCGTGTACCACCTGGAAGCCTCGGTTTACAGAACAATATAGGAATATAGGTATACATATCTATACACTACGTCTGTACTGTATGTATTCTATACAGCACAGCTGGGGTCAGTTCCACATCAGCTCTGTTTGATGGACCGAAAGGTTATGAAGTTAAATGTTTCATTTACTGTGCAGGCTTATAGGAATCATTGAAAGAAGCCCAGAGATGTTTTTAAACATCAGTGTCATTTTCGGGAAAAGGTAAGGAACTGAGGATCAGACATGATTTCCAGGTGTAGCACAACAGCATATAGATTAAATGCAGTTGAAGACCCTTTGGGAACTAAAGAATAGTCTTAATATCCAATGGAACAGACTCTGGGAATTAAAGGAACACTTCACCCATTTTCAACCGTATCGTCATATAATAGGTCCTCAATAATGCTCATTATAAGATGGAACCATTTCTGTCCACTCACTCTGCATCGCAGAGGATAGCTGTGGACAGTTAAGACATCTGCCTACATCATTAGATCTGACATCATTAGTAGGCAGGTTCGGTAATGTCAAACAAGATGTCAAAGTTGTTTTTATGCATTTACAATATCTTCTATTTCAACCTGCTATCTTGCCAGGAAGAGAAATTAGCTTGGAATGTCTATTAATGATGTCATTGTTAGGCAGTTTTCTGAACTGTCCATATCCAACCAATGAGATCCAGAGTGAGTAGACAGAAATAGTGACATATTATAATGAGTATTAGTGAGGACTAATTATATGAAGATAAGGGTGAGTGTTCCTTTAATGTTCTTACACGCCGGGAACCAGCCCAGGCTGGCTGGGCTAGTGCGATTAATTTGCCTGAAAATATATATTTTTGAAGTGTTTGTGTCATGAGTGCATTCACACAGAATGCGACAATAAAGCAACGTGGAAAACGTTCCTTGTGAATACAAGCAGCAACCTGTATTAATGAGGCATCAACCATATGAATAGCTTAATGCGAAATATTCACCAACGCATTTTGGGGTTGGTTATTCGTCACGTTCCTGGTGTGTAAGGCCTGTTAATCACATAATCCTTGTTCCACTAGCTAGGTTGTTAGTTCTGCAATGGCAGCATACTCAGTCTGTCTCCTGGGTATTAAAGTAATATTTCACATACTAACTGTACCTTGAACCGTCCACCACCAAAATTAGGTGTCCTTCACGATAATAGTGTCATCACTTATCTGACTTCATTAAACTAGAGCGCTAAATCTTGTCTTTTGCTTAGAAATTAGAATATTGTTTGGCTAAATGGCAGACAAATGTAATTTTTCAGCTAAGGCCTAGTGACACAGTGTTTTTTATTGATCAAATTCATTCATTTGCTTCCTCTTGTATAATTTGGTAATTGTGTATGTTTGCAGCTTATTCCACAAATGTACGTTGGTTAATGACAGTCGTACGTTTGGTTTGTTTTGTGTCTTGATGTTTTGACAGATTGTACTGGTTACGGTGGTGGTGGTGATGTGTTTTGTGTACAGTAAATTATTGTGAAAGGTTATCCCCTTCTCTCATAGCAATAGAAAAACAAGGTCACTGAGGTGTGCGTAGTTGACCAGCAAAACGCAGAACTTCGACAGCAATTTGCGTCATTATCTTTGTAAGTCATGCTTTCATTATTGTGAAATGCTTACTTTGTATCGTAGGTCATCTTGGGAACTTAATGCATGGAAGGAGTGACTTTGGACAAGCTTTCAAATCTGTCTATGATGAATAATTGAGAAGTTATGTGCAGCAATATATCAATCAGTTATTCAACATTTTGATCTTTACTTTTGACTACAAAATACAGAGTTAGAGATTTCATATATGTAGTGTATTTGGTCATTGCGGACTGACATGCAGAAAGACTTACTCACTACCATAGTTTTGCCATCACTTTGTGATTCAGCTAATAAAACATGGTCAAAGTTTTGGAACCAGCATTCCAATAACATGCTTGTATTTCTGAAACATTTTCGGTTTCTACATGCAATTGCAACCCTATCCCCAGACAAGAGGCGCAGAAGGAAAGAACTGGCAGGAATTGACTCCGGGCACGTTTGGGGCAAAGGTTTGAGAGGTAAAAAGACCAAGTAGTAGTTTGAGTGACGTTGAGTATACTTTGACATGGCATAGTCGTCATGTGAATGAGGCCTGTAAACATTCCGTTCTGTACCCAAAAAAAGCATGTCGGAAAAATTTGGAAATGGAGGGAAATCAGTTTCCAAGCAGAGCCAAGTCCACAACATCAGGTCAAGAGGTCATGAAACTTCAAATATTACATCTCTAACTCATCTGACATATGGTGCAATTTGATGGTCAAAGTTCAAGGCCAAGAAAGTCGGTTATTGATTAACACATTATAAATTAGTTGTTGTGAAGTGCACAGAGACCCCTTGGGGTGATGTTGCACTATAAATAAAAATAAACTGAACTGAAAACTGAAACTGAAATTACATCATACACAACTTCTGAACTATTAATCATAGAATGGTGAGATGGGTTGCATTTGAGAACCTGCATCAATCATGTTGCTCAACTAGAAATTATGCACACTCTTTACTTCCCTAATTTTGTTTGGAAATATATATTAATTTTGCTTGTATACCGTACATGTGATGGTGAAACCATCTATACCATTGACTGTATAAAATATACAATCAATGGATGGTATGCGAAATTTACTTCACTATGCAGTACCCTTTGCGGTGATGTCTAATGCAGTAAGTCGATGTGGCCACCAGATGGCAGACGTGACATTAGAATGGCAGTAGATAACCCCAATGACCTCAATAGCCCGAACAAGCCACGAATCCCAAATTAACTCCACTACCTATTTAGAACTGAGGATAGAGGTATGGCTAAATAAAGGCAGTAGGCTACAGAATTGAACACAGCACATACCGTGCAGGCCCTAATCTTTCAGAGTAGGGCTCTGTTCTGTTTTATTGCTGAACTTTATCTACTAGTTAGGCATCAACGCTCACTAGCAAAACAGTGGCAGCAAGGATATAATGAAAGAGTAACTGCCAATAAGTTCTAATTAAGTTAAGAATGAAGTTCCAGTAATGTCTCTCTCTGTGTTGATTTGAATGCAGACTACAGCCAACTCTGAGGTCTGTGTAGCAGGCTGGCTTGTCCAGGCTTGCTGCTCTGCCCCTGGCCCTTCCCTGGCTGCTGCCTCACCTCATGGCTGGCTGGGCTAGGGCCCGGCTTTGCTTGCCTGGCTGATGTATATTTTGGGATCCCCTGGGGGTATTTCTTGCTTTCGGAAGCTGAGGTATGCAGGTCCACCAAGAGACCAAATGAGGTTGTGTCTGAGCACAGCTGTTTGCGCCTCCATTCTCAGACCATCACCAATGTTTGATTGGCTGTTCAAGGCTAGTTCCGTTTGAGGAAGCGGTCCCTTGAACTTGAACAGCTAGTTTGTCACTGGTGGGATATGTCATGTTTGTAATTGTTATGGCACCCCTTTTAACTGAAAGTCCTCAAAGATGACCCGCTCTCGGTGTTGTCTACTTGTCCTACTTAGATGGACTCGTGGGGCTTGGTTAGTATACATTAAGTAGATGCTATTGTAATATATTCACCCTTTCTATGAGCTTTGAGGAAGAATAGACACTAAGAGAGCTCATGTGGCTCATGGATAACAAACTGCTTGACCTCTGACCCTGTCAAACGGGTTGAGTTCAACCTTGTTTACCTTGTTAACAAATAGCAATTCATATTTTGTGTTGGCGCATACAATTGATTTTCAAAGAAGTCTTATTTTAATAAATAATCTGACATTGATCCTGCTCTGTTGAGGCGTATCCTTCATCTTTATATTATACTGACCTATCTATCTCTGTCAGCCCCCCCCCCCACCTGAAGGGGTGTGTGTGTGTGTGTGTGTGTGTGTGTGTGTGTGTGTGTGTGTGTGTGTGTGTGTGTGTGTGTGTGTGTGTGTGTGTGTGTGTGTGTGTGTGTGTGTGTGTGTGTGTGTGTGTGTGTGTGTGTGTGTGTGTGTGTGTGTGTGTGTGTGCGCGCGTGCGCATTGTAGTCTGGTTTTAATTGGTTTGATCCCTTTAAACAGTGAAGAGCATAAGAACAAGTTGTAAGCTTGAGAGACCTTCCATTCCTACACAGTGCAGATCTGCGGCTTTTAAACACCCAGTCCCACTCCAGTCTTTTTAATTTAGTTTTTGGCTGCAGCTACAGTGAGGATTTAGGTTGCCTACAGAGATGAAGGCAATTCTTTTTTCTCTTTCGATCTCTCTCTCTCTCTCTCTCTCTCTCTCTGTTTCTCTCTTTGTTTTTCATTTCCTTCCCTGACTGCCTTGAGGGAGCAAAAGTTTAAGTGTTTTTTATGTCCCTTTGACAAACTCCTAAATGTTCTGTAATGTTAATGAGCTAATGGGTGTATAAAAGACTACTGCCTCTAAGGTTTTAGTGCAATCCACTATCTCTCTCTCTCTCTCTCTCTCTCTCTCTCTCTCTCTCTCTCTCTCTCTCTCTCTCTCACACACACACACACACACACACACACACACACACACACACACACACACACACACACACACACACACACACACACACACACACACACACACACACACACACACACACACACACACACACATTCAGTGATAGAACTGCTTCTCTCCCAGTCTCTTTGCTGCTATAGGATTTGTATACACTGCAATTGTCTTTGATTATCAGTCAGTGAACTTACATCTTTGATACAGCTGAACCTCTTTTCCCTGCAGTACACAGAGTTATATTTTTGGTAGTCGAGTTCAACGCCATAAGTAGCTAAATAGACTTGTGTACAATTTGAAAGGTTGATTCGCACACAGCAACCTGTCAGTGTTGAACTTGCCTTGTGTAAAACTTGATTCGCAGTAAACCAGGTTTGCCCATGTCTGTCATGTGTCATCCTCTGAGCTGAGGTGCTGAACCAGTGTGTCGCCCTCAATCTCATGATCTCTCTTCTTGACTACACAGGTGTTGTGGACGTCTCCATGTTTTCGTTTTGCCGTTACCGTTTCCCTCGAGAGAACCCACCTGCCTGTGTGTGTGTGTGTGTGTGTGTGTGTGTGTGTGTGTGTGTGTGTGTGTGTGTGTGTGTGTGTGTGTGTGTGTGTGTGTGTGTGTGTGTGTGTGTGTGTGTGTGTGTGTGTGTGTGTGTGCGTGCGTGCGTGCGTGCGTGCGTGCGTGCGTGCGTGCGTGCGTGCGTGCGTGCGTGCGTGCGTGCGTGCGTGCGTGCGTGCGTGCGTGCGTGCGTGCGTGCGTGCGTGTGTGCGCATGCGCGCACGCACATGATTGTATATCAGTGTGTGGTTGTGTTGTGTCTGTGTCTCCCTCCAACCTAATGAGGGTTCCTTTCCTGCAACACTGCCAGCACAAGACACATGCACACATGCACAGACAGATCTGTGTTGAAGCAGCTCCCCGCCTGCTGCAGTTGTTGAAGCATCTATAAGGACCACTTTCACGTCTGCGATGGCTGAGGATGTGCTGTATTAATGTCGGAACAGCTTTACTGAGAATATCATATTTCAAACATAGAATACAAATATACATACAGGGTCATAAGAGCTACTTACAATATTTGCAGCCAGCTAATTTACTAGGGGACCTGATGACACTTTAACCATACAAAACAATGCATCTTCTTATAAAACAAATGCAGCACAGAGGCCTCCATGCATTGATTACTCCCTCTTCTGAGTGTAGTGTTAGAAATGGAAATGTCCATTCCAACCTCATATTCCTCCACTGGAAGAAGAGTATCACATATGGCTGGCCACAAGAGCTGTTTTGTTCCTGAGATTGTTGTACTTGACTGTTTGTTTGTGCGTGCGTGCTTGCATGCATTTGTGGGAAGGGCATCAAGCATTATGAGCGCCTAACAAACCCAATCTATATGTAATTCACAGCAAACCCTTATTGCTCCTCTATCCCCAAGAGTTCCTGGCCAAGTGTCAACATGTGGGTTAATGCACTGAACCTTCCAGCCTATTTGTCAGGCCGCGCGTAGCTGAAACAGTCCCCAGTGAAACAAACACCTCCCTACTGGTTTCTGCTCAGCCTTTGATGTATAGAGCCCAGGTAGGGCTGCTGAGAGGCTTAATTTCTTGGTTATTTGCTCTTTCACCTTTTCATGTATCTGGATCTCCCAGCGGGTTGGATTGAAGGTTGCGGCTGCTTCTGGTCCTCAGCTTTGTGAGCCAGAGCTAGGAGATATTGTGTGCGTGTGCGTGTGCATGTGCGTGTGCGCGCGGTTGTGAGCTTGTAGATCAGCTATTTTAGCCATTCATCGTACGACAAAGTATAGGCTATAGGGCTTAAGCGTTTAAAAGGGGGAGTGGAGCTGTAGTAGGAAAGCTGCAGGGGGTGGTGTGTGTGAACTGTGAAGCCTGAGGGTAGACACGGTTTGCAGGTGGCTTGGACGTCAGAACTTGTTGCAGGTTGTTTTGGAGCTATAGCGCTGTGTTGTCTCTGAACAATGGAGACTGGATCTGGAGAGGAGCCTTGGGCTGGGGATTGATGCTGAAACTGAGGCGAGGCCCTGAAGGGAAACCCTGTTAGGGGCATAATGTGCAGACTGTATACAGTATTGAAGCCAGAGCTGGGACAGGTGGCAGATGCCACAGGCCATGGCCTGAGACTTGGAACAGACACCGGGACAGGGCCAGGGGCCAGGGGGACAGAGAGCAGGCAGTGGCAGTGTGCTTTAGAATGAAACTAGTGTGGGTTGAGAACAGGAGCACCTCCGAGGGCCCCCTGCACAACCCTCAACCCCCCCCCCCCCCCCCACCCCCGCCGCCGCCGCCAGAGGCTCCATGCTGCCACAGCAGGTGCACGGCCCCTCCTGGAACAAGGGAGGCTCCTCGCACAGATTAGGGATGTGAGAATGTGTGTTTTGGATGTTTGTGTGTCTATGTGCGTGCATGCATGCGTGCTTGTGTGTGTGTGTGTGTGTGTGTGTGTGTGTGTGTGTGTGTGTGTGTGTGTGTGTGTGTGTGTGTGTGTGTGTGTGTGTGTGTGTGTGTGTGTGTGTGTGTGTGTGTGTGTGTGTGTGTGTGTGCGTGCGTGCGTGCGTGCGTGCGTGCGTGCGTGCGTGCGTGCGTGTGTGTGTGTGTCATTCTGCTTTCATGCTTTCCATCTATCTGTCTTTACAGACATAAATAGGTTGCATAATATGTTGGCCTTTGTGGTGGTATCTGAGTTTGATGTCAGGACCCCTGAAATGTATAATAGCCAGCGCTGTAACCAAAAGCCTAAGCAGGATTACTTTGACTTTGATATGAAACCGGTCAAATATCATCATTGTTATCGTCTTTGCAGGTGGAAAATGACCGTGTTGTTGAAAAGTCTGAATCCTTGAATGAGGAGTTATTTTGTGAGGATCGTTAAGACCAAGGCCTGCTTTTCAAGGGCAGTTCCAACGTCACTCGTCAGATGTTTTGTCCACCTCTAGAATGTAGGAGCTGGTATGTCGAGGCCAACCAGATGCTTTCATGGCAAATACAAGACAAAGGGTCACATTCTATCCAAGCTGATGCTCCAGTGTTAACAATGTATTATTTTTGCAGTACAAGTGCTGAGAAAAAATGGGTTATGTAAATGTTCCCTGGCCTTACTAAGACATTGCTTTTTCAAAATGTCACTCAAGTGCTGCATTTAATCAGTTTAAGCATATGGCATAGTGTGATGTTTTCTATGTCATATTTTTCTTTATAGACCGCATACAGCAGGTACATTTTAATCCTGCCTGTGCTGTGTTAAAAGAAATGTAGATAGTGATGCTTTAATTTTTTCGCAAGTATTAATTTAGTCATTTTCCAACCCATTCCCAATCAATAGCTATGTTAAAGGGATATTTCACTTTTTTAAAAATTGGGTCATTTTATCGTCTACTCAGGCTTTTGAGAGCACAGTTTTTAAGTTGCTTGATTCAGTATTTAGATATTTGATATTCATTTTATCAGACACGCCCCCATCCTATACAAACCCATTATAACTATATTTTAACCATGTTAGATTCATCGGAAACACCCGTCCTTGGTTCTGGTGACTGATATTGTCCTTCTAATACTTGAGGGGACATTTTTTCAATTACTTTTTCAATAACAAAATAAAATAAAATAAATGAAAAAAGTGTCTGATAAAATGAATTTCAAATATCTAAATACTGAATCAAGCAACTTAAAAAGTGTCTGAGGGCTCACAAAAGCCTGAGTAGACGATAAAATGACCCAACATTTTTTTGAAAAGTGAAATATCCCTTTAAATCTTTGGCTGTCAGGATGATGTCAGCCCTTTGTTCTTGACTATTGATTCTTTTCTTTGCCCATCTCTGTCTTGTTAAACAACTGTCTATCTCATCTTGTCTCACTATAGAGGGGGTGATACAATGAAGTATAAATCAAGTTTCACACTTGACAGGCCTCAGGGAGGTCTGAACCTCTGAGCTTCTTCTGTTGTGTGACAGGGATGTTACCGTTTTTCTCCATTGCTGGAGAACAATTCTCCAAACAAAACAGGTCACTCTTGCAAAACAGTTAACACACTGCCCCAAAATGGAATTGCCTTTGCGAAAATGACAGATTGAATTTGCTAAATGCCCTAAGACATCAAAAACATAGAAATCATCAAAATGAAATAATAATAATAAAACAGCAATATTAACAGCATAAGAAAGTTATTTCTATCATTCATTACACATTGGACCAATACAAACTATGTGCAACTATCAATATACCATAACATGGCTACCCTATTTATGCGTGCGTGAGTGCGTGTGTGTGCGTGCGTGCGTGCGTGCGTGTGTGCGTGTGTGTGTGTGTGTGTGCGCGCGCGCGCGCGTAAACTGCGCATCGTGTGAAAACTGCGCCACTTTTTACATACTATAATTACAGTATGTAAAGGCAAGTAAACATTCTACCACAGCACGGCCTGTGCTTGTTTCCTAAAAGGATGCTACCCAAGAAGACCAAAGTAGAAAGAATTTCACTGAAGTACAACAAAAGGCTTTAGGCTACTTTAATGCGGTGGTTCTCAACCTTTTCTGGATCAGGGCCCACTTGACCGATCTGACCACTTAAAGGTTAAGTGGTCAGAAAATACCACGCATTTTCAACATTGAACTATGTACCAAAAGTACACCATGCGTATGTCACTGATCACATGACCTCAATCAATTATCCCATTTTAGGCAACATAGAAGGGGGGGGGGGGGGGGGGTTCTTATTTCCACACAACATAATTCAATGTTGAAAATGAGTGGCATTCCCCTTTAACACAGCAGCCGGAAACCTGGTCAGATGGGTGGGCCGCGTGCATTTTCAGACCATGCACATTTTAATTATTAAATTATGATGTGATTATCGATTGTGTTCCGGCTTGGATTATTAATGATCATTAGTGTTATATTGTCATTACAATCTCAGTGTTTTGCCAATTATTTGGGGGCCCACTTGCAATACCCTTGTGGTCCACCAGTGGTCCCTGGTCCAAAGGTTGAGAATCACTGCTTTAATGTGGTCTTTGGTTCTTTACAGTTTGTGGGATTGTGGGTAAGAACACCCTCTCTGGCCCCCGTTTGACCTGCGCTGGCACATTTATAGTCCTTCCACGTCTCCATACTTTTGACGGATTGAAGCCTGCTTCATCCACATACATGAAAATATGTGGAGGTGCATTGACTGTAAGCTCCAGTATTGTATAAGAGTAAAATACAGTAAAATAAAGCTAATTATAAATACAGTAAATACATGTAAAAAGCATATCGTTGTGCTCATTTCGGTCATGGTCATGCTTAAGTGGACCACATTTTTATTCCAAGTAACAAAACTAACAATGTTCCTGAGTCTGTTTCATTAATAGCTAAATGTGTGCAGCGCTATTCTTTAGTCAAACGCAATAAAAATGTATGGCTATTTTTTCATTAATGATTACTGCCACGAAAGTACATTATGGCTTACTATTAAAGTTATGGGTCTGCTGTATTAACATTTTTAGGGGTTCAGGCTCGAAGGGTTGAAAAAGGGCATGGCCACGGATTTAGCCATAAATGAATGAGCATCTGTCCAATTATCATAAAACCTGTTAGTTATCTTTAATACAGGTGTTGGAAACTGTTAAAGGTCTAGACCTCTCACAGCTTTCAATTTCTAACAGTCCAGGTCCAGCTTCAACCCAAGAATGGCTGCTTTGCAGCTATAGCTATTTAGGGGTACAACAAGCCCGATGGCCTGAAACCCTATAAAGTGTTACTTTGACTTTGGGTTGATTTGGTTCAATTTGTATTATGCTCTCTTAGTTTAAATTAACACTCAGGATTTTACTTTGTATTTTTGTGCAGGTTTTCTTATTTTTAAAGTTTGCAAATTTGAGTGAGATGGTAAATGGTCAGACACCAGGAGCACCCAGCCAGCAAACTTATGCTGTGGGGACCAACACATGGGCACGATCACGAGGGCATCGCCTATATATTTGCAATGTACGTGGACATACTAGAGAAAGATGCAGGGGAAGAAAGAAAGTACTGGCGAGCTAGCCAGATGCCGTGAGGACTCGTCCAAGAATGACCTAGAGAATAGGGGGCACAATTAGTTTGGCCATAAATCAATGACAGTTCGTCCAAACATCACCGAAGTTGCTGGATATTTTTCATCAAGCTGTTGAAACATATCTTCAATGATTTACCTACGATCCTATATTACTGAGGCACTACACTGTATCTATGCATTTGATGTATGTGTTTACCTAGCTTACTGCAAGTCGCTCTGGACTTGCTAAATGCCTAAATTGTAAATTGTAATCGCCATTTGCAGCAATATATTTCAAAGAGTTTATTTAGGACAGAACATGAGTGATTTTTGACATACTAGAGGTTCGGGCCGATATGCGGCCTTCACACCTACATCGCACCGCCGATCCGACCGATATGCCCATATATGGAGATCCCTGTATCTCTCAGTCCTTGTCCCTTTTGTACCCATATATGAAGCTGATTTGTTTGCGCCTGATGCCATGACGACACATTGAGGTTTGACAACACACTCCATATTTGGACGTGGCTGCATTGGGAACTCCTTATATGGTTATGGCTGAGTCATAGTGACATGAGTGTGGTGACGTGGTCCGCTGGTCCGCCCAATAGCCAATTTTCATATAGGATTGACAGATGGATTTGAAACCCAACCCTTCAGTGTAAAAAAGCAACTGAATTGCCCAAGTGCAGTCAATATTTAAGCCATGAGAGGTTTCACTTTTGTTGTACTGCACTAGTCTGCTGTAGAAGCAACACAGGTTGTTTGGCATGTTGCAACACCCTGTATTTGTCAAGCTTGCTGTTAACAAACTCACACACACACACACACACACACACACACACACACACACACACACACACACACACACACACACACACACACACACACACACACACACACACACACACACACACACACACACACACACACTTGTAGTGTAACCACTGCTAAGCACAGTGTTGCGATATGTTCTGATGATGCAAGGCATCATATTCATGATGATTTATGTGTGCAGCTGTTGATGCTCCATAGTAAGCCACAGTGTTGTTGATCTAGACAACTGGAGATAACAGACATCCAGGTGAAGCTGACAGAAAAGTCAGGGCCAGGTTCAGCCCAGGTGAGGTGATGGGTGGGGGCTTTGTGCTGCCTGGTTGGGTTTCCTGCACAGCTTGGTGTGAAAATGTCAGTGTTCTGTAAAAATTGCACTTCTCAGTAAATGTCACGCTGCCCTCTAGAACCCCAGGCAGATACAGTCAGAGTATCCACTCCACAACCACGGTAGTCATTTCACTACCGCTGCTGACACTGTTGGCAAATTAATTAATATTCCATTCCCTCTCGTCTCTCTGACCATGGTTCTCTGTCGATTCCATGTATTATTGAGCTGCGTTCTTCTCCTTTTCTCCCTACCAACCTGCTCATCTCTCTGTCAGTCTGTCTCACCCCCTTCTCTATCGACCTAGACCTGAATTAAACATCACAGGACCAGAGAGGAGTTTGCAGAAAGCCTTGACCTGCTGGACTTGACTGTGATTCATTTCTGCACACACACACCGATCGTTTTCATTGCTGTTGAAAGTGAACTGGATATGGGACCACTGACAAAATGATTGACTGTGTTGCCATTTGGTGTGCCAGGGAGATGATAGGGGAGAGGAGAATAGTTACTATTGACCATATACTGTAGGTCAAGAATGCCCAAGACCCTTTTTCTGCTGTGTCTGACACCCTGGGACGTAAGACCCGGAAGTTATATACCCAGATCGTCCACCCTAGGGGACGATCAAAAAACAAGTGAATATCCCCATCTGTGACCTGCTCCGTCCCGGAGCTACAGTGCTGGGGGAGGTCACAGATGAGAGTAAAAGAACCAACATGGAGATCAGTGACATCAGTTTCGAAGGCAGAGCCAACGAAGGGAATCCATATCACTGAACAGGATGGATGGCACCGGAGGAGAGGAGACACGAAGAGTATCTTACATGGATGTCAGAAAGAGCGGCAGCCAGCAAACAGCCATGACTTTCAGTCAATGAAAGTGAACACACAGGCATGTACGTACCCATGCACGCACGCACGCACACACAAACGTGTGCACACGCAAACATTTAATGAGGGCCATCACACTGATGTAGTTACCACATGTCCCCGATCGTCACCTAGCTAATCTTAGAGTGAGCTTGATGTGATTGGTTATTTTTACACACACACATTGAATGCTAATGTCCTAATTTGGGCTACTTTTCTCCCATGTTTTCAAACAGGGGCTATTTATAGTGACTGCTCACAGTGCACTCTCACACAGCAGGCCTCTTTTAGGCATGCTATCGTTACACACACACACACACACACACACACACACACACACACACACACACACACACACACACCACACACACACGCACACGCACGCACACACACACACACACACACACACACACACACACACACACACACACACACACACACACACACACACACACACACACACACACACACACACACACACACACACACCATGCGTATAGTACAGTGAATGACATTACATTACAGTTATTCTGGCTTACGTAAGTCTAAACAGTTTGTTTGTTGAGTCCCAGACCCCTCACTGAACTTTTTCAGTCGTCTTACTTCCTCAATCCCCAACATCCCCTATGTCTCTCCATGTGAGAACATAAACAAACTGTGTTTGTATTATTGTCGTTCTGGGAAGTTCGAGACACAATATCGCCCCCGGTTCCTCCTATTCTCAGCAGGCGGGGGCCCTGGCTCTGGTGTCACGGAGCAGGACTGTGGTCAGTCAGGCCTGAGGAGTGTTAAGTGCAGGATGTTGTACTAACATGCCCCAGGGCTGTGGTTAGAAATGGGCCCTGGGAATAGAGAATAGTGAAGACTGACAGCCAGGCGGCTCTACTCTGCTGCTTTGATGACTGGCTCCCCTCCTCTGCCTCCTCTGGGGAGAAAAAGAGACACACACACACACACACACACACACACACACACACACACACACACACACACACACACACACACACACACACACACACACACACACACACACACACACACACACACACACACACACTCACATGCCTACTGTAGTATCAACCAATTGACAGTGGGTCATGCTGGGTCCTATTCCGAAAGGTCAGAAACAATAGTAACAAACAGAAGGAAGAGGAAACTAATCAAGGATTTGAGTGCTTACGTTTGGCAAACATTGTGTCTCCTGAATTTGAAACCGACTGGTCAGAGGGGGAAATAGCTTTGTGGAAGGTGGGCCAAGTTACTGGCCGGGGGTTCCTTGCTCCCCTGTAATTGATGGTGTCACAGAGAATGCGTTCTGTCTTTGATCCTCCCAGAAAGAAGTTGTTCTCACCTTGGATGTGATGTTTCCAGCGTCCAGGATGGGTGGTGTGCGGCTGGGCTGGTTTCCTCAGTAAACACTAATACAATGCAACTGCATGTATCCCTGCATCAGGAAGTCATTAACTATGTCCATTGTCCGGTTTCTCTGAATTTGGCCGAGTTGATCTGTGCTCTAGAGAGCAATGTGATGTGCACTCTGACCTGAATTAGCCTCTTAGGCCTATTTGGACTGGAGTACTGCAAGAAAAGGCATTATGTTTTGGGACAAGATCAATTTAAGAGCTCTTGAGAGACAGAGCACACTCATACTTAAATAAATCCACATGTGCATTTTCACCCAGCCGCCTTAACAATTTAAACCCTATTTTATACTTCTACTATTCCACAATTGTGGCAAAAAGTTGAAAATGTTCCCCTATAATGACATTCCCAAAATAGGAACAACAACAAGCTCAATTTAAGTCACAAATTCTGAACAGTGATTTCCTGCCAAGGTCAGGTGGTGAGAAACACTGTGAGTGTGAACTCACAGAGTGGAGATGTACAAAATTAAATAAATAACTACCACTTTCAATCTGAACGCCACTGGAAATGATGTCATAACCTATGTCAGAAAGTGTGCACTATAGAATTCATGATGGTAAAAGTTACCATTTACTATGCATGACATATTCTACCATGTGACAAAGGCAACTGTACAAGGCACCAATCTGCTCATTGGGAGCAGTTAGTGGTTCAGTGTTTTGCTCAAGGACACTTCAATACGATGCCAGATAACACATTACACCTCCTGCACTATTGCCGCCCCATATTGGCAACTAAGACGTTTTTTAATGAGAAGGGAACGTTTAATTTCTGGTGAGTGACAAGCATTGTGTGTTAAAATGCGCGCTTCTTATAACATACAGTATCAAATAGATGGGTGTTAACTATACCTGTCAAGATGGGAGCCCCTTTTGGGGTTCCTGTTGCTATGTACAGTATATAGCAACATCATTTTTTTGTAATTCTTTAATAAATATTTGATGTTTTTCAGAAAACTTAGGTCAGGATTTAGAAGGCGTTTGTAGAATCGGCCTCAGGTCTAAATGGGTAGAAGATCACCGCCGAGCCTTTAACCTTTATCTCTGATGTGTACAATCAAACTGAAGCCAATTACTTTTAACCCCTTCTTAAACCTACTTCGTTGTAAATTAAATAGCAAAAATAGCCCTCACTCATTGGGGTGCTGGGCCTCAGCGACTGTACAGTGCATGCCTGGCGGAGGAGGACAGAGGGGGTTATTGTGAAGTTCCTGGACTGAAGGAATCCTCTGAATCTTTATCCATCCTCTGATCTGTGCTCACAAGTTACACCATTACAGATTTCACATGAAGACAAGAAAATGGATTGAAAAGTGGAACTGTGCACAGTAAAATCTTGAGTGTTCATTTAACTCTGAGAGTATACAAATGTAACAAAATGTACCCAAAGTGTCCATTTGGTTCGATTTGCACGCTCTCAAAGCAAATGGAAAAATTGTGTGAGCGGGAGAGGACAACAGCGAAGGATAAAGCGGCACATATAGGGAGGGACAGACCCGTCCAACCACTGCTCACTGTCACACAGCTGCTATACAAAATCTGTTTTCGAAGGAGTGAGCTGCATTCATGGAAATGGGATGGCATGTGTGCAGGCACGTGTGCACGTTTACGTGCGAAAGGATGCAGCAAAACAACAGTGTCCTCATATTCCCAGTGTGAACGGACGTGTAGGAGACAGGCTTTGATGTTGTGCAGCACATACTGGCTTCCTGAAGCCATGCTGTTTAAAGTCACACTCCGTTCCCCTGAGTCTGCGCTGCTGCCTGGGACATTGCGCGACATTGACCCGACCTTGATTGTGCCCGCACTTGTACCGCCTCCTCTCTCTGTCTCTCTTTCTCTCTCCCCTTCCAATGTGTGGATAAGGCTGTTGATGACACATCCTCTCAGGAAGGGGTCTCAGGTCCAAGCTCCATGTCCGTCTGTCCCCAGTCCCTTATCATTGATAAAACTAATCCTTTAACCCTCCACATGCCCTTGTGGCCTCATGGACAGACCATCAGTGTGAGAACAAGAAGAGAGTAGAGAACATGAGGGGCCACAGGTCAGGGGCACTGTAAGGGGCAAAAGAGAAAACATGGAAAAAGGGGAAGAAAGGTGACGAAAATGTGGTCAAGAGAGGAGAAAGAGGTCATAAAAGCAGAGAGAGGGTGATTTAACTCTGATCAACTCTGATGAATTGACCCAAATCGACAGCCCTCAATTAACACTGAGATTTTTACTGTGGAAGAAGGGAAAAACAAGCAAAGAATAAGAGAGGGAGTGAGGATTTTCAACCTTGGAAGTGAAAAAAAAAAGAAACCTGTGCAGGGGATGAGAGTTTATGTGAGGGAAGTAAAGGGAGGGGGAGGTCTGGGTCAGCGAGGAAACCTTGACAGTCTAATCTGTCTGTTGATAAGTGTTGTGGCCCATGTGTGGGAAAACAAGGCTCTCTGGGATGTGAGTCTGACCCAGGGTTAAGTGTCACACACGCACGCACACGCACACACACACACACACACACACACACACACACACACACACACACACACACACACACACACACACACACACACACACACACACACACACACACACACACACACACACACACACACACGCTGGTACACATGCATGCACAATGCACATGCCTGTGCACACACACACAATGAGGCGGGGGTATAACAGTGATGGTCACTAAGTTCAGAGCCGAATTTCAGAGTTAAGGTCCATGATTCTGTGACAGAGCCAGAGTTCTGTCTGTCTGTGTGTCCACGTTTCTGTGTGTTTGTTTGTTCTGGATTAAAAACAGGCCCCTCTGATCCTCCGGACATCTCTGGGCTCAAAGAACAAAACAATTGCTCATTTTCAGCCTGGACCCAACTGAAGGGAGAAAAATTGAACGAGGGAATAACTCTCTACATGTTTGTTTGTTGTAGAGGGCTGTATTAGCTTGCTCTGCTAGATGAAGTAGCACCAATTAACTTTTCCGCCAATACATTACCTTTATTTACAGAATGGAATCTAAAGGAAAATTGCTGGCATTTTAAAGGTAGGGCAACTGATAAGGAACAGCTGATCAAGAGTTATAGGCCAAAACATGAAGTGGCCTGTTATAGCGCCACCATGAGGCTGATTTGAAACATTTGGCCTACTGGGAGTGGGAGTTTGACAGCGTTTTTATTCTTTACTCTTCATAGTTATGTCTGTCTATGAAGAGTAATTACCTAGGACCATAGGACTAAAAGAGGGCTGTTATAGTTGTGGATTATGGGTTGTGTGTTGTATGTGTGAGGGTCACTGTATGCATCAAAGGGCACATAACTACAATACTAAAAGTCAGCCATAATATTCCCTCCAGGGGGTTTAGCCCTCCTTTGTCAAAGGTTTTACCCTGATATTTCTCATCCTTGTCGGCCGTTTTCATCATCTTCCTTGCGACTTTGAGTTGAATTGTTTGACATACAGTAGATAGTCTGCTTAAACAGCCAATCTCAGATGAGTAAGGATCAGGGGAGGCAGGTGTGCACCAAAAAGTATTGAGGTAGAGAGCCCTGGAATGATAACATACATTCATGTGACTTCTCTCTCTCGCACGCGCACGCACGCACGCACGCACGCACGCACGCACGCACGCACGCACGCACGCGCACGCGCACACGCACACGCACACGCACACGCACACGCACACACACACACACACACACACACACACACACACACACACACACACACACACACACACACACACACACACACACACACACACACACACACAATACACCTGTTCGGGTAGATATGTTCCACTGTGGAGGGTGTGAGATTTATATTTGGTATTTCAAAGACACCTCATCAGATTTGCTTGTCAAAGATATAGTGCACACTTTTTGGCTCTGAGCAGATATGTTTTTCTGCAAACAAACATATCGAAACACAGAATTCCTTTAGTCACAGATTCTGTAGCCTACCCGTTTTCCTTTTTGACATTTCTGTGTTTGCCCCCAATTCATCTTTGCCATAACATGTCCATGTGAGAGAGGAATAAGTAGGATAGCTTTCCTCTCTCTTCCTAGCCTGCCCTTGCTTTTGTGTCTAGGCCAGGTAGGCCAAGGACTAAAAAAAAAAAGTCACCTATAATGACATGCCCAAAATAGGAATGCCAGGTTTAATGTAGTTAAAGGGACTTGAAGCACCCAGCCAATATGATTTCTCATCATGTCACAGCTGCAGTAATCGAAGATGAGTCTCGCCGGCTGCCTGGTGCCTCACATCCACATCCACACACATTTATTTTGCTTATGAAATTTGTTTTTGAAATGAGCTTAGAGCTGTGAATGTATTAGAAAGCTAAACTGTAAAATCCTGAGTGTTATTTCAACTCTTCAGAGAGTGGAAAAACTGACCCATTTATCTGTCAGAGATAAATGATCACTCAGTATTTTACAGTGTGCCTTCTCAGGGCACCTCGTTCAGTCAGAGCAGACACAGCGGCTCAGTACGTGAACAGCTAATGTTATCTACAGTTGGATTGATCATAATGAAACTTTGTATGCACTCTCCCGTATGCCAAGGAAGAAATTCTGGCCCATTTGTTTTTAACCCATTAAAACCGGGAAAGCATTATTTTAGAGATTTTGATTTTGCAGATCTTGAATATATATATATTTTTGAAGCGAACATTTTTCAAATCTTTTTTGATGGGGGTCCGTGACCAAATACATTTTTGTGGGTCTTTGACATGAAAAAGTTTGAGCGCCACTGATAGCAACGTATGTTTTTTTTCTTTTTTCTTATCGTATTAAGAAGACATTTTTAGAATCGGCCTCAGGTCTTAATGGGTTAATTGACCTCATGGTGGCGTTATAACAGCCAGTGTCACATTGTGCCCTAGAACACTGTCTTGGTCTGTAGGACATATACAAAAGGCAATGTACCCTGGATTACATACAAACATTGCTGGCCCATAATAACCTATACCTGGCCTGGAGGAGACCTGTGTTCCGAGGAGCACATTTTTCTAATTTATTTTATTACCATTATTTAAACAGGATAGTCACCATTGAGAATACAAATACTCTTTTTTGAGGGAAACCTGGCCATGGCAGGCATCAGCATAATTAAAAACTTTGATCACTCACAAGATCTTCAAAAACTTTAGCCAGTACCCATTTAATAAAGGGAGAACAAAGGCAGATTTCCATATTCTAGGAATTTCCTTTGTTTCCACAGTAAGATTAAAAAGTTAAGCAAGAGGGCCTGTTATAAAATCCACTGCCAATTTCAAGAAGTAAGAACCCAATAAGATCAGGTCCTGAGGGTTTTCTTGGGTCTAAAGCTTTTAGGGCTTTATGAACATACTGCACAGAGAATGGTAAGAAATTAACCCTATACTTAGTAACCTTGACCTCAGTTTGCTTGCTCTTTTTACTTCTCCTCTACTCCAAATCTCTTTGTCAAAAATAACCGATCTACAAGCCTTAGCTCACAACACGATGCAATGAGACATGGCTGCTATTTTCAGCAAATGTTCCCACCGGAATAGGGATGCTAGGGGTCAAGTGGTTAAAGGACTGACCAGTATGCACTGGAACGTCAGTACAAGGTTTCGCAGACGCAGACGCAGACGCAGACGCAGACGCGACGAGTCAAAGAAAGAGCCAGAAGATTTACAAGGGATATTGCCCTGTACGTCTCATTCCAAGGTACCCTCATGGATAGTTTCTGCTAGTCCAGAAGAAAACCATGTGTGTGTGTGTGTGTGTGTGTGTGTGTGTGTGTGTGTGTGTGTGTGTGTGTGTGTGTGTGTGTGTGTGTGTGTGTGTGTGTGTGTGTGTGTGTGTGTGTGTGTGCGTGTGCGTGTGCGTGCGCGCGCGCGTGCGCGTGTGCGTGTGTGTGCGTGTGCGTTAGGGGTGATGACGTGAAACAATACATGCTTTGATCTATGTTTGTGTGTCTGTATTAATAAGGACCTTTATGATGAATGCTTGTTTTCTCAATGGAGAGGTGATGTGTCCCCTGACCCCTGACCTCTCTCAGGCTGAGCAAGGTATTGGCTGGACTTCAGACCCCATATAGAAGCCCATAAAGCTGCAAGCTATATAGATTTCTGCAGGACAGCACATTTAGGGGAAAAAACAAGTATATTAGAGAAGGTAGATTGTGAAGTCATTAGGGAAGGGCAAACTCTGAAACTGGCACTGTGTCACCAGAGCATGCACCCTAATCTCTAACATATGATAAACTCTTTTTAACCCTGCTAGCTAGAGTTTGGATTATTATGAGACCTGGGAAACAATGTAGCCTGTATATGTTGATGTGTTGTAACACAAGCAACAGTTGAGGTTGGTTAAATGACATGTTATTATAATCCCAAAGCCCCTTCTGTGTAATTGGATCATATCAGAAACTGCACAGCCAGCCCAGGACATTCAAAATGTTGATGACCTGCATCTACATTCAGCACATTGTTGTAATGACTAATCAAATAATCAATAAATTGATCAACAGGTAATGTTCCAAATATATTTTTTGCAGTTGAATAACTGGTTTAGTGATGATGTGACAGTGTACTATTTACAGCTTAACAAAACACAGGTTTTTTGTGTACCCTGTAAACATTTGCAAGCATATGTTTGAGTTCAGATAAATTGTACTGAGCATCTACCATCATTTTGTACCTATATTTTACCATATCTAATCTAATTATTTACACAAAATAGATAGTCAATTATTTCTAAAACCACCTCATTTGACATTTGGAGTAAGTGAATGGTACAACATTTTTCATGCCACTTCTTGAATGAAATGTTTAGTACAAGAGAAAGTCAGACAAACTGCTAAGGTACTACACTATATCCCTGAACCCCATTAATGTTGATGGTTAATACAAAGTAATGAAGATGTCTTTTATTCATTCAAGCCCTCCTTTCTCACACAATATGTACTGCAGAGGAACTTGGACAGTGGTATTGGGAGAAGAGATGAGAGGACAGGAGAGGAGAGGAGGAGACGAGACGAGAGGGGATGAGACATGAGAGGAGCCTCAGACTGGCATCATGCACAATGACAATTGGTTTTGATGAAGATTCGACGGACACAAATTCTACACCTACTGTCTACTAGAAAAGATATGGGCCAAACACTTGAAAAATGAACAAACACTCGCACTTTAAGGGTGCAAAGATGTTTCTTTAAATGGAGCCCATCAGTGTGTGAGTGTTTGTTCATTTTCCTTAGTTTATTGTTATTTTTCGTTCAGCACCTGCCCGATACAGGGTTTGGACGTGCACGTCTTTCTTCTTTTTTCCAAACACTTCTTAGACCATCTGTTGTATTCACAACACATAAGATCTGCACATAAACAACTTAAGTACATTGGAGCTGATAATTCTAAAATGTCTATTCTATTCTATCCTATTCTATTCCATTCTCAGTTCTCACTTTTGGCAACAATGCTTCATTTTAAACCACCAGTATTCCTGTGAATGTTGACACATATCTTCCAGGCATGGCGTGCAGTTAAATGCCACCAGTGGAACTGGGTTATAATGAGGATGTTTGCTTGTGTACATTTTCAACTGTATTTCCTGGCTGTAGGGCTGAGGAAGTGTGTAATATTTACACTGCTCTAGGAGACAGTGTGTTTTGCCCGTAATCCTTATGTATAATAAACAGAATATTTCATGGTGAACTTTTTTTTAAATTCATTTGAAAGTCCTCCCTGAACAGGTTTGGGATGTTCCTGCTTTTAGGGTTTGACTAGTCTTGAGTAGCCAGACAACTATTCCACAATCTCTGAGTGCTATAAGACTGTATCATGATTTATTATGATTATTATTATTGCTATTACTATTGCATGTGAAAGTTACAGGAGTTCTTATTGTATGGTGTGTGATATGAAATGTAAGCTTACCATAATTACAGTAATCATTATCATGTCTTCCATCATATTCAAGGGCTTTTGGGGAAAAACGAAACCTACTCCAGTCACTTTCAGTTTTGCACAGCAGAGGGGAGGGGTGTGTGTCTGTGTCCCTGGCTGCAGCTTGGCTACTTGATATCCACAATGTTCAATTGAATATAGCCAGTG
Organism: Gymnoscopelus microlampas; assembly: GCF_963454915.1. Taxonomy (NCBI): domain Eukaryota; kingdom Metazoa; phylum Chordata; class Actinopteri; order Myctophiformes; family Myctophidae; genus Gymnoscopelus; species Gymnoscopelus microlampas. The sequence continues at coordinate 9,410,667 of NC_139946.1, forward strand.
CAGTGGTGGAAAGTAACTAAGTACATTTACTCAAGTACTGTACTTAAGTACAATTTTGAGGTCCGTACTTTAACTTTACTGGAGTATTTTACATTAGGAACGTATAATATAAATGTGGTCCAGTCCGCAAGCGGTTGAAACATGGCTGTTAGATTGTTGTTAAATGTAATGCCTTCCTTTAGAATTGGTTTAATGGGCTAGATCTTTCCAATATCTTTGTTGTAGGGAATCCCCTTTTTGTTTGTGGATTTTCTGACTTTTGAGGTTGGAAAATACTTTTAGTGGTTCAAGAATCACCACGCTCTCTGGAATTTGTAAGTGTCTGGTGATGAGGATTGTGAGATCTGAAAATGTGTATATTATTGAAAGCTAAAATTCAAGGCCTTACAAATGAGTGTTTGATTGTGCATGATCCTCAATTATTCAAAAATACTCAACTGCCAATTGAAGTGTTCCATCTCTCAATGTCTAGCTCTTTTTGTGTGATGTGTTTTAGAGTGGCTTATGGTGGTTTAGTAGTAGTGAGGAAAGTATTTTGTAGTGCAGCGATACTTTTAATATACTTGTGGGGTTAAGGGTATTTAAGTATTTATGGCGTTTATTTATTGTACGATGATCTGTTTATGTTATGCTAGATTTAGAATGCACCCCTTTGAATGGTATAGTCCAGGCTGGCTCATTAGCTCAGCTGAGCATAAAGTCTGCCCCTTGCCAGTTGACTTGTCTGTTGAGAAGAGCTACAGGTGGCCTTGTACTGCTTGTATTTCTATGGTGAATAAATACACCTTCTGGTTGCAACTTACTACATGGCTCTGTACTGATTCCAGCCGCTTATACGGTCCTCCTCACAGTACACAAAAACATTGAACAGAGAATCCGAAACATAAACTCTGGTAGTTCATGACAACATACCTGTTAACTCTGGACTTCTCTATCCTTTACAGTGTTGTTGTGTTTAGGACTGAGGAGCTGATGAAGAAAGCTGTGGAGAAGGTCAACAAACATAACTGCAATGGACGTCCTTTGAAAGTCAAAGAGGTAGACTAAGCCATGGGTCATAATGAGCTATGAAACTACCGTGGAATGTGAATTTGGACTACTGTAAAAAACTGGAGTGAGAATTCCACTAAATTATTTTCCCATGTGCCACAGGACCCTGATGGTATCATTGCTCAGAGGGAACTGCACAAGGCCCAGGGAGGAGGAGGTGGTGGACCCGCTGGAGGCCATGGCGGTATGGGTGGAGGCATGGGGGGTGGCATGGGAGGTATGGAACGTCTGGGGGGCATTAACATGGATTGGATGGGTGGTGGCATGAACATGGACCGCATGGGCGGCGGCATGAACATGGGCCCTGGACCTGGTGGCCCAATGGTCAATATCCCTCCCAGCCTGATGAACAACCCCAACATTCCCAACGAGATCATCAATGGACGTCCTTTGAAAGTCAAAGAGGTAGACTAAGCCATGGGTCATAATGAGCTATGAAACTACCGTGGAATGTGAATTTGGACTACTGTTAAAAACTGGAGTGAGAATTCCACTAAATTCTTTTCCCATGTGCCACAGGACCCTGATCGTATCATTGCTCAGAGGGAAGTGCACAAGGCCCAGGGAGGAGGAGGTGGTGGACCCGCTGGAGGCCATGGCGGCATGGGGGGTATGGGTGGAGGCATGGGGGGTGGCATGGGATGTATGGAACGTCTGGGGGGCATTAACATGGATTGGATGGGTGGTGGCATGAACATGGACCGCATGGGCGGCGGCATGAACATGGGCCCTGGACCTGGTGGCCCAATGGTCAATATCCCTCCCAGCCTGATGAACAACCCCAACAATCCCAACGAGATCATCAATGGACGTCCTTTGAAAGTCAAAGAGGTAGACTAAGCCATAGGTCATAATGAGCTATGAAACTACCGTGGAATGTGAATTGAGTCTTCGTGGCTAATGTGAGGGGCCCTATATTTTAAAATGTGGATTATTATTTAATATAAAATATATTATTTTATATACAAAATGTTCACATTTTCATCTACGCTTTATGTTCCAGCTTTAAGCCTTGCTTGTAATGTGAACATCTAACTAACCAGACCTGTCTGGCCTATTGTTTATAGCTGGACTACAAAGTGGGCTGGAAGAAACTGAACGAGGTGTTCAGCATGGCATTTCCACTAAATTCTTTTCCCATGTGCCACAGGACCCTGATGGTATCATTGCTCAGAGGGAAGTGCACAAGGCCCAGGGAGGAGGAGGTGGTGGACCCGCTGGAGGCCATGGCGGCATGGGGGGTATGGGTGGAGGCATGGGGGGTGGCATGGGAGGTATGGAACGTCTGGGGGGCATTAACATGGATTGGATGGGTGGTGGCATGAACATGGACCGCATGGGCGGCGGCATGAACATGGGCCCTGGACCTGGTGGCCCAATGGTCAATATCCCTCCCAGCCTGATGAACAACCCCAACAATCCCAACGAGATCATCAATGGACGTCCTTTGAAAGTCAAAGAGGTAGACTAAGCCATGGGTCATAATGAGCTATGAAACTACCGTGGAATGTGAATTTGGACTACTGTTAAAAACTGGAGTGAGAATTCCACTAAATTCTTTTCCCATGTGCCACAGGACCCTGATGGTATCATTGCTCAGAGGGAAGTGCACAAGGCCCAGGGAGGAGGAGGTGGTGGACCCGCTGGAGGCCATGGCGGCATGGGGGGTATGGGTGGAGGCATGGGGGGTGGCATGGGAGGTATGGAACGTCTGGGGGGCATTAACATGGATTGGATGGGTGGTGGCATGAACATGGACGGCATGGGCGGTGGCATGAACATGGGCCCTGGACCTGGTGGCCCAATGGTCAATATCCCTCCCAGCCTGATGAACAACCCCAACAATCCCAACGAGATCATCAATGGACGTCCTTTGAAAGTCAAAGAGGTAGACTAAGCCATGGGTCATAATGAGCTATGAAACTACCGTGGAATGTGAATTTGGACTACTGTTAAAAACTGGAGTGAGAATTCCACTAAATTCTTTTCCCATGTGCCACAGGACCCTGATGGTATCATTGCTCAGAGGGAAGTGCACAAGGCCCAGGGAGGAGGAGGTGGTGGACCCGCTGGAGGCCATGGCGGCATGGGGGGTATGGGTGGAGGCATGGGGGGTGGCATGGGAGGTATGGAAGGTATGGAATGGTTGGGGATGGTCAATATCCTTCCCAGCCTGATGAACAACCCCAACATTCCCAACGAGATCATCCATGGCCTGCTGGCTGGCAAGATCGGCAGCACAGTCTTCGTGGCTAATGTGAGGGGCCCTATATTTTAAAATGTGGATTATTATTTAATATAAAATATATTATTTTATATACAAAATGTTCACATTTTCATCTACGCTTTATGTTCCAGCTTTAAGCCTTGCTTGTAATGTGAACATCTAACTAACCAGACCTGTCTGGCCTATTGTTTATAGCTGGACTACAAAGTGGGCTGGAAGAAACTGAATGAGGTGTTCAGCATGGCAGGCATGGTGGTGAGGACGGACATCCTAGAGCTGGGAGATGGGAGGAGCAGAGGCATGGGTACAGTCACCTTCGACATGCCCATCGAAGCGGTCCAGGCTGTCTGTATCCTTTTTTGAAAATGTAATATAGTGGTGGTCATGTTAAGTGACTCTTAAGATGCAAGCTAGGTCACCTCATCGGTCAGTTGCAGAACTTGTTGATTTTAACTTGACCCATTAAAACCGGAACGCATCTGTGTAACCACTTTAACCATTATTTTATACTTTGTCTATTGAAAAATAGTCAAAGTATAAGATAGTGGTTAAAAATGTAAATGAGAGATGCTTTCCCGGTCTTAATGGGTTAAGCATTGTGCTTAGTCAAATACTATTCAGCAGCAGTTCTATATGACAATTCAGTGTACAATGCGTTACACACTGATGCACAACAGCCCTTCCTGATTCGCTCGGTAGTGGTCCACTGCTCTTTTACTCTCAAAGTTCACTAGAAAATTGTTCGCATCACAGATTTGCTTGAATCTGACAAGAGCCTCCGCGGTTTTGATTGAAGAAGAAAACATTCGTTTGACATTGATAGCATGGATAGCATTCATCACTGGATGAATGGTTTATAGTGGGACCTTTTTGAAATGTCTTTTGTGCGTTTCCTTAACTTCTTGTTCTTAGCCATGTTCAATGGTCAGCTGCTGTTCAACAGGGCCATGCATGTTAAACTGGTAAGTTGCTTAAGCCTATACTATATGTACCGTTTTAAGCTATGTTTAAAACAAATGACATGATCTGAGCATTATTTGAATACTTAGTTTTGTCATTTTCAGGATGAGAGACTAGCTGATCTTCCCCGTAAGTAAAAAAAAAACTACATCAGGATCAAAATCATAGAGACTCATTGCCATGACTGACGAAGCTGAAATGTGTTATTCTACTCCCTAATGTTCTCTCTTCCAGGTGGCCTGAGTGGTATTGGTCTGGGCCTGGGGCCTGGAGGCCAGCCCATTGATGCTACACAATGGGATGGTGGTGGAGGCGCAGCAGGCATGGGCAACATGGGCCCTGGTTTTGCTGTATTGTATAGCACTTTGCATAACATTCTTATGCATTGTTGCATAAATAATAAAGCTTAATAGTGGTAGTAGTTTCTGTTTGCTTTTGTTAATACTTAGTCCATACACTCTTCAGGCATGGACAATTTTGGCGGGATGAACAACATGGACAACCGTTTCGGACCCTCTGGAATAGGCAGAGTAAATGGTAAGAAGAAGGCACATAACGTATTCTACAGCGAGCGTGGAACATTTTCACGTTTTGCTGATCTCTTCTAATGGTTTAATCTCTTGCATTGTCAGAGATGGACCCTGGAATTGGTGGTGCTTTTGACATGGAGTTTGGTCGAAACGAAATGGGCATGTCTCGCAATAATTTTGGATAGTCCTTTTGAGACACACAGAGATATCACATATTCGGCTAGCCTGTTCTGTTATTAAATTATTTCATTGTAGAAAATGTATTTAAACATTGAGAAAAGACTATGCTAGACACTACCTTAGCAAACAATCACAGAATTAGTAACATTTTGGTGGAACATTGCATGCCAATTAGTTCAATTAAGGTGCATCATCCCACTATTAGGCTCACAAGCCTTGTCAAGACCAAAGAAGGAATGGTGGGGGCTGTAACATTCCCTGTATTTAAGGTAGAAATCTGGTGGGAGTGTTTAGTTTAATTAACCAATATTACTCCAAAATACATTAATAATAATAATATAATTACATGTTATACTTCGGTCAGTTGAGACCAATCCCAACATTAGCAATATTGCTTTATGTATCTATTTTTGTAAGCAGTTGCCTGTGAAAAACTACTATAAGGCATTGGTTCTCAAAGTGGGGTACGGAGACCCCCAGGAGGGGGGTTCCAGGGGGTCCCCAGCACAATTTGTTAATATAGCATCACAATCATTTGAACCCCTTTTATCAATATTTTATACGTTGGCTATTCAAAAATAGCCGATGTACAAGCTCACAGCGCGTCACTTCGTGCCACGCTGCGAGCTTGTACATCTGCCATTTTTGAAAATGTGTGAAAAATATTTGGAAACTTTTGAATAATGTTGAATTTTTTTAAAACACAAATCTTCTCTTCTGGGGACTGGGGGTCCCTGGCACAAAACATTTTCAGATGGGTGTCCGCGGCCAAATATATATATATATCAATTTAGGGGTCCTTGGCACGAAAACGTTTGAGAAAACGTTATAAGGTACCATAACAGAAGAACTCATGGTTTTCTACAGTAGCCTATACACTATACACAGTATAGCGCAGACAGTCCAGTCCAGGTCCGTGTTTATGTCGGCTGTTAGAAGCGATCCAGCCCGTGTTTTCCAGCAGCCCGCCGTGTGCCCCAGCAGCAGCTGACTGGCAGGACTTGTTTACTGGTGGAGAGACTCACACAGAAGAGACAGAGAAAAGGGGGGAACCTGAGGCAGAGGTACCGCTTAACGGGGATCCAACTTTTACACTTGACCGTCTTTTTTTAAAGTATTTTACGGTGGTTTACCTCATCGTTTTGATCGTCGTATGGACGGAGGGAATACTCACTTTTATTCCACCGCCAACGACACTGAAACCTCATTTGTTTTGGATTAGCCAGCTAGCTGTTTTTCTCTCTCTCTCTCCCTCTCCAGCTAATCTGCGAAAAGAACGAACGGACGGCGTGGTGGAGTTTTCTCACTTCAGAGCAACGTGCTTGTGAATGCGGTCGCTTTTTATTCGTACGGTGGTGGAAAAAACAAGGAGTACTGTTTGCATCAGATCAGGTCCTCCTTCTCTCTGATCTGTGTGTGTTTTCCGTTTCTGGGTGTTCATCATCATACGTTCGCGGCGTGGTGGTCAGCGGGGGTGAAGGAGTTCAGAGGAAGGTCGTAGGGAAAAGCGATCGCTGCACGTTTTTCCTGCACGCATCCTATACAGGAGTTCCTGGGATGTGTTCCTGTTCCTATGTGTCTTTGTGCGTCTTAAAAAGGTGAGCTTCTCACCAGGAAGACACGAGAAACAAGTGGAGTACAAGAGAGACCTGTGGACTAAACTAGCACAAACCCACGCAACTCTGATCGTTATTGTCTCCGATCGCCGCCTTGCCGATATTTAGAGGTTCGGCAAAAACAAAGTGAACGAATAGAAGACATTCTTCTATATCCAGTCCACTTCCAGGGAATTGATTGATTGGATCATTGCTTGTGTTGGAATGAGAACCCTGGGGAGTGGATCGTCATCGGGGAGCTCCTCACTGGGCTGACGGTGTGGGATATTATTATTTTTGTCGGATTCATTGGAAACACTACACCAAACAGATGAAAGTGAACTACCGCATACATTTATGGAAGATGAAGCTTTTTATTCGCACGTGTGTTGCTAGAACCCAAGATCACGTTATTTAGTGGTCTGCATTTTTTTCTTCTTCTGGGATTCTCATATAAATCAGAAAGTTGGCTTGGAAGATATTTCTAAAATTATAATACAACCACGTTAGACCCCCCGGCCCTTTTTTAGGGGGGGAAACCCGGAATACGCTGGCTAAGATTGGACATTATATTTTAAATACCAAAGTTTTGTTTTGTACTTTTGTACTGATATTTCAATACATTTGAAATTAACTTTGCCCCATTTTTTTGGATCAACTTCAAAAAGAGAACACCCCCAAAGTCAAAATGAGGCGGTGGACGATAAAGATGCAAACACAAAGTGTGTTTTTTGTTTTCTGCGTCTTCTTTGTATTCCAGTGTGGACTAATAACTGGAGAAAGTAAGTTTAGTTGTTTTTATTCCTTACCCTGTGCAATGTTTGTCACTGAATGTTTACCATGCCACATAGCATCCAACTTGCATTTCATTAGGTTACGTACTTGGAAAGACGCAATTTGTCTTTTGCATGGGAATATTTACAAATGGAGATACATGATGCACCTTAGTTGATTTACTCCCTTCCATTATTCATTTAATAGAAGATAAATTAATTGATAATAAAATATTAAATTTCTTCCTCTAAACTTGTAGCTTTGAAGCTGATGTGAGGATTTTAGTTGTATGGGAAATTCACAAATTCTCTCGACATGCCCTTACTGGGTCTTGGCAGAAAAAGCCAAATAGATATCTAAACAAATGTAAATAAGGTTTCTACTGGGTCTAGGCAGAAAAAAGCCAATGAAATATCTTACGAAAAAAAGGTTTCTACTGGGTCTAGAGTTGAACGAGCTGATAGTTGTTTTCACATGGCTGAGTGTGTGTGTGTGTGTGTGTGTGTGTGTGTGTGTGTGTGTGTGTGTGTGTGTGTGTATTGATATCTCCTTGTAGAGTTATTATTATAGCCAAGCTCAGCCCCGCCCCCTCTCTTAAAGCTATATTATTGAGGCCTGTCGCGGATGCCTTCAGCCCCAGGGCCAGATTAGTCGTCGGGACTGGACGAGGGTGGTCTCTGCTGCAGCGGATCTAAACTGGGAGCTGCAGGATTCATTCTGCCTGGCGCCTGTGAGCAGCAGCTAGGCCTCTGATGCAGTGTTGCCATGTTCTGTGATAGAAACAAGCAGCCAGGTCTATGAAAACAAGCCCAAAAGAAGCACTTGGAGCACTTTAAACCTATATTACGTTGTTGGCTATTTCAAAATAGCAGATATACTAGTTCTCAACGCGTCGCACACGTTGTGAGCTTGTAGATATGCTATTTTCAAACATCCTAACAACACAAATGCTCCCTGGCACAAAACATTTTCATGAAAATATTTGAGAACCACTGGTTTAAATAATAATAGAGGAAAAAAAGCCTAAATAAGCAAGTACACCTTAGAAACAAGCCCAAATTAGCAAGTACACCTTAGAAACAAGCCCAAATAAGCAACTACACGTTAGAAACAAGCCCAAATAAACAACTACATTTAAGAAACAAGCCCCAAAAAACACAACCCGCACACTACCAACATTTACAAGGATAAAAACAAGCCCAAAGTCGCTTATAATAAGGGGACATGGCAACACTGCCTCTGATGGCTACTAGCAGCCAAGCAGCAACAACATACACACGCTATGTTAGCCAGGAACGTAAACAACACGTTTAGCCTCCGACGCTAACAAGTTCCCCAAAATCCCTATAAGTGGTGGATTAGCCTACATTTTACGACCCCAGCTCCGGCTTGGAAGCCTCTGTACTATACATTTTATTAACCGAGAAATGGCTTCTCCTTTATTGAGTTCAATCAATGAAATGATGTCAATTATTTCCCATGTTGAGTTGGACCTGGAATCAAAACAATATTTTTTTTTCCCGGCCATACTTTTGATACAGAGCCGAATAGATCATTATGATCACGTTATTATAACATAAGGATCATGTTATAATGTGTGTGTGTGTGTGTGTGTGTGTGTGTGTGTGTGTGTGTGTGTGTGTGTGTGTGTGTGTGTGTGTGTAGATAGATAGATAGATAGATATCTATCTATGTGACTGATGCCATTTAGCTCAAGTAATACATTACAACTACACAATCAACTATATAATGAAGTATACATTATATATAGATAATTATAGATAATAGATGATTTAGATAGATAGATAGTAAAGATAAATATGTATTCATAGTTTGTTGGTAACTTTCTTCTATCAGGGCTTTTAATAAAATAATGTCATGGGGAATGGATGAAAAATCAACATACTTTGTGACAGACAAATATATAATGAATATATAATGATCTTGGCTATAATATTAGACTGCTATGTAGTTGCCTTGAATTATCTTTATTTGGCTCAAGAAATGTGTTGGTGGAAACGGATGAAAATCTTTTTAGAAATTCCTTTTGGGGAAAAGTAAGCAATTGTACAGACCAGGCAGTGTATACGTTTCAACCTATTGTCTATACAGTTTGCCTTAGTCCTTATGCTTTTGTGCTGTGATGCTTAATTTAGAGGGTGTTACAAAGAGTTTCATGAACTGACTTCACAGGGAGCAAATTTATAGCTGTTGGCTCATTTGCTTTGCAGACAAAATAACATTTTCTGATGTAGTGGAAAACCACACATACACACAAACAAACAGTCAATATTTAAAGCTTCATTTGCCATTAATTACCGTTTAGCTTATTTTAAATGTCATTAATGATATTCCCATTTTGTTTTCTATTACTTAAAAATGGCTCCTGAGCCCGGGTTCAAAGGAAATGTTCTGACTGAGTATTTTACACAGGGCATGTATGCAGACAGAGGCCCCTGAAAGGGGGTCTTGTGAGACAGGACCACTGGTATCTCTCTCCTCTCTGTCTTTCTCTCTCAGAGGGAGTAAAGCACATGTCATTGGCTGGTTCTGGTTCCTGATTTACTCAATTCTCTGGGAAGTGACCATATTTGGCACTCAGAGACGTTTACGCCTGGGGGGCAAACAACAACCAAAATAGTTAGCATATTTCATTGTGAATTCATTGGCACACTGCCTGCTATCCCTACCTTAGCCATGGGAAAGGCAGAGTATCGATTTCCACACCTCTCTGTGGCTGTGATCTGCTGACTGCAGTCTGAAGAATGTAATAGTTATTTTTTTACAGGTGGTTATTAGTTGATTGGGTTGGTTTGTCATAGAAGGGTGGGGTGGGGGATGTGGACAGACGTCGCTATCAGGAAGCAGCTCTATGAAGTAACCGCTGAGCTGTCTTCTCCTGGGCTAACTAGCGAAAAACAAGTTGTGCAACTGAGAGCCTTGCCCCCTTCTTGTTCCTCTCAGGCTTGTGAGCACAGCTCTGCTGGAAGAGGTAGTGTGCATGCATGTGTATATATGTTTTCCAGGGCCTGTGTACTTTTTTCACCTACTCTTAACACAATACAATCCACAAATCCCCTGAAAGTTTTGTCATTCTTTGGGACAGTTCAAATTAACAAACTCTTCTACGTATGAAGGCTGTGTCTTCAAGAATAGTTGTGAAGTCCTTATGATGCCTGCTAATGGAATATGTTAAAGTAGAGAGCCACAGCAGGAGAAAAGGTAGACTATAAAAAAAATCCTGTCCTGTTTGTGTGTGTATCTCTCTGTGGCCTATTTGGAATCCACAGGCACCCTTCACTGAAGCGCACAGTGGCATTTTCCCACAATCCTGTGCGTTGTGTGGAATGTGTTTGAAGTGGCCCACCCTGTAGGTGCCTGTGTGTGTGTGTGTGTGTGTGTGTGTGTGTACTAGTGTACCGACCAACCAACCAACTAGGCCCTATATTTGCCTCGCCTCTTGGCTACTGACCTGCCGTCTTCCGGGCCACAATTTATTTTTTGTGAGTTTGTGTGACTGTCCTTCCGTCTGTCAATTGGAGGCAGGTAACCAAACATGAATAGTGTCTCCCATGGCGGTAGGCTCCTGGGTGGGCAGCGTTCATCTAACACTGTTCCATGTGCCCTCTGAGTGGCCTCTTCTCTCTCTTTGCCTTATACACCCAGTTAATTGAATTGCATAACCTGTCCGCTAGCCTACTACAAAATAATAAAACTCACTGGATGGTGTGCTTTTTACCACAGAACAAACTTGAGGCTGCACGGTGAATGTTGTGGGACATAACAATGTTCACTCTTACCAGTCAAAAGGACTGGATGTGTAATGAGAGTAAACAGGTTGAGGATAGAAAGGTTGGCTAACTTGGCTTATGCAAGATTTCCCTCCCCATGCAGTGGCTTTCACTAGGATTTATGGTAGAATACATATGAAACACTTAAAAAGCTGAAGATGTAAACGTGCTAGTGTTTTACAACTAAACAAAAGCACCCCATCTTTCAAGGAGTAAAGTAGGTAGCAGATACTTACGATTGGTCATTTGCTCGTTTTATCAGTTTTTCTTCATTTTGAATGTCAGTATAATTATGTTTGATAAGCTACCTGCTAAATTCTGCCCTGCACAATATAGACCCACCACTGGCTACGTGTTGCCATTGTGTATTTGCACGGTCCGTGTCCACAGACAATGGAAGAGGTCATGAACTGAGGCTCCGCTGGGTGACCAAGTGATATCCAGGAAGGCTGTATGTACTAGTAAAGGAAGTTAACTGTTTGGGTGCGTTTCCTAAGTGCTTCCTCCTCTGGCCTTATCTCTCCGAGTACCCTTTTCAACTTCTCTCTGCCTGCCGTTGCAGTTTTTAATCTTCCTTGTACGTGTGTGTTGTATGTTCTAAGCAGTCTTTCCTGCAGCACTCTGTGTCCAATAGTGATACGACCGTTATGATGAAAAACACAACCTGGCCTTTGACCCCCCCCCACAGTACTTCGCTGTTTGATTATCTTACAAAGCAATGACATCCTTGTGATACTCCTCCCAATGTTTATTACTTTTGACAACACTTTCTTTTGTTGTTGAAATAACGGAAAGCCAGAATCTTTTTTGTTATTGAGCGTAAGCTTTCAGACATACAGTCTCTTAATGCGAGTGAAAGTGACTGACTGGATGGAATATTTGCTGCAGTTTGTGTTTTTAATCTGGAGCTTAGCTGATGCCCTCCTCCCGGACTCCCATTCCTAGATAGAGAACTATAGCTGTTTATATAAGCCTGCTCACTGCACAGAAATGCAGGGAGGGACAACAGGAGAAAACACACACACACACACACACATGCACACGCATGCACACACGTACGCAGACACGCGCGTACCTACACACTATGCAGTTGCACAATGCTGGAACCATCTGATTTGATGGGCCTTGTTGCTGTTTGGATCTGCCCTATTTTAACTGTTGGTGACTTCACGCTGTAAAATCCAAGTTGAGCCGTCTCTGTAATGCTCGGATCAGTAAGGGGACTTGTGTTAGTGGAAGCACCCGTTGGCAGGCAAGAGCAGACAGCGGCTAAGGCGTAGAGATGGAGTTTACTTGGCTTGTTGTGTGTAGGACTTTGTTTTTGTGTGTGGCAGCCAGGGCCTGTCATTCTGGTAGAAGGCTGTATTGTCCCGTTGCCAGGAGGAAATCATACACTCAACCGTGGTGGTACCCTAGAAGTCATACACTCAAACGAATTTATGATGGTACCTTAGAAGTCCTACACTTAACTATGATGGTACCCTAGAAGTCATACTCTCAACTGTGATGGTACCCTAGAAGTCATACTCTCACTATTCATGCTATGATGGTACCCCAAAAACGCATTCAGCGACTCTGCCTTGACCTCTCAAATGAAATGTGTGTATCAGAGACATAGAAGAGAGCAAGTTCCTCATTACACCATGTAATATGCCTCCTAAAGTGCCCTTTATGTGTAATAGAGGTGCATCACTGTGTGTGTGTGTGTGTGTGTGTGTGTGTGTGTGTGTGTGTGTGTGTGTGTGTGTGTGTGTGTGTGTGTGTGTGTGTGTGTGTGTGTGTGTGTGTGTGTGTGTGTGTGTGTGTGTGTGTGTGTGTGTGTGTGTGTGTGGGCAAAGCAAGTGCAACACTTGTTTCTGTCAGCACCTGTTTGTATGTATCTGTATACAAGCTTGCCTCTGTGTGTGTCTGTGTGTACGACTACGTGTGTTGTGTATTGGGACTGGATGTAACTGAACCTGATGAGTATTTTGAGGTCTGTCATGTGACTGTGGAGTCGCCCTATGACACACAGCCCAGTCAGTCTACCAGTAGTTAATCACTACTAGACTAAAACACGCACACGCGCACACATATAGATCACTGCTTGGGGAGAGGACTTGATTGATTTAGCCTTGAAATAAAGGAGCATGGTTCCATGTGAAGTGTATGACTTGTAAAATTGATCATGGGTATTGCTAGCCAGAGTAAAAGTCATATCATTCTCACTGTAATAATGTCTATAGACCTATGGTAGCAAAAAAACACATAACAGTTGACATTTATCTCATCTGACTAATAAGATTTGATTTGACAATATAAAAGTTGTGTGGTAATGGCAAACTAATGGTCAAAAGTCATAATGACATGATGTATTAAAATAAGTTTGTGAAAAATCGTTCTTTTCTGTACGCTTTTGTAAGTTGAAGCCAAGCAATCAGTTAGTCCCATTGCAATCATACACACCATAATGTATGTGAAGTTATAATGTGTCACCCAGACAGAAGACTAGAGCTAAATCTAGCCAGGGTGGTCTGGAAGTTTGGTCAGCCTCTCACGTAACCTGAAGGTGGCAAGTTTGACCCCTGCAACAGGTAATGTGTCCCATCGCCAGCCATGAGTTTTGTTAAAGTGGTCTGGTCTTTAAAACGTGATACTGCACCCCTATCTGCTCGCTCACTGTAAATCCGTTTGAATAATGGTGTCAGCTCAATGTCCCAAAACACAATGATGCTCCTCCCAGCGTAGCCCGGTTGAATTAAATGAGGGAGATTGCTTGGCTTTCTGTTTTTTTTCTCCTTTGTTGATATCTCCTACCCTCTGTATGCGTCAGATGATGGACAGATCACCCTCTGCAGTCGGGTGAGAGATGCGCAGAGCAAAAAAGCATTGCTCAGAATCAATAGCCTGATGGGTGTTCTTTTATTTTTTTACTAACTCATTGAGTGAATTTGATGTGCAGCGCTGTAATTAAATGGATGGATCAGATTGGACAATGACTATGTGTTTAGTGTGTTTATCTCATTATATTAAATTGGAGCCGTGCTACCATTTGAAGAGAAAGATATAAGTTTAGTAGATCCGTGGAGTTCTCTGAGTCTAGCTCCTAAAATGGAGCTTGTTTCAACCTGGCGGTCTGCGAAAGGTTCACTTTTAATATGGACTTGAGTTGTGAAAACATCTTGAGCAATAGTAGTGCCATTTCCCTTAGGCTGTTGTTGGTTTGATTTGATTGATTTTGATTAAGTCTCATTAATCACAGAGGGGCTTAACATTAATCCAATGTGTTCCTAATGGATATGAGGAGTTGAGCCAGTAAAAAATTATGTACAGTTTCCCAAGAAAATGACATTGCTGTTTTGTGTTTACAGTTGGGATGCAAATTCTGTGTTTGCCTGCCATGTAAAGTCTGTGTGTTTATAGCGAGGCAGCTGAATGATCCTTCGTTGTATGACAGTGCCGCGTGGCAAACACAGCTAATCTACAAGCCCACAACACATTGCATCAGCTCCCGTGTGGATCGGCTCCCAATCGGCTCTGCAATTTGATGAAGTAAAGCGTTGAGGGGACTTCTCTGTGCCTCTCAGATCAATAGCTGATCTCGCGAGACCAGCTGACGTTTAAGGTTACATGCGCCCAGAGTCTTGTGAGAACTCGCACAGTAGATTATTTTAATTAAATTGTTTTCATTTTCATTGTCGAACATTCTTTTATTTTTAGGAAGGGAATATTCAAATATGGAATACTCGTTGACACTATATGTGTGTGTGTGTGTGTGTGTGTGTGTGTGTGTGTGTGTGTGTGTGTGTGTGTGTGTGTGTGTGTGTGTGTGTGTGTGTGTGTGTGTGTGTGTGTGTGTGTGTGTGTGTGTGTGTGTGTGTGCATGTGTGCATGCATGCGCGTCCACACACACACACACACACACACACACACACACACACACACACACACACACACACACACACACACACACACACACACACACACACACACACACACACACACACACACACACACACGCGCACACGCACACACATGTATACGTATGCAAATATATATATATATATATATACATACATACAGTACATACATGTGTATGCATGCATCCACAGTATATATGGAGTAACTGGCTCAAACTGTGAGAGAACAATGTATGTCCGCATGTCTTGATATTACAGCTTTGTGTCAATGTGAAGTAACAAGCTTAAACTGGAGACTGTGTGTGTGAGTGAGAGAGAGTGTGCTCGTGTCAGTGTGTTACTGAGTGTACCCGTGAGACAGACTCTGTCTGGGTATTGCAGCTTTCCTTTCCCTCTCTTAGGCTGTTATTCATTCGCTCTCTGACTCTCATTTCTCTCTCTCTCTCTCTCTCTCTCTCTCTCTCTCTCTCTGTCCACAGAGGCACCCCCCTATCTCCCTCTCTCCCTGCCTGCTATCCCTCTCTCTTTCCCTGCCTGCTATCCTTTCCTGCTCTCTGCGTTTTTTCATTGGGGGTGAGAGGGTTCACTCTCATCCACTGATTTGTTTTTCTCACACTGCAGATGCACACTGCCTGCAGACTTGTCTTCCATATACACACATGCACCTGCTAATTCCTCTCTGTATGGGGTGGGAAAGCCTCTTTCATACACCTTTTTATAGGTGTGAATTCCAGTCTGTTTGACACCTCTTCCACGGCGCGTCCTTGTTTTTGTATATTCTGCTTTTTATTAGACTCGCTCCAGCTGGGCGTAAGTGATGATGCTTAGCATGTACACCTGCACATCATGAACAACAGCACCCAGTCACATGGACTCCTCATTATGCTGCGCTGAGTAGGCGTGTGTGTGTTTGTGTGTGTGGGTGCTCGTGCTCAGGGAGGGGAGGGGTTGTAGTAAAGGAGGAGCCTCTTGTGTTTTTGTACGATGACCCAGCCTGAGATGGTTACTATGGTGACGGTACTAGCTGTACTATCACAGCCCCCCCGCATTCAGCATTCAACACTCAACACGCTTGTTTTGTCTTGAGAAATAGCTAGGCCTACTTAGCAAGCATACAGTTTAAACGTTACCCTGATTAGCTGTGATGACAAGTACCCATGAGAAGAAATCCAGCGTTGCTTTTTTGTTGTCTTTATGTCTATTACGGAACATGTACAAAAGCACAAGATTACAATCATATCCCCGTCTCTGTATATACTGTATATAAAATAGCAATGTTACTTACAGTTACTGACGGCTTTACTTTTGACATTTTAATTGATAATGCACACTATGATGATTTGAAATGTAAAATCTCAGAGGTGATTCTTAAAACATAATCAATGCATGAAGCTCTATGCAGTATAATTAAAACTGCATAAGAGTGTTTAAGATCAATATGGAATTTGCAGTATATAGACCAGTATGAAACTGCGACAGTTTACAACTGGAGGCTTTAAGGAATTACATGGAAAAAATACCTGGCAACGAACGGTTGTTAAGTTGTTTGTATTGGTACATATTGCTATACATAGTGTAGTGTAGCAAGTGTTATGCATTATTATATTTGCGATTTGTGTTATAAATAATAGCCTAATCTTCAGTTATCAAGTTATCTATTTGAGTCCAACACATTTATTAAACACCACCAAAAAGAAACAAATGCAGTTAAGATAGAGGTTAGTAGCAGCCTCGTAGCTCGTTAGCCTCATACTTCTAGTGTTGAACTACCACTCCACCAGAGACTCTCAGGGGGCTGTATATGACGAGCATTGGATGATGGAGTTTACCTCTTAAGCAGCATATACTTGAAGCGCCACTAAGCCAGTGCTTCTCAAAGGGAATCTGTTGGGTTGGAAATGAGGGCTCACATCTCCCCCACGTGCGCCTCAGCATCAACACAACAGCAGGTACAGAGTGAGAAAGAAAGCGCCGCAGTATAGACGAGTGTTATATACAGACAGCACTTCTTCCTCACTTCTCTCCCGCCTGCACTGATCCGTGTCCACTGCAATGTGCTCGGCTCTTGTGTGCGCGTTCACGCCCATTCGTATGTGAGCAGTGCGGAGTTTCTCTCTTTTTTTCACCGTTTCCCCTTTGTACGTCGTATACATGTCTGTACATGTGTGAGTGCACTGCATGCATGCTTTTATGTTTGCGCTTCTGTGCAGCGGCAGTTTTTCAGAAACGAGTCCAACATCCTGCACCATGCCAGCCATCGCTGCCAAGTCATCGTGTCGGGTTTGGCGTAGCGCCAGCCGGCGGACTCTGACCATGCCTCGCAAACGGCACTGGCCAAGCAGTAAATCTCATCATTTAATTATATAAAGTAGTCTTGTATGGCTTTAGTTATGCCATTTGATTACTGATGTGTTGTGTGTGTGTGTGTGTGTATGTGTGTGTGCACCCCTTGTGCTCTGTTGTGCCTGTAACAGCACTCAACTTTTCTCAGAGTACCTCGCCACACTTCTAGACAAGCTAAGCTAAGCACGTTGTAGGTAGCAGACCAGAAGAGTCTCTCTCTGTCTGTGTATGGTAGGGCTGGTCGCCCTTGGTCAAGAGAGTGAGAGAAAGAGGAGAAGAGCAAATCAAGAGAGAGTGACACTGGTGGAGAACGGAGAGACCTGAGAGAGTGTATCTAGTTTATGGTTTATGTGCTCGCCTCACATATTCCCACGTTTACTTACAGTCAAGCGGTCTCATATTGAGTTGTGCTATGCTGCAAAATGACAAGAGTAATGAATGGTAGTCATTTTACAATGCTGGAGCGGCAGTGGACCCCTCCACTCTGGGGACCCATCTGTCAGAGGCTAGGTAACAGTGAGTGATTTGTTAGCTGGGGGGGGGAGTTTGAACGTTGAAACAACGTCAGGACTCCATCCACTCCATACCTAGCATACCCACGGATATCCTATATGGAAAAACCAACAGGGAGGGGAGGGGGGGTGCTTTGAAAATCTTTATGAATCGACGGGGCGTCCCTTGGAAAAACAAGCAGCTGGGGGAATATTATCCCATAATCACAAACCTCATGTCTGAATGTTTTATTGTTGTGCAGGTTTTGTGATTAATAATGGCTTTATAAAAAGGATATAGCCTAAAGGTTTATCAGCATGGTGAATGCCAGAGAGAGAGAGAGAGCAGGGAGCTATTAAAATAACCAGATACAGTACATGTCCGCTGAAAATCTTGGGGATCAATATGTTTGCTGTTTTCCTAATGGTGTGAGAGTTACAGGGCGTGTGTATGTGCACGATTTTTCCAACAGCAGTCAGGGAGAGCCGGTGGTCTACCAGTTCAGACAAACAGGCCATTAAACTCACCTGGCAGCCCCACCTTTCTGCATCACTCCATCTTCCCCTCTGTTTCTCCCTTTTCCCTCCATTCATCAAAACGGGTCCTCTGTCAACCCCCCCAGTTCTCTCCACTCAAACACCTCTTTCCTCTCTCCTCATTCTCTCCACATCTCAAATTCTGCCTCATTTTCTCCTTTCCATTGTCTCTCCCCACTCTTTTCCTTGTAGTCTTTCGCTTTCTCTCTCTCTCTCTCTTTCTCTCTCTCTTTCTCTCTCTCTCTCTCTCTCTCTCACGCACATGCACACACACATGCACAAGCACATCTGGAGTCTCATTTCACGGCAGTTAGAATCAAATTATTCTTTCCTCTGGGTCTTTTTTCTTCGTTTGCATCACATTTAGGATTCTAGGTGCTCCTGCAGCAATGCCATCAAATCAATAGGATCTAGGGATGAGCTCACTCGTCCATTCACCTGACCAGGCAGAGAGGGAACCCTGCCCTAACCAAAACCTGCAGGCACCAAGTGTCAAACATGATCATCTGATGAAGACCTGGTTTGCAGTCGAAACATTGTCCTAGTCTTTAATTAACTATTCTCCTGGAAGCTGACACACAGTTTACAGACTTATTTTTCTTCTTTCAAACATTATCATCTCCCCTCTATCATTTATTTATCTTTCTGTCACGCATGCCACCTTTTTTAGTTTAGGTTTCTTAGTTTTTTTTAACCATTAATTCTGAAAGGGTTTGCTGACTGACATGTGCTCTTTTTTATGTCTGCTCTTTCTGGCACATCACTACTCGTTCTCACATCCTCGCCTGTATTATCGCTCACTTCTCCTTATTTGCTCTGAATTCTAAGTTGTTACGACCAACAACGGCGGCATCTTTTTTTTTGCCGTTGACCCCCTACTGAAGCTGGTGTAGCAGTAGCTATGTGTAGCATGTGAGAGGTCAGACAGGTATACGTGCACAGGTAAGGTGGATGGTATTTGCCAGGCACAAAGAGACAACCAGTTGGAGCAGCAGCTGACGGCCAGCAGGCAGGCGTAGTTCGTCCTCCAGCTCCCATGCATAGCACTGGTTTGTGGGTCGCTGTGTCGGTGAGGCTCGGCCCTGCAGCTGCTGCCGTGTGGCTACAAGTCTAGAAGGGCAAGGCGGCCCGGGCTGCCCCCTTCTCAGGCTCAGGCTCACCACACCAAGACACCACAGTGCTCTCCGCTCACTAACGTGGGAAGATGAAAAGGAACATCAGATGTTTTATGTATTAGTCACTCGCTGTGCATTTGGTGTGTGTGTGTGTGTGTGTGTGTGTGTGTGTGTGTGTGTGTGTGTGTTTCTGTCTGCACTGTATCTTTGCCTCGCACCAGTCTGCAGTTGATTAGCTGCTCCCGTTTCATACTCTTCCCTCTGTTCCCAAACGCGTCGACTATGTCAGGAATGCTGTTTTCCCCCACCACGCTTTTTTACTTGTTTGGAGCACCACCTGGTTTAGCCGTTTTGTGAGCCGCAGCCAGAAGGTTGGTTGTTTTTTTTGTCTGTGTGATTTCCTTCACAGTAAAATCCTCAGGGTGGGTCCATTCGGTTACATTTGTACACTCTCAGAGTTACAAATGGACACATGAATACTGGGGATTTTTACTGTGTAGTACATTTCCAGACGGGGAATGCCCCCCCCCCTCCCCTCTGTTGTACAGTTGAAATCTCTGCCTCAAACTGACCGCTTTTGAATGGCAGAAGAATTTGGCTGGAGACTTGCTGTGAAGGAGCAGGAGACATGGCAATGCAAAGTTGTATTGTCAGCGTGAAATTGTTGGAATTTACTTGTGGATTACATTCAAAGCATTTCAAAGAGAGAGCACACATTTAGACCATATAGGGCGTGTCAAGAATACATGTGCATGAATGTTGTTTATTATAACGGGAAAAGCCTTTGGTTCCAGGATTCAGTGTATGGAATGCGTCACTCTCAAACGACCTCCATTCCAGAGAGGGTTATGGTGGTAAGAGGCTGCAGGCAGACACCACGTGAAACTGAAGAAAGGAGCTGCTATTGGAATGAGGAACTGGGCAGATTGGACAAACCTCAGATATGAAGACAATGGGGCTATCTTATCAACGACACAAAGGGACTTGGGCTTCGTGTTCTTGGCCTGTGTTTGGCGTTTGTGACCATGGAATGGGGGGGCTGGGGGGGTTTAGGTGTTGGCAGGATAAAGGTCAGAGGGTCCGGGCATGTATCCGGAAGTTGGTGTTACAGTTCCTCAAGGGGTAAAACCGGAGTGAAGAAGGGCATAAATAACATGTCCTCAAGATACTGTATATTCATCTCCTATCAGACTGGACTCCAAGGTCAAACCAGGCTTGGTTGGTATAATAAACAATACAGAGTCATTGTTTTGAAAACAAGTGACAATGACCCAGTCCCTCGCCCTCTTCCTCTCTCTCTCTCTTCCAAATTATGATCTGTCTGTGTCTTTGTTTTGTCCCTTCACCATGTCTCCCTCCATCCATCCTCTCCTCCTTTGCCGGGGGGGGGCTAAAGTCACCAGTGTTATCTGATTTAGCCCCCCCCTCTTTCTCCCTCTCTCTGTTTTGTTGGCCAACCATCTGACAGCTCAGGGCCTGTTGCCTTTCTCTCTTTGCTTCAATCTGCCATGGCCTGGCGCTATGCCATGTCCTGAAACAGGACCCAGCTCTATATAAATAGGCTGGACCAGCTCCCCTCACCATACTCTTCAATGGGAGTCTGAGGCAATGGAAGAACAGGTGCTATCCCCTTGCTCTCTCTCCCTCTCTCTCTCTCTCTCTCTCTCTCTCTCGCACCCCACCATTCTCTACGTTTATCTGACGTCCTTAAGTATGTGGCATACTACATGTGACCATTCAACATGAGGTCAGGCATGATGCACCTGTTAGCGCGGCTTGTCTCTCGCATCACATGCTCATAGTTCAATCAAAAGTAATTCAGTCAGAATAAGATTTTAGCATGCCACTCTCCTGGCTGGGGTTTCTACATAGCACCAAGGCTGTTTGGTGAGAGATTGTTTTTCAGATTTGGCTGTGCTGTTTAAATTTCTTTTCTTTTTTTTGTATGGCACACTGTGCTTATTTCCTCTCTCCAAACTGCCCTCCTCTGTCTCTCTTTTCCTGGCACTGGCACTATTATTTTGGTCTTCAACTCTCTTTGTGTTAGAGGTACAAGTTGGTACATGTTAATCAAAATGCCTCTCATGCAATTTCTCAGCGTCATTTTTCACTGCGGAAACCACAGCTTGGCAGTGGGCACCCAGGGAACTGGCTTTACTTCTCAGGACTTTCCACAGCTACAGTATATTAACAAACAAATGCATTTTCCACTGGCAGTCCACTTGGCAACGTGGCCCGCATATTTTCTCTCCCGGGGGTTTGTTTAGCGACTGAGCTGTCCACAAATCTATAATCAGCAGGATCACCTCATCGGGGGTAACGTAGTCTTAAGCTGATACAGAAGGGGGGGGGGGTTACTTCACATGGTCCAAAGTTAGCGTCCCACCTGGTTTCATGCGGGCCAGGTCTGGTTTCATGCTAAGCTAACTTGTGGCTCTGTTCCGCTACAGCGAGAGGCAGAGGCAGCTGTTCTCTGGTCTGTCACACATCGCTGTGGGGCCGGAGTGGCCTCCAGCCGCTCGCCTTCCAGAACCACCACTGTGCTCCACTTTCCCTGCTGCCAACCGGCACCGTCCCGTCGTCCGCACTGCTAGCATTGGTGGACGCGTATTAAATTCTCAACAGGGAACGCAACTCTAAAAATAAGAGAGGGATCCGTCTGAAATTGTAGCTACATTATGTTGGAGGCTGCAGCTGTGTATGTACCTTAACGGAATCGTGGCCTGAGAGGTCACCGTTTTACTGCTATGGCCCCGTTTACTTTTGTCGACTAATGCCGCGTGAGAACACTTTGCTGTATTCTCCCTCTTCAGTGAAAATTCAGTGTTCAGTAACTCGTTAAGGCAAGTGTAGGGATCATCATCTACGTAGTAGCTCAGGTCAGTGTTCATTTAACTCTGAGAGTGTACAATGAATACTGAGGATTGTTTGTGTTTGTGTGTGCGTGCATTAACCTGTCATTGGCTATCTTCAGTGTTTTGCTCCCAAAAGGTTCCATCTGCGTGCGAGAATCATATAATAATAATAATCTTATTATTTTGTAGCTATGGGGTACGGGCCTCTTCATCCGTCTCCTCTTCCTCTTGAGCTCTGGTCCTTTCTTCTTGGCCACGTTTGTTAATCTCACACAACCTGCCATGCCACCTCCTTCAGCCCCCCGCTTCCCATCTTCTCATTCCTGCTGCCAAATTAAGTGTCAAAAAGACATGAAAGGCGGGTGCTTGGCCCACATTTCTCCTATAGAGATCCACATTGCCGTACAGTACATTCCACTCTTGTTTAGTCCATTCTCTGGCCTCCCCTATATACAGCCCTCTCTCCCAGCCTCCTCCACGGCCTCATTAGCGACTGATTGGGTTGTTATTGTAATTAAGAGTTCTCGGACAGCCAGTGAGAGCACCAAGCTGTCTGCATATGGGTGGTCCTCAGTGGGTGGGGTGGGGATGGGGCTGGCCTGGCACGGTCATTGCCCATTTCCCCCCACCCCCCAAAAAACGTGCCCTCATCCCTTATGGTCTCAGTCTCCTGTTCTTTTTTTTTTGTGTCAGACATGAGACTCATAAACTCAGACTGAAGTTACCAGTCATCATTGGAAATCTAAATTTAGATTACAGTTCACTTGTCAATTTCCAATTACTCCATTTTTGATATTGAATATGATGAGTTTTATAACAAAGGACATGATTAATCAATTCACTTCCTGAATTGATTATTCCATTGTTCTGCTTTGTGTCCTGTCATGTCTGTTTGGACACAACCACATAGGTTTAGTCCAGGGTTCTTCAACGGGGGGTCCGGGACCCCCAGGGGGTCCTCAGAAATACTGCAGGGGGGCCACCAAATCTTTGTGTGACAGGATTTATTTATTTACATTTTTTACAATCCAAGAACCACTTGAACCCTCACATCCCTATTATGGTGGGATCATTAGCCGGAAATAGCCGATCTACAAGCTCACAACGTGTGGCAGATTTTCGGTTTGGTGCACAGGGAACCAAGTATCGAGCTAAAGGTCAAGTTTAGAAAGTATTGAGGGTTTAAGAGGTTAAATGTTTGAAAACACACCTTTAACGTGAATCTATCAGCTAAGGGGTCCTTGGGCCTGAAAAACGTTGAAGACCCTGTTAGGACTGCTAAGTATGCTAACTCCCTCCTCCCTCCCTAAATGTCTCAGCCTCCACACCTCTCCTTGTTAAATTCTGTTATCTGGCCTAGTAGCTAACCTTGCCCCCCTCCCTCCTGTGTGAAGTTGTGTGTATGTGGCCTGTCATGTAACAGTCGGCCATAGGGGCCTTCCATTCATGCATGTGATCACCAACCGTCCTGGAGGCCCCTTACGTCATCCTGGCTGGCTGGCTGGTTGGGCTCAAGTTACAAAGCCCCCCTTTCCAGTCCTCCTTTCCCCCCCTTCAGAATTGCCCTCCTCTTCCTTCCCCCTCTTCCAACTCTCTCTCCCTCCTGTTCACTCTCTCCTCCTTGCCCTCCTCTTTTGCCTCACCGTCTCTCCCTGCTCCTAAACCTGGGGAGAGGGGGAGGAGAGGTCTCATTGTTTTAAAGATACAGTGGGCCTCTGAACCAACCCCCCCCCCTTCTGCATAGCATTCTATCCCCACCCCCTTCATCTCATCCAGCCCTTTCTCCTGTTCCTTCCCTCCCTCTTCCCCATCTGCCCCCCATGGACCCTCTCCTCCTCACCTCCCCCTTTCCCTACCTCGCTCCTTCCTGTCAACCCAAAACAAGATTCCATTTTGTGGAGAAAGCTCCCAGCAGCACTAGACTTCCACCTCTCACAGCCCCGCCAGTGTGTTGAAGTGTCACTGACGCTCCTCCGTCATGGCTCACCGTAAACGTGTGTTTTCTCTGTTATCTCACCGTGAAAGGAGATACTAGAGTCTCACCATTTACTGTAATGCATTTCATTTCCTGTTTTTCTTCTTAAAAAAAGAAGAAGGTCCTTGCTTTGTTTTGTTTTGGTGAACAGGTTATCTTTACACCCTCTCTGTGACTTTTGAAAATCACTGTGGGGTGGGGGGGTGGGGGGGGGTGCCCCCCTGGTCTTTTTTAGTGTTGCGTAAGTAGATGTTATGTTGTCTATCTTGTTGCACAATAGGTGTCCGGTTTGTGCTGCAAGCTGTCAGTGAGTTGGTTGCCTTTAGGCATGCTTTAAGTGACCACATGATGAGACAGGTGGGGTGAGGAGGTATTGCTTTCTGTGTCTGTTCCGTTTTAAAGTGTGCGTGCGTGTGTGTGAGAAAGAGATGCTGTTTTACTATTTTGGCCCAAAAATATGTGGAGGGACTACTTTATAGATGATGTGTATCGTATCGTTTCCTCTTTGATTTGATTGCATCGTTGGTAGGGCTGGCCACGAAGCTAAATTATTTATTAGGGTTCGGAGGTTCATGTTTTTTTCTCAGAATAGTTTATTGTATTTATATATTTTTTATTTCCATCGTTATTTGTTAATGTCCGCTTCTCCATCTTTTTGTAAGTGTGTGTGTGTGTGTGTGTATTATATATATATATATATATATATATATATATATATATATATATATATATATATATATATATATATATATATATATATATATATATATATATAATATATTAATATATATATATATATTATCTATTATATATATATATACATCATTATTCTTTTTATATCCTGACCTGAACATTAAAGAGTACACTTGGAGCCATTTCGTATGTTTACAGGATACCCAGGAGGCTACACAAAGTATTTTTGTGTAGCCTTGTTTATGTAGCTTTATCTGATGAGCTGAATAACAGCTGAAATTGGATTCATTGTCTTTTTACAAGTTGGTTTTGGCTGGCGTGGCAAGGCTGGCTGCATACCGGCTTGTGCTGAGCTGAATAGCCTGTTTGTGTGTGAGCAAGAGAGAAACAGAAGCCCACTTGATTTACTGCATTCAGTGGTTTCGTTTTTTTGTCAAATTTGAGAAGCGAAAAGGACAAAGAAGTGTTACTCTTCCATCTCTGCAGTGTCTAGTGATGACGTTCAAGGACGGCTCACATTTTTTCACATACAACTGTGTTTGTGTGTATGTGTGCGTGCATATCTGTTGCCGTGTGAAATGAATATGAATCTGTGTTCGGAGCATATGTGCCCCATGTGCATACAGTGCATGAGGAGGTACTGCATGTTCTGCGTCATTCATAATAAACAAGGGGACTGGTTGAAGTATGGCCTCCTTGTGGGGACAGAAAGTCATCATTCAAGAGCGTGAAGTCAGGGATTGGTCACTTCCCTTCCCTTTCCTCTTCCTCCCTCCTATCCTCGGGACTGTCTGAGATAATTGATTGGCTCTGAGGCCAAGAGGAAATATACTCTGCTGACTATGTGTGAGAACAACACAGCCCCAGAGGTCCCACCACCAAGTGATATGCCACCAGGACCTGGGGAGGGGGTGTGTGTGTGCGTGTGTGTGTGTATGTGTGTGTGTGTGTGTGTGTGTGTGTTGTTCAGTTTCTCTCTTTAGTAGTAGAGGTCAGCACCTGAAGAGGGAACACTGACCCCCAGAACAGTGCAAAGGGCCGCCTTCACTTAACCCCTTGAGGCACCACTCGGAATTTAGGTTTATAGTTTCCTTAGCTGCATTTCAATGTTTTGACTCATACAGAAGGAATTATTTTTGTTGGCAGCGACGTGAGCTTGAGGTTCACAACCAAGTAACGTGACTGGATTTAATAGTGAACCCCCCTAATATGATCAGTGTTAGGTTCTTGGCGTGACCTTACCCAGCCATGTGCTGCAGAAGCCTGATGTCATTTCCACAGAGACCCATCAGAAGTCGGAGAGGCGCTCCTTTTAGCTGTGCTCTGCCATGACCACCCACCAGTATGCAGACTCAACGCATCGTAAATCCATTCTAAACTCGTCCGTCTGGCTCATTTCAATGTGAAGACAAAACGCATATGTTATTGTTATGAAGTCGTAAAGTTTTAGTCTTTGTAGTACGTGTACATGAACGAATATCTCCAAAGTGGCAAGACTGTAGTTGACTGGGATGTCATCAAGTGACAGTTTATGGAGTCGTTCTATTAGAGGTAGATTTTGTTGACACTTGCAGCAAGCCTGGTCATTTTCAGGTGAAGGGGATGAGGGTACATAATGTGTTTGAGGACAGAATGGTAAGCTAAGCTTACTAAGCTAAATGTTGTGTAAAACACTCAAATAAATATACATAATTTCAGCTACTTCTCACAAATATTGGCTGAACTGTCCAATATTCATGGAATAAAATGTATGCATTTTTTTTTACTTACAAAATGAAACAAAATATATTGGGCTTGAAAGGCCTGAAATGGCTTTGTTTTTTGTACATGTTCCTTATTCTGTGCTTTGAGCCCTTTTAATGAGTTTGTTAGTGAGAAGTTGCTGTGTGCTTGATGGTGCTTACTTGTTGCTATGGAGAGCTGTTGCCGTTTTTATGATGTTTGTCCAATTATGTCTATAGGGATGTGATGCAACCAAGGCTCTTCTATTCGAGACCTTACTATTGTCTTCCGATAGCTGTCTAAAACTGAAATCCACCTTGACACAAACACACAAGAAGAGGTTATGTACACACACATGCACACAGTCTATTTGGATAGCCGGTAGGCTATGCGCTGTCCATTGTAAAGCTGAACAAACGAACAGCGAGGATCGTACTTGGCCTCGCACCAAGTACCGATGAGTACAATCAATAGCCAGGATTTAATATCTCACTTGGTCTATTTTCTTCCGTAGTTGGAAATTGTGTCACCATGTCAAATGAGACCAATCTTATATCAACACATCTACCTACGCAGGGAAATCACATGGTTTCTTCACTCTTTACGTAAGGTGTCCTATACTGTGAATACGATTATTTTATAAGGACATTTCCTAATGTAGGCTTATTAGGTTTATTTTAGCTAAACCAGGGCTATACGTTTTTCACCGTCAAGTTTACAGGGGCCAAGCCATAAAAGAAAACTCAATATCTGTACTTGAGCTCCAGAAGTGGGGTTTCTCCTTTAAAATGTGAGTAATGCTACTGATATCCATTATTGCTTCCCACTGGCACCTGCAATGAAACCATTGTAACAGTATAACATTAACCTTGCACACAGTCTGACATAGAATAGACCTTTGAATAGCCCCAGCCAGGCCGATTATCAACAGAGGTCTTATCCTGTTAGTAAACAACGTGGGCTTATTTGGCAATCTAGCCACCACAGACATCGCTGGCTCTTCAAAGAAGACCGTTTCATTGATGTGCTGTTGGTCAGCATTTGTACCTGGATGGATTGTTGACATGTTTTGCTTGTTAACCATTAACACAATGATAAGTTAATGGGTAGCTAACGCCAACAGGATGATGAGGGTCATCAACTGATTTATGGGAAGTCACAACTTTGTTTTTTGTAAAGGTGCACATACATAAGCCTACTTGTTGGGATTGTGTGTATTTTTGTGTCACTGCCATTGATTGGAGGCATAAGATAAAATGTAGAACAGTAGAATACTGCTGTCCTTTGCAATAACAAGGCTCGCTGACCCACCATTTACTGTTCTGCCTCTTCCTGTTACTCAACATACTCATTTCACCATTTTACTTTTTCAGACTGAACTATTATCATTCAGTGTGTTATTATGCATTGTTGGAACTGGTCTTCATTTATGAATGACCAGCAGAGTACATCTCTCTTCATAAGTTAAAGGTGGTGATATTTTTTAGTTTAAACAAAAACATTTTTGTTCAAAAGTTAAAGCTCTATATTCTGATGGTAATCATTGCTATAGAGTATTTGTTCAGTAACAGGGGTCTCTCTGTCTCTCCTGCTCTTTAGTAAACGGAAAATACATTTTGAGGTGGGCCACCAATTACATCCAATTAGGAGAGGGAACCCATTTATCAGCTTCAATTTTATAGTCATCCACTTCCAATTTTGTCTGCTTATTTTTTCACTTCCAATTTCACTTGTTTATACTGTATCCTGTATGAGTTCTTTCTCCTATTTTGATCAAATTGGTATCCAGACCTTGCATTTTATTTTCAGTTTACTAAAGAGCTGGAGAGATGGGGAAGCCCCCTTACTGGACAAACACTTGTAGCATTAATTACTATCGAAATATACAGCTATTTAACACTTTATTTTAACAAAAAGGAAATCCCTTTAAGTTATTTCCCTCTGAAAGTAGAAATGCTAATCATAGCTGTTACATATTCTCACTCCCCGTATTAGATTTGATGAAAAGTGATCAATTTGGTTGGCTCTCCATTGAGTTGACAACAGGATGAATTACAAAGCTGGATAATTCATCTCTGGATCCTGCTTCATTCTCCAGTGATGATGGGTGACATATTGACTTGTGCAGTGTACAGAGCACTGTTCCTTCACCCACCCCTTGATACCCGATAGAGCGGAGAATTGTATCGTATTGTTATTAGTACCCTGCCACAGTAGCAGCATGCCTGTTCTCTCTGCACATCTCTTACTGTAAGTAGCTGCCCTCTAATGAATTCTCTGCTTCTGGTGTGGGTGTGTGGGGAGGGGAGGGGAGGGGGGTCATGTGTCATGTGTGCAAGCGTGCAGCCCGATTATGAATGAGCAGAGAGAAACAGTTTGCTTGCAGGCTTTTATTTCAACCATTTCCTGTCTCTTTCATTCAGATGAGACAGTGCCATACAATAATTTCCTCTCTGGGGAAATACCATTGAAGCCTATGAAGAGAGGGAGAGAGAGACAGAGAAAGTGCTAGCTTGCGGCAAGTCAGATTGTCAAGGGGACTGAGAGGGAGGCTGCATTTGTGAATGGATCTGCTCTACTTAATGCAAATCACCAGTGGTTTCATGGCTGAGATGGGAAAGAGAAGGACCCATTGATGTCAATATCCGGTTGTTTTATTACAGTAGCAAAGTGACTCTTTTTTCCTGCTACTAGGCCCCATTCAACACCATGTTACTTTAGTCACACAGTGATCTGTTCTGGTTGTTGTATTGTGCTCAAACGATAAATCCTACTTAACAGTATACATGGTTGGTGTTGATGATGGTGGAGATGTTCCTTTTAAGGGGCGGCCGTAGCTTAGTGGGTAGAGAGGGGCCGTCTGGTAATCAGAAGGTCACTGCTGAAACGTGTCTGTATATATTTATGTACAGTATATACTATAGTGCATACAGTAACGCACCAAAAAAAAAACAGAGGGACTGCTTTACTTAATTATTCATCTCTCTCTCTCTCTCTCTCTCTCTTTTGTTTGTTTGTATTCTTCCCTCTCTCCTACTACCAGTCTGCCCAAGTAAGGACATCCGGAACAACGTGACCAACCTCCAGTCACTGGAGAACTGCACCATCATCGAGGGCCACCTGAAGATCCTGCTCATGTTCAAGACCAAGCCCGAGGACTTCCGTGGCCTCAGCTACCCCAACCTGCGGGTTGTGACCGACTACCTGCTGCTGTTCCGCGTCTACGGCCTGGAGAGTCTCACCGAGCTCTTCCCCAACCTGACGGTGATCCGCGGCAACAACCTGTTCTTCAACTACGCCCTGGTGCTGTTTGAGATGCTGCAGCTGAAAGAGCTGGGCCTGTACAACCTCATGAACATCACCCGCGGCGCCGTGAGGATCGAGAAGAACCCCGACCTCTGCTACCTCTCCACGCTGGACTGGTCCAAGATCTCGGACACGGTGGAGGACAACTACATCGTGGCCAACAAGAATGACAGGGAGTGTGGAGACGTGTGTCCCGGCACTGCCCAGGGACAGACAACGTGCCAACAGAACACCATCAATGGACACTTCCGCGGACGCTGCTGGACGCAGAATCACTGCCAGAGAAGTAAGTGTGTCTATATATGTATATGTATGTGTTTAAGTGGGTCTGGTGAGAGAGAATAAGAAATCATACCATGTGCATACATTGTATACATTTTACTGTACACAATGTAGGTGCCATTTTCCTCCATAAATAATGTAATATTTCTCCTGGCATTTAAACTCATGTAACTACTGTAATGTGGAGGAAATTAAGAACAGAATGTCATATATAGAGAGGCTCGGGCTATATTCAAAGCTGGTAGAAATGTCAATCCTTCCACATACGGAGGTGATAGCATAGCACTTTTCCTGAATCCATCACACTCTCGTGTTGTTAAGTGGCCCTTTGAGACACATAATAGAAATATGCACCGGAGATTTCTGAACCTGGAAATCAATTGGAACGACTGATGTTTTAGCTCCAAATGGCTTTTCTAATGATTTCTATGATGCGGGGGATGCTGAGGGTGTATAGTGGACATGCATACCCCGCCTCCTGATTAGTATTCACTGACTGGAGCATTGTGGGTAAGTGATTAGGGAGTAGGGAGAAAGACTCATCTGCATTGTAAAACAGCAAAGGTCCCCCATTGTCAGGTTGATATAGGGTAAAAATGAAAAGGGGAGTTATGCTTAATTATGCTCCATCACACGATGGCGTTGCGCATCCGCGCTGCATTATGAGCTTGTAGACCGGTTATTTTTGCACGCAACGCCATCGTGCAACAAATTATAAATCGGGCTTAAAGAATAGAGAACAGAGGGAGTGAGCGAACCATGGAGATTGTTTTGAGGGAGAGAGCAAGAGACAGATGAATATGATTTATAGCAGTGCGCTTTGTTTGTTATAAATCATCGTTTTATATCCCTGGTTTAAAAAAAGAACTGTGGGTTGGTTTAGTGCTGTTGCCAGCCAGTGGGTCAGTCAGTCAGTCAGTCAGTCACCAAGTCAGTCGGTCAGTCTTTCCTCTCCTACCGTAAACACACAGAATAGCTTCTATTGTAAGACACACAGAGAGAATGGTTATTATTTTTTGAAAGCGATTATAGCTTGTGTTGTTTTTTCTCTGTCTGTGTGTCTGACTGAGAGGCTAGCGTTCAAAGCATAATGACCTCGGCCATGTTTATACTCGAACATTGACTGCTACAGCCCACATATTATGTTGGCTCCTCGATTTTCTGCCAGGCCTCACTGTCGGGAAAGTGCAACATAGGAAATGTCTCAGTCTCCACCAAGCTGTCCTGGAATCTGACAATTTGTTGCGCAAAGTTCAGTGTTTTTAATTACATAGCTCAGCTGTTGATAAAGACAGTTTTATTTTGTTTTTAGATTGTTTTTAATACACTTGACTAGTCATTCTGCGAAATGAAAAAAGTGAGTCCACACACACAGTTGAGAAACAAAGTGAGTGTGTGTTTGTCTCTGTCCCTTTGCTTGGAAAAGGCCAGGGGAGCAGGTATGATGCTGTGATCCCATGTCATGTGATAGGCACTAGATTAGTCAAGTGCTGTGTGTCCGAGCAGGAGCCATTTCTAGAACATGATGCAATGCTTCGCTCTCCCTGCCATGAGGTGTGTGTGTGTGTGTGTGTGTGTGTGTGTGTGTGTGTGTGTGTGTGTGTGTGTGTGTGTGTGTGTGTGTGTGTGTGTGTGTGTGTGTGTGTGTGTGTGTGTGTGTGTGTGTGTGTGTGTGTGTGTGTGTGTGTGTGTGTGTGTGTGTGTGTGTGTGTGTGTGGTGTCAATTGCACTTACTGTAAATGTATTTGTGTGTTTGATATGTGCACTTAGCGTCCTCAGTAGAGGTGAGAGCTCCAGTTCCATAACTTCTGTACAGAGTACAGACTTGTTTAACGCATTAAGACCTGAGGCTGATTCTACAAATGCCTTTTAAATTAGTAGTTCTCAAACTTTTTCGCACCATGGACCCCTAAAATTATATGTATTTTGCCGTGGACCCCCCCCCCCCCCCATCTGAAAATGTTTTTGCCAGGGACCCCCAGAAGAGAAGATTTTGTTTTAAAAATTCTAAATTATTCACATTTTTTCCAAACAGTTTCAATATTTTCCGCAGCGCGACATGAAGTGACGCACTGTGAGCTTGTATATCTGCTATTTTTGAGAACCACTGTTCTAAATCCTAAGAGTTTTCTGAAAAATGTATGTTGCTATATGTAAAATGAAATAAAAAATCTAAAATGACACTGCGAGAGAAAGAGCAGCATAGGGAAAGCATCTGTCTGTCTCTCTCTCATCCTCTCTCTCTCTCTCTATCAGCCATTACTTCCCGAAGCACGGTTCTTACTCCTGCTCCAGCCAAACTCCACTATTGCTAAAACTTCACATGATATGCTACCACTCTGCAGCTTCCGTTTCTTACTAGTTCAGTTTACAACAGCACAACTACTATACTACTACGATTACACTACTACTAATAAATATAAATCATAAACTAATCATTGTCATTAATTACTTGAGCCTGACCGATATATAGGTTTGGCTGATATATCTGCCATTATTTCTTTTGCTTATTTATACAGGTGAAAATCCCTTTGAGATCAAGATCTCTTTATATCTTTCTACATATTTAATTTTTCAAAAATAGCAGATCTACTATCTCGATAAAATAAAGTTGTGTATTTCATAAATGTTTGCTTGTTCATTGTGTAGTTAAAATTAATTATTAATATATTGACGTTTATATTTAAAAAATATATATGTTTTTTTCCCCTGATTTATTTGTTTGCTTATGAGTTAAATGTTCTCAAATAGAGACATTGGACCCAAAGATCTGGAATTGGCTCTATTGACCCATTAAGACCGGGAAAGCCTATACATTGTTATTCCTTTTTAAAACCGGGAAAGCATGAGGTCATTTTAGATATTGCTATGTATATAGCAACAGGAATTTTCTTTAATGTTTTGAATAAAAGATTTAAGATTTTCTGAAAACTTAGGTTAGGACTTTTTAGGTTAGGAAGGTGTTTTTAAAATCGGCCTCTTTGTAGCCTGTGTACACCTGTTGAGTGGTAACATTTCTCTGTGTACCTACTATAATCCACAGTGTGACGTAGTCTCATACCGTAGGCTACCCTAGATGTAATGTGAACCGCAGGAAAAGTGAAAATCTTGACTTCCTTCTACTGCTTATACAACGCTGTGCAGCAGAACACGTGTTGCGTGGTTGACTGGGGGAAACTATAGGATCTTTAATTAGGGCTTTAGTGAATGAAAACTTGTAGTTTACAAACACACGCTCACACACACACACACACACACACACACACACACACTCGCACATACACAAGATCAGGGTGGAGGAACATTAGATGGGGCATTAAAGTTTATACGTGAGTGGAAACTGTGGGGTTGTTTTTGTTGTGTTTTTAACAGGGTTCCAGTTGCCTGAGGTAAGAGCCAGGGGAGAGCCTGCATTCCTCTGATCCTACATGTGCCCCTAACTTGCAGGAAAACCACTCTGTGTGTGTGTGTTCTGGAAGTTGAATGTGTGTGTTCTGGAAGTTGAATTACCAAACCAACAAATGTCATATTTTACAGTGTAGGGGCAATCAAAGTAGCCTAGAAGAGAGACATGTATGAGGACTGACATTCATTGCCCACTTCTCTTTCTGCCATGCGCGTGTGTGTGCGCCTGTTTGTGGTGTATTCATGTAGAGCTATGCTGTGTTGGACCCGTAGGTCAGTGCATTTGCAGGTTCTGTCAAGAAAGAGAAGATAAACTGTTATTGTTCCCCGGAGGGAAATTCAGGTGTCATAGCAGCAACAGTAGCGAGAAAGAAACACAGGAGAGGTACATGTAAGAGTCAAGGATGGGGGACCGGGTGCAACAGTTAATTGAACAAGTTGGTTTGATCGATTACAAAACATAATTGATTTCAATAAAATAATTGATTTTCAAAAAAGTATCAAATGGGACTTTAAAAAAATCTATTTGATTTTTTTTACTTTGATTTGTTATAAAAAATTTAGTTGTAAAAAAAAAGCGCTTCTTGATTATTCAAAAGTAATTGATAGAATAATCACTAAGAAGATAATCCATAGTTGCAGCCCTAGTCAAGAACCCATTGAAGATACATAAGATTAGAAATACAGATGAAATACTAAGCAGCTGGCCCTACAAGTGCTCTCAGGCAGCAATTTCCCAGCTTTTACAAGCTGTCACAAGTCACTTTGGTTTTGTTGCCTGATTGAATGTTGCTGCTCTCTGGCTTTTCATTTGGACAGTAGAAGGGTAATAGTGCATTGTGATTGAGGTGTGGTTCGTAGAGCTTACCCATGTTAGAACTGCTGAGAAGCTAGTAAACCTAATTAAACAATTCATGATAATCTCTCTGCTTCCGAAAATATGTTTTTATTTAATGTTTTTTGATTAGATAATCAATGACTTGTCATCAGTCTGAATGATCATCTGTCAATCAGTGACTTTGTCGCAGTAGAAGTTCATAAATATGTGTCATGCATTTTGCATGGATCCTCTAATTCTAGTGGTAATATATTCACCAAAGATGAGATAACTTGAAAGCAATGGTGACACAAGGGTTAGAGGAGTGGTGTCAAACTCATTTTGGGTCACAGGCCTGATTGGGCAAGAGTCGACTCCATCGGATAAAAATAAAATCATATAGGCCTAATTTTATTATTGACTGGTGCGTGAAGCCTATCTTTTGGAGAATGAGGTCAGGTAGGTACTGGACAGTGACCAACAGAATGAAAACAATTGTCTCATGATGAGAGGGTCACGCCCCTTCAACGCACAGGCACTTGACAATCAGTTATTCTCAGAAAGGGACGTAAAACCATATATACTTACCCCAGGGGTAGGCCCCTTCCTTTTCTCTTTATACGCCAAATCTTCTCTGAAAATAGCCGATATAGAATGCATCGCAAAGTTCATGGATTGTTCTTTGTTCATGTGGTTACATCTTTGGACTGAGACTTTAAAACTAATCCTCATGTAGCTTAGTTTGTCTGAATTCATGGCCGTTTGTGTTCATGAAAATGAACGCACTAGAGTGGTGATGAAAAATGTATTGTTGTCAAATCAGTATCACGTATTAGGTTCGACAAATGGCATGCGAGGGCGTCCCCCTGGCTGGCCGAGGGGCAAAATATGTAGCCACAACACCTGTTTGGGTTTGAATTCCTCTCACGGCCTTTGTCATCCTTTCTTTCAAGGTTGTCTTTTCTTCTTTACTCTCCACTGCGCTATGCTGCCCCCAAATAAAGCAGAACACCTGAAATGTTTTAAAAATACATTTCAGCCTTAACCATGGTGCGCTGCTTACATTGTAAAAGTGTTAGTTTAACTCTGATTTTACCGTCTATCAATGAAGTTGGGAGTTATTCTCTCAGGTTGGGTTGAAAGGGAGAGAGGTAAGGGGGGGGGGGGGTTAGCACGAGAGCTACTTTCCTTTTCTATTGGAGAACAGGAATGAAGGCCACCTCTACAGTACTGTACATCCCTAGCAACAGTTGCCAAGTCGGAGCTCGGGTGGGCACATGCAGCGTGTGTACACCACTGATACCTGCTGCTGATAAGAGAGACCGGATAGGTTGGCATGCATATGTGTACTATCCTCCCCCACACACACATACACACGCACGCACGCACGCGCACACACGCTTGTGTACATGAAGCAGGCAATATGAGTATTGTATATTGTGCCAACTTACGTTGGCATGGAAAAATACAGTATACCTGAGTAGAAGGAGACCAACATTTTCTTCACTGTCTTTTGTTCCTGTGCAATTCAGCTCATATCACAGTGTGATTCAGGTTTGACTTTTTCAAGTTTTTATTTTGAGGCGAATGTAGTTACTCTCCTGCACTACCTGCCCCACAAATGTGACCGCACAGTAAAGGTGAACTCCAGCTAACTTATAAATCCAACGCCAGTTAGACATTGGATGAAAGGAGCAGAGATTTGTTTTTTTTTAAGGAATTACATCTGGAGAGAGGAGGATTGAAGTTTTGGAGAGCGCGTCTGAGAAATGGGGATAAACCAAAAGAAGGAGCGAATACTAGATTCACACATGAGACAAAGATGATACCATTTTTATTTTTTTTGAAGATGAAAGAAATGGAGAGAGATGGTAAGGAAGTGCAAGGATTACATTCAAAGATGAGGAAGAAAGAGCCATAGTGAGAGCCAGCAAACAGCAGATCTGCTGTTTGGATAAGGCTCTATCTTCTGCTGCGGCATGGCACACTCTGTCCTCTGTAGAGAGAGAGGCTTGTTCAGCCTCACAGACACCAGCCAGCTACGCCACGCTTGCACAACACACACACACACACACACACACACACACACACACACACACACACACACACACACACACACACACACACACACACACACACACACACACACACACATAGAGTAAGCTTTTCAGGTCAAAGTTCACCTTGCTTTGGCTTGGGTGCTCTGTTGTTGGCTCCCATTGTTTTTCAAAAACGCGTGTACACACACACTCGCTCGCTCGCTCGCTCTCTCACACACACACACACACACACACACACACACACACACACACACACACACACACACACACACACACACACACACACACACACACACTCTATAGTCACCAGTTCTGTCAGAGAGAACCCATTGTTCCTGTGGCTTTTGTCACTGTGAGGTGAGGTTGTGTGTGACTGGGTGTACATGTGCATTTATATGTGGTGGGGGTGTGTGTGCGCATGCGTATGTAAACCCATGGGCTATGTGCTGGCCTTTACAGTTGAAGTTTGAAACCACCAGTGTTAAGTCTGTATGTCTTTAGAGAGTGAAGAGCCTGGCTATCAGGTCACATGGATAATCACCTTCTCCTTTGACTCTATCAGACCCATCGTTGCTTAACTCTGCCCTCTACAGCTGCATTCCCTTCTTGCCCAGTGGTACTCATAGCCTTGATGCTTTCTGGGTTTTAGGCAGGATATGAATTTAATAGATAACAATTACATTTATTGCAGTTTTCAAATACAAATGATTGCAAACTTACCTGTTCACTGAACACTGTAGTCACAAAACTAAGTTACTATACTCTGTTAGAAATACATGCTTGCCATTCAAGTCACAATAACAGAAGAAGTGGTTGTCATTTGTGATCAATCAGTGTTACCATTGGCATTATCTTACCATACCATACCATACACAGTGAAATGTGGGAGAACAGAGTGAAAAAAGACGAGATTCTGGGAAGTTCATAAAGAAAGGGAGTGAGCGAGGAAGAATTTAGAGAAAGAGAGTGGGGTGGAGTTGGGGCTGGACAAAACAAACAGAGCAAAACCAACATGGCGGAGCATTTCAAGTGCGTCTCCCAGCTCCAACCAGGTACACACACAAAAACACACAAACACATGTTATAGACAGAGAGAGAGAGAGAGGTGGAGTGTTAGAGGAGCTCAACGGAGTGTGCAACAGGTCAGCACCCGAAACAAAACTAAAACAATGAGCCTCATGCATCAAACTTTTTCTAAAATGTCTCTTATATTTCTTAATTGTCTGTTAAGAAAATAAGAAGTCAACTGCGGATGCACCAAACAGTTCTTAACATCCTAAATTTGCTCTCACCCAGGTGTGATATATGTATATGATGAATCCCACTAGATCTTAAATTGGAGAGGCATCTTTGAAGGGCAATCTTTGAAGGTCCAGATCCGAATCTCCGAATCCAGTCCAGGTCTTATTCTTAATTGAAATAGTAAAATGAAGTTGACATTTTTCTGAAGAAAAACTAAGTTGTAATTGGGATCAATGGACCAACAGTACTTCTTTTACACTGTGAATTTAATAATCCAATCTTAATAATTACTCAATCAATTACTTTATTTTATTAGATGACATTCATGAGTTTCATGTTTCTCAAATTTTAAACTTTAGGGGAGTCAGGAGTTGCAAACAAAATCTGGGAACTGTGAAAATGTGTTATTTTTCTCTGTAAGAGTGTTCTCGACCACTCTTGAAATTTGCTCTTGAGAAAAGAGCAAAAATAAGAAAACATTGCGGAATCCCATAAACTAACAAAAGTAAAAATATGGATAAGAACAAGAATAAAAGGAAATATATTCTTATATTGCTTCCTGCATGAGGCCAAATGTCTACCCTCTCTCTCCCTCTCTCATACTCTCTCTCATGTCTTTTTTTCTGTCACTCCTTGTGTCTGTAATGAGAAGAAAATGAAAGAGTTTTCCTCAGGCCGCTGTTCGTAATTAGCCATTTACTGCTAAATGACATGGAGAGCACGTGTGTGCACACACACACACACACACACACACACACACACACACACACACACACACACACACACACACACACACACACACACACACACACACACACACACACACACACACACACTTGTTGTAGTTCAACAAGATGGAAAGCAGCATGCCATTAAAAATAAATAAAATAAATACAAAAAATGTCTATTTCTAATATCGGGGGGAAAAAGTACATACACAACACACATGCTGTATATTTAAGCATTACCTCACTCTTTGAGTTCGTCAGTTTAGTCTTTACGTAGATCTGCCTGTCATCCATAACCATATCTGTTACTCACATCTTGCAAAATGTTATTGATTGCTATTTGAAGATGTCATTTTATAAGTACACCATTTGATGGCCCGTGTCATTAGTTTAATGGGGTTCACTTC
The DNA here is from genome assembly GCF_963454915.1 of Gymnoscopelus microlampas. Classification (NCBI taxonomy): domain Eukaryota; kingdom Metazoa; phylum Chordata; class Actinopteri; order Myctophiformes; family Myctophidae; genus Gymnoscopelus; species Gymnoscopelus microlampas. The sequence continues at coordinate 9,449,651 of NC_139946.1, forward strand.
TTTTATCGCCATTATACTCGAGTGTATGGCCACGGACACGTGTGTGCCTGCCCAGTGAAGTTCTTAGACCTGACATCAGCTCTTAGAATGTCTACCCCTCCCATTCTCTCTCTCGCCCACCCTCCTCTCCCCTTCCATCCACGTCCATGTTACATGTCTTCAGCGCTGTGTGGCGAGGTTTGGTTTCTGGGCCACTTGAACTCTGACCCAGATGCTTTTCCTGTGAGAGAAGAAGACGTAGGCTAGAAATGCTATCCTAGTTGTCTTCTCCATAACTGGAATGAACATAGCAGAGCTGCCTGGAAACAACACCATGACATGTTGATATACAGTTGAGTCGGGCATAAACAGTACAGCCCCATTTGTACTGTACCAAAAAAAGCAGATCTACAAGCAAAAATAAGATCTAAATGCTCACAACAACGCATCGCAGTGTGCTTGTAGATTGATGTATTTTCACTAAATTAAGCATAAGAGATACAGATTTGTTGATGATCTGTATCATTGTGTCATTGTTATGCTATGTTGATGAATTGAATACATAGGACCACAATGGACTTTTTTGTGTTGTCCTTTTAGCCTGAATGTCTGACTGTACTGTATTCAATCAATCAAAAAGAACGGATCCGCTGACATCCCGTATATTAAGAATCCTCGTCTTGTTTGTGTGGTGCGCCTGCAATGAATATCAGCTAGACGTTTGAATTCTATCATGTACGCCATATAGGCTAATGGTGTGTGTGTGTGTGTGTGTGTGTGTGTGTGTGTGTGTGTGTGTGTGTGTGTGTGTGTGTGTGTGTGTGTGTGTGTGTGTGTGTGTGTGTGTGTGTGTGTGTGTGTGTGTGTGTGTGTGTGTGTGTGTGTTTGCTTTCATTCATACACACACGTATGCGAGTGTGACAGTGGCACGTGACCTTCGGTCCGACGTGAGAGACGAGGACAGGAAGTGGGAGGGCCCCTGGGGGGACAGCTGTTACGCATCAATTCACACCAGGGTTGGGGTCAATTCGAGCAGTTGAGGAAGTGCATTTTCCTCTCCAACAAGCTAAAGCTGGGAGTCGTCATGCCTTAAAACAACACTTGATGCCTACTTTATACACTCCATCGTACGGCGGTGCGACACATTGTGTAAGCTTGTAGATCTGCTATTTTAAGTTTAAATCAGGCTTTTGCTGACTCCAGTTTGTGAAGACATTGAGTGTGGAAGCCTCTACCATGACTATTATCACTATTATTTTGTTGCTGTCGGGCAGAAACCTATTTTTCGTAAATGAACCTACTTTGTCATGCAACAGTGTCGCGATGCGTCACGTTGTGAGCTTGTAGATCTCCTATTTGTGCTATAAGAAAAAGTGAATGGGTGTGTGGGCTTTATAAATATTGAACAAATGAAAAGTATTAACAACAGATTGTGACTAAATCATAACTACATTGGATCCATTGGAACACAGGTTCCTTTTCCCATTTTCTGAAAAGTAATAGTTTTGCACATACAAAGTTCCCACCCGGCAGCGATGATTTGAAGTGCTGTTTCTACTTTTATATTATGAATTGATTTGGAGTTCCAAGTGAATCCATCCCTATGCACTCACTCACACACAGAAAGATAGAGAGAGAGAGAGAGGGATGACATGCTGTATGTTCTCATCTTTCTTTCATTCATTACTATAGACGCTGGCAGCCACTTCTTTGATGCTGTCCATTTGTGATAGTTTAAGCATTTCCCTGGTGGCTTGCCTTACACACACACACACACACACACACACACACACACACACACACACACACACACACACACACACACACACACACACACACACACACACACACACAGACGCTCGCCTGTGTTTGAATTACCATGAATATCTTATGAGGGACAGGGAGCAAGAGAGGAAGAGAAACAAACAGAGAGAGAGGGAGAGATGGAGAGATAAACATGGAGCAGTGGTAATCACACTCTCGCGTGTGCCTTCCTTCCTGCCAGTTTGCATCCTTGTCAGATAATCCAAATTACCTATCATTTATGTGAGTGTGCATGCAGAAGTGTGTGTATGTGCATGCAGGATGGTGTGTATGTGCATGCAGGATGGTGTGTATGTGCATGCAGGATTGTGTGTGTGTGTGTGTGTGTGTGTGTGTGTGTGTGTGTGTGTGTGTGTGTGTGTGTGTGTGTGTGTGTGTGTGTGTGTGTGTGTGTGTGTGTGTGTGTGTGTGTGTGTGTGTGTGTGTGTGCATGCATGCATGCGTGGAACCTCATAGAGATGCACATATTACGGCTGCAACTATTGATCATTTTCTTAGCGATTATTTTGTACTTTTTTGATTAATCAAATAAGCGAGTGTATTTACATGAATTATTTTAATATGCGTATATCAACAAATGGACTTGAAAGAACTACATTGACTAGTCTGATTTTATATTTCGCCGTACAACTGTTTCGTGCCAAAATAGCTTTTTTTGACGATTTATTTTTACATTCACCTAATGAATAATGCTTTTTTTTAAATAATAATTAGTTGATGAATCGATTAGTTCCATTTAACTGTTGCATACACGCAGTGCATGTATCCGTGTATGTTTCAAGCTCTATTGGAAGCATCCAGGTGCTGTACTAAGAGCTGTGTGATGGTGTGTGAGTATGTTTTCCTAAGTTACTGTGTTCTACTTACCTGTGTCTGTGCTCCACTTAACTGTGTGTGTGTGTGTGTGTGTGTGTGTGTGTGTGTGTGTGTGTGTGTGTGTGTGTGTGTGTGTGCATGTGTGTGTGCATACATGCATGCATGCGCTACTCTGCTCTGTTCTGCTTTGCTCTGCTCTCTGCATGGCCCATTCATTCACTAGTGTGCAGTAGGGAGCAGGCAGTGCTAGCCCGGACCCCCAGGGGATCTGGAACACTCTTCTCTCCTCTCTCCTCCAGCTTATCAATGGATTGGCACTCCCACACACTGCTCTGCATAGAACCCACACACACACACACACACACACACACACACACACACACACACACACACACACACACACACACACACACACACACACACACACACACACACACACACACACACACACACACACACACACACACACACACAGGTGAAACAATACACACGTGTTTGCACTCTGTTGCACCATAACATTCTTATGCTGCATAATGCATGCATATACAGTATGTGTGTATAAGGTGTACACACATGCAGTGTGCATACAAACCAAGCTAAGTGGAGCGCACAGACACTGCTAGGCGCTGGCTGGTTTAGCGGAAGGCAGGGGATTGATTGGCTACTGGGAGGGATTTGAGCAGCCTATAGAGTGTACTATACAGACTGGATGGGGTTCTCTGAGGATACCAGTATATGATGCATGGGCACCATTGCTGTCGTGTGTGTGTGTGTGTGTGTGTGTGTGTGTGTGTGTGTGTGTGTGTGTGTGTGTGTGTGTGTGTGTGTGTGTGTGTGTGTGTGTGTGTGTGTGTGTGTGTGTGTGTGTGTGTGTGTGTGTGTGTGTGTGTGTGCGTGCGTGCGGTTTTGTCGTGGGAGGTATTTTGAATGCACATTTAAGAGACTGAGAAATATGTTCCATATCGGTTAATGCAGGAGCAGGTCTCCTGCTAATCTCCTTCCTTTAGAATGATGTTTCTTACATTTTAGCACAGGCAAGCACTGAGAGGAAACTGCTGTCCTAATGAATGAGGTTGATGCTTTGATTCCATTATTGCTCTGCTTGTGTACATGCTTGTGTGTGTGGAGTACACATTTGTGTGTGCATGCGAGTGCATATCCCTCCCTTTATCTGTGTGTGTGTGTGTGTGAGAGATATGCTGTTTGTATTATTGTTAATGGGAGGTGTTGCGGAAAACGTGTTGGCAGTTACATGGTTGTTGCAGCCTGAGCTGACAGAAAGGGCTTCCTCATTACTTCCTGCCTTTGTCCCAAACACTTCCTGCTGCTGTGCTCTATGACCGGGATCTGAGGGAGGCTGGCGTGTGTAAAAGATATATATTATAAACAAAGAAAACGTTATAAACGTAGTGGTTAGACCAGTGGTTCTCTGTATTTTGGCTTGCCGCCCCTCAAAACAGACGAGCATTTTTTCGCATGTGGAATAGTGAACTTTGACACAAAATTATTTCAAAACGTAGTTTTATGTTATTTTATGTTAACTTCATTTATTATATTTCACTGGTGTAGTTGCAGAAGCTTAAATCGATAAAAACGGTACAAAAAACTGTACAAAATACAAATTGTAGCAGTGTCTTAATCCGATCTGTAAGACTGGGATTGGAGACAATCAAGGCAGATTTGAATTGATTAATATTAAGGATGTGTGGCTAGCAGACTATTAAACGGTGCTGCTGCCCCTGCTAATCGTTTACTAAATACTAGTCCTTCAAACTATTATTTATCATAATAATTGTATTATTACACCAGAGTGGATGATGGCTGTCAGAATGTTTGCTGCAGCGTACTTTTCATTCTGGGTTTTCATGTGAGAAAGACATTGATTTCCTAATTGTTGTCAGATATTAGACCATTTTGCAGAACTTTCTTTTTGCATGCATTTTTGGTAGGATGACAATGAAGCATAGTTGCAAAAAACTACTTTTCTGTGCCATTTAAAATAAGATTTGGTTATTTGAATATTATTAAGCATTTCCAAATGGATTTTATATCTCTCAATACATTTTCCTGATGATGTTTGGCCAAATAGATTGAAATATGTTCCGTTTTGGCAGTTTTCTGAGTGTTTCGTAAATTTTGTCATTTAGTATGTAAAAAAACTTCCCACTGCGCACCTCCTTATTGTAATGCCGTGGCTGCCTGACAAAAACAAAAAAACACACATATTTGGCCAGAATTCCCCACTGCATAAATTGCAACAGCTGAACAGTAAATACAAATATCTGCCTTGCTACTGCAAGTTGTGGGTAATCTTTTTATATGACAGCTGACTAGATGGAGTGCAATGGGCTAAAATATACAATGATGATGAGTCATCATCTGTTTTTACGTCTGGAGACACCTGTCCAGGACAGGCTTCAGACGCGCCGCCTCAGGAGACTTGGCTCAGATCTGAACCCATTTGATTTTATTTATTTGATTTGCACAACAGTTATATAAATATAAGCATAACATGATAGCTCTTTCCATGGGAAAGTTTACAGTATTAGTTGTTGTGCCGGTGAGGTAAGAAACCCTAGGGGGGCTTATGCGAGTGCCTCACCGTTTACATTACCTATAAATTGATTAAAGACAGAAAAAACGTCTGTGATCTATAAACATAAGATAAAGAAAAATAAAATTAGAGACTGGGCAGAAGAGACAAAACCAAAAGAAAACGATTGGAACAAAGCAAAGACATGATACTACTATATAGCTACAGTATGTGAAAATAATAAAGGCATTTTAATGATGAGCGTAAAAAACATTAATGATCAATACCAATTATGGATGTGCGCAGCAACTAATTTTGCAGATGTTTGAACAATTTTTCAACCGACTAGTAAGAAATGAAGGGTACAATAAATAAAAAATAAAATCTATAAAAGCCATTTGTAAACAATCATCTCTGACCAATATCTTATCAACTGTTTCAATGTTTCTACCTTTGCATCTGTAAAGTAGCTGCAAAGCTTGGACCAAAACAAACTATCAAAACAGAGATGTCTTGAAATATTTTAATTGCAGACATTTAGATTTAGACAGTTCCAGAACAAGCAAGCCATATTTGAAAAATATTTTTGGATGATTTAATGATTGACAATGAACGTAGTCCCAACAGCCAATTCTAACATCTGCATCGCGAGTGTTTTGAAAGGCATGAAGTGATATCTTGCCTAAATTGGATTTACAACATAACTCACTCGGACAACAGACCGCACAGGGCCGCGCATGCACGAAACACACCAATTGTAATATAGGATGTAGGTCTGACACCTCCAGGCTTAGAACTGTGGAGGGAAACAACAACGGTTAGACCTTTCACTGACACCAGAACGGCAGAGAGGGAGGAAGGATTGCATAACATCATGTTTGTGTGTGTGGGGGGGATGGGGATTGTTGTCAAGTGTTTGTCCAGATCAGATGACTGCCCGCTCCCCATTCTGTAAACCACTCTCATGCACCCCCCCCCACACACACACACACACACACTCATACACATACACATACACAAACAGAAGGCATATGGCTGTAGGTTGACCAATAGTTTCCTTGTGCTACTGTTGTGCCAACATGTTTGCCAGCGTTCACCTGTCGTGGGACCAACGGCATCAAACTTAACATGGCAGCCAGTAGCATAGTACTCCCAGTCCCCTCATGTGTCTGTTGGCAACACAAACACTACTGGAGTGGGCGTGTGTGCTGGTTACACACCACTGCTGTTGCTTGGTATTTATTTTCCTTACTAGTCACCACAGTCACTTTTGTAACGGTGCATGCGCAGTGACATATTTGTGTGTCTCTGTTAATATTGGAGGTGTAAAACAGTGGTTCTCAGCCTTTTTAATTTGATGGACCCCAGTTTCGGCTCCAATTTTGTCTGCTCACTTATTCGTTTCATCATTTCAAATGTAATTTCATCGTGTACCCTGTATGAGTTCTTTCTCCTGATTGGATGAAATTGGTATCCCGAAGTGAATATGTATTTTCTGTTTTCTGAAGCGTTGGCGGAGATGGCGAGACCGCTGTTACTAAACAAACACTCTATAGCAATGGTTACTATCAGACTATAGAGATATTTAACACTTATTTTGACAAATGAATAAATACATCACTTACACCACCACTTACACCAGTGGTTTTCAAAGTGTGGTCCGAGGGCTGCAGGGGATCCTGGAGGCTCACAAAATGAGGAACAGAATGACTTTTCAGAGCATGGGTTTAACCACTCATTTCAAATAGCTGATCTACAAGTTCACAACGCGACAATTTTGAAAATGTTTTAACAAAAAAGAAATTTCTCTTATGGGGGTACTTGGGACATTTTTCTCTTTGCCAAAAATAGCAAAAATAGGGATGCTGGGTCGCTCACATGCTCTTGCGATCTCTGCCCACCGCGTTGGTAAAGAGCTTAACATAGGCCGTAAGCATGGCGGGTATGTACTGTATTTTGGGACATCTGATGCTCATGCTTCAGCAAATACTTGGAATTTCATTGGTGGCTTTGAGGCGGTGTGACGGCTCGGATGAAGGGGTCGGGTCGGAAGGCTCAGACATTTGGAATTCTCAGGAATTCTCTCATTACATCACCCACTTCCGGGGAAAGCGACAGCACAGAGGGGTCTTTCCCATGTAACTTTTATGCAACAATCTCATCAGGATTTCCAACAATTGCTTTCCTGTTCATTTGTAGAGATTAAGCAGAAATATTATTTAAAATCCAATTGCATGGATGTTTTTGTTGTTGTTTAGTTCTAATAGGAGATTGTGGTTAATAATTTCTGTTAAGAAGTTTTTTTTGTTCCTGAAGACATTCCGAATTAGGCATAATGGAAATTCATACAACTGACTGAAAAGGCTGGCTATAAAGCAAAAATATCGTTGTTTTGATTATAAATGTCTGAATTCTGGTGAAATTCACCTGACGTGACTTTGATTCATTGCCCTCAAAGAACTCGTCATTCAGAATACTGCTCTTCAGCTCAAATCCTTTTCCACAAGTTTCTACCAAGAACCAAGCCACAGAGAATACACAGTTCTTTTCCAGAATGTGTGCTTTTTCCCTGAATCTGCTTTAACAGGTTCTCTATGGCAGCCTACACAGAATGTGTTAGATCACGGGTTTTCACCTGATTATGAACCAGGGACCACCACCCTGACTGAGAATCAATCTGGGGACCACTGTTGTGTTGGGAGGGGGGGATATGGGCGTGGTGTGGGGGAAAAAGCTTGAAATTAAATAATGACTGTTAAGGCCTTAATTTAATTTGTTAATTCGAGGTGAATTAAATCAAGCCCTTTAACAGTCATTATTTAACTGAGATATGCTAGTGGTCCAGAGCTCAGAAAAGATTGAGAACCACTGATCCATGCCTTTCCCATGGTTGCCCTTATTCTGTTCTCTTCTTGCAACATATATACAGTATGAGCAAACACATGCGGTTGATATGGGCGCATTTCTTGCTAATGATGACTGAACCAGGTAAACAGTTTCCCTTGAAATTCTAACTCCCATTTCTGTGGAAGTTCTTGACATCCGACTTCCAAGTAACTGACAACATTGATGCGTCATCATACATCATACTGTTTCTCAACTAGTGGTCGATAAAATAAAATATAATACAAATCTTCACTTTCCTACATTACTAAATGCATGGTCAGGGACCACATGCAATACCTTCACGGACCACCAGTGGTCCACGGACCACCAGTTGAAAACCCATGTGTTAGATTGTCTGGGAATGGAACGTAATTCCCATTAACCCTTTAAATCCGGTAACGCATCTGTCATTTTGATTTCCTTTGGCTATTAAAAAATAGCAGATATACAAGCTATATATATATATAAGTGTATATTATATACGAATTGTGATTTGAGTTTCTAAAATATTTTGTTCCAGGGACCCCCAGAAGCAAAGATTTGAGTTATGAATTGAGTTATTAAAAAAAATATATATATTCAAAGATTTGCACACATTTTCAAGATTTTTCAAAAATGGCAGATCTACAAGCTCATTGCGCGGCACTCTGCACTATGAGCTTGTAGATCTACTATTTTTGAATAGCCAAAGAAATCTAAAGTAACACAGTTGCGTTCCCGGACTGAATGGGGTAAAAGGTTTTGATGGTAGCCACCCCCCAGGAGATCATAACGGTACTGTTCAGGGCCATCTATTTAAGGTGGTACTCGTGACATTGGGCTTGAATGGGTGTTGGTGGGACAAAATTGGGAGAATGTGACCCCGCATTGACCTGTGTAGGTCAGGGGTGACTGAGGAGGGGGACTAGAGGAAAAGGTGGTCACAGGCCTTTTCCTATGGCCATATAGCTACAGGGCAGCTAGGCACGCACGCAAACACACACGCACGCACGCACGCACGCACGCACGCACGCACGCACGCACGCACGCACGCACGCACGCACACACACACACACACACACACACACACACACACACACACACACACACACACACACACACACACACACACACACACACACACACACACACACACACACACACACACATGCACATTCCAAGAGAGCTCACCAAGACGGCAAGTACCAACATGGAACAAAGACGTACTGGTATGTGCGTGTGAGGACGCATGTGTGTGTGTCTGGAGTGCGTGTTTACCCTTCAGACAAAGGGATAATGCTAACTTTTTCCCCCCTATTTTTTTGTTTTGTTATCCTTGTCTCTGTTCTTTACTTCCCTTGGTCCTCCTCTTAGCCTCCACCTTTATTGTTCTCCTCCTCCTTAGGCTCTGCTCTTCTCTCCTCTTTTCTCTGTTCCTCTCTGCTTATGTTTTCTGTGTGTATTTTGTTGTAGTGTTAATTCTTTAAGATCGGGAAATCATCTATGCTCGTTGTGTCGCGCTATGAGCTTGTATATCTGCTATTTTTGAATAGCCAAAGAAATCTAAAAATGACACAGATGCGTTCCCGGTTTGAAATGGTTAATCCAACCAATCCAATCGCAGTGTTTCATCCGAAGAACTCCACTCTATCCACTACTGTAGTTATAACCTACTGTATGGCATACCTACAACTGCAATCCAACCTCCTCCCTCCCCCTTATAGACATCCTTTGAGGGGATTCCAGGTGATGTGCAGCGTGATACGGGGTTAATGAGTTCTCCACTTCTCTCTTGACGGTTTTTCTAAAAGCGAGATCACCTGGCTCCAGGTGATCTCGCTTAAGCTGTGTCATCTCATAAAAGAAACGAGAATCTCGTGAATTCAGGTGGTGGTGTTTTTGTAAGCATCTTGTGACATCGTCTGACATTGTCTGTGCACCGATTGGCTGTTCGAAGCGCTAATATGCAAAGCAGGTGCATTCCACAGCCGCAAATGGCACACATTTCTCTCGCTGTCTCTCCCCCGAAGTTGTGGCGCATTTGACATTTGCCAGCGGCAGGGACAAGGGGGAGAAATACATACGAGTGGTTTCACTCGCTCCGGGCAACATTCTACACTGTGTGTGTAGAAGACTTTCTGAGTCTTAGTCAAAACCAAGAAGAAGCTACGAGCCACTGGCATCTCAGAGTTTCATCTCCAAGCGGTCGTCCCGATCATCTTAACAGAGCTTTTACTCGAAGCAGAGGTTTCCACCTTTTATCACTGGATAAAAAAGGAGGCTACTTCTTCCCAGAACATCTTTTCCCCCCGTCTTTTCTCTCTTTTCCATTACCTCTCTCTCCTTAGGCTGTGTCCTGGGCTTCACTCACTGTTGTCATGAAACACTCTAGAGCCATTTTATTTCTGCACTGCCTTTCTCTTTCTCTCCGGATCGTACCGGAGAGGTGCTGTAAACATAAAGAAGGCAGTAAAAACATTAGGCCCTGTAAAGTGACTCGCCCCGGACCTTTGCCGTCTCCTTGTTCTTCCTGATGACTGGTACTGAAGCTGCGCAACGTTGTTATGAATGTTATGATAACCCTCTCAGAAGTAAAGCCATGTCCTGCCTCGTAACACCAGAGTGGTGATATAGTTACAAGACCACTGTAAAAATGCCTTTGGATTTTCCTGGCTCATCTCTCTCTCTCTCTCTCTCTCTCTCTCTCTCTCTCTCTCTCTCTCTCTCTCTCTCTCTTCGCTTTCTCTTTCTCTCTCTTTCTCTCTCTCTGTCTGAAGTTTGTCTCGTCCAGTAGTGGAATAGTGTTGTATTGTGTTTTCAGTGGTGGAAAAAGTACTCAAATGTTTTACTTAAGTAAAAGTATCAATACTGCAATGTAGAAGTACTCCGTTACAAGTAAAAGTCCGGAATTAAAAATGTACTTGAGTAGTAGTAGAAAAGTATTGGTATCAAAATGTACTTAAAGTAACAAAAGTAAAAATACCAAATGTTTGAAAATAGCAGATCTACAAGCTCACAATGCGTCGCAATGCGACGCGTTGTGAGCTTGTTGATCGGCTATTTTCAAATAGCCTATGTATAAAATAGGACTAAAGTGGTTAATGTATGTTTTATAATGTAATAATTTATATATAATTTTATATTAAAAGTAACTATAGTAAATAATTGTAGTGGAGTAAAAGTACAATATTTGCCTCTGAGATGTAGTGGAGTAGAAGTAAAAGTATAGACAATTGCAAATACTCCAGTAAAGTAAAAGTACCTCAAAATTGTACTTAAGTACAGTACTTGAGTAAATGTATTTACCGGTAGTTACTTTACACCACTGTGTGTTTTAATATTTTCCCCTGTGTGTTCCACATCTCCTGTGCTCCTCTTTTGACAATGCTTTGGCCCCTCTGACCCTCCCGAGGAGTAATTAGACCTTATCATTGCATCATCTGCTCCGCGGGTTTTCCTGCATCTGGAAAACCTCAGAAACTGCTAAAACGGTGGGATCAGAAACACGGATGAGTAGTTGTCTGTCTGTCTCTCTCTCTTTGCCTGTCTATCTCTATCTCTCCGTTTCTCTACTCTGCCGTCGCTCCACCTTATGTCAGAGATCCTCCCTCTGTACTTTGCAATCCCTCCCCTCTTTTTCCCCCTCCGTGGCTCTTTTCCTTTGCTTTATGCTCTCTGTCCCATTCCCCCCCTCTCCCTCTCCCTCTCTTCCCTCGCTCACTGTGGTATGCAGACATGCAGGAATTTCTGGGCCTCAAAATGATAGACCAAACTTGTCAGCCCTGGCTCCCGTTACTAAAGATGGCCGCCTTGGAAGTGTGTGGGCCTGTGATTGGTGCATGTCTGAGTTTCTCGCCGCGCGATTGGCCCAGAGCTTGTTTGTCCACAGCTGAAGCGTGGCTGGCAGAGGCGTGGATTCCAGTGTTTTTGTTTGTGTAAGATGGAGTTTTCTGAGTGTGTTTGTGAGTGCTCTCTCTCTCTCTCTCCTTCTCTCTCTCTCTCTGTGTGTGAGAGAGAATGAGGGGTGTGTCACTGCAAGCACCACTCCACCCAGCTTAGGTAAAGTGAGAGAGCAGCTTAGAGTGGAAGACAAGGGGGTTCAGATGTATGTAAAGAAAGAGAGGTGTGTGTGTGTTTGTGTGTGTGTGTGTGAGGAGAGATCGCGCCCCTCTCTAATGTAAACTCTAGTGGCCCTTATCAAGGCTTCTGATTAGCATCTGGAGACACACACACACACACACACACACACACAGCGACAGATGCACAGTAGCTCTTATCTCTGCTATGGACCAACTCTGAATGAGTCCCTACACTGTGGTGTGTGTGTGTGTGTGTGTGGGCGCGTGCGGGCGCGTGGGCACCAGTTCTCAGCTTGCCAGTAGTTGTAGTTTTATACTGCACGCACCCGTGATTTAGCATCCCTGTCTAATTCATTAAGAATCGGAATCAGCTTTATTGTCATATCACAGGTTTACTGGTGCAAAGTGAAATTCTTTTTTTCTCTAATAACTAAAGCATGACCGATTATATCAGTTTGGCTGATATGTATCAGCCATTATTTGGCTGTTGTGACGACATCGATATCGGCAATTATGCAGCCAATGTTTTCAAATTAGTTCTTTACACTTCAACCTGGTGTCCCTATTTTGGGCATGTCATTAAATCTCAAGATTTTCAATAGTTTTTCACTGTGAGCTAGTTTGGCTAGTTTTGAAAAAAGAAAGAAAATAAAGTTACATTTCTGTGTGTATTTTATATAGCTTGCTTAAACCACGGCCACGTCACTCTGACTCAGACATAACCATAAACAAACCCCATACACACCCATAAATAGGCATGTCACTATGACTCCGACGTAACCATGAACAAACCCGACATGCCCATACAGTATATAGGCTTATATGGAGATCTGGTTGTAAATCTGTTTTTCAAAAATGATAATGATTTTTTTCTTTTACAAAATATCATTCAAAACATTGGTAATCGGTGGTCTAGGACTCGCCAAAATCGGGGCTGGCATCTGACCCAAAAATCTGGCATGTGCTGGGCTCTACTAATAATCATTCCGAGTTCCTCCCACTCCCGTTACTGACTGCATCTCACGTTGCAGCTGCTAATTGCTTAACTGAGACCCTCTCTGTATGTGACGTAGGCCATGACATGGGTATTGTAATTGCTCGCCAGTTCCAATGGTGCCACTACATTCCACAAGACATTGCATGAAGTCTTAGAGAGTAAAGGCGCGCAGTGTGCCAGCAGCACTTTATCCACGCCGTCTGTGTTACAGAACAGTCACTGGGTTGTAGGGTGCAGTAGAGATGTCAGAATGGCATCCATCCGCACACAGTTCTCAAGCGTCCATGGCTGACAACAACAGCAAGGACAACAATGGTGACAATGGAATTGTGTCAGGCAAGGACATTTCAGTTTCTTTATTTGGAAGCTGACATAGATCAGATATGCTGGGAGGGACTGCCAGCCTGTGACAGATGGGTCTACACACAGAGAGGTGAGCCTGGCCCAGGTAGGACACGGTGGACCAAGTGGAACGGAAGATGTAAGCCTGGTTAGTTATGCCAGCTATGGTGTCATTACATTATGTGTTTAGAGAATAGAACATTGTAAATATTTCAGTTAATTGCCCCCCCCCCCCCTCCCCCCCACCAAACATTATAGTTGAAAATCTAGTGCTTGTTATAGCATATGAGGCAGTCTCTCCAGACTGTGTGTGTGTGTGTGTGTGTGTGTGTGTGTGCGTGTGCGTGCGCGTGCGTTGGTGGCACCGGGCAGAATGACGTTCAGCCCGGCTAATATTTAGCGTGCCTGGGCTGCTGCCTTCGAGCAGCATGTGTCTGAGCCTCTGGCCTCCGTGACGGCATTATTGTAACTAAAAAAGGCTCTGCTCCACAGTCCACACTCAGCCTGTCAGCCAGACATTCTGCTCTCTGCTCCACACACACACACGCACACACACACACACACACACACACACACACACACACACATACACACACAGATACTGTACACACTTGATACCGATATACACATACGCACAGAGACCACTTTCTCTCCATCGTGTCATTGGGTTTGTGTTTTGTTGTTCCCTCGCATACCAACCATATTGTACATGCGGCGGGGGTCTGGGACTGAGGTGTGTGTGTGTGTGTGTGTGTGTGTGTGTGTGTGTGTATGAGCGTGTGCTTAGCTCTAAAAACATCTGACTAATCCATGTGTGGTTTCCATCAATGATTGGAGAGGAATTTTGTCGTCATGTGCTGTTGGTTTTCCAATTTTAGTTCCTCTGTGTTTACTAACATCTGACCAAAATGACTCTGAATTTGGGTTAATAAGATAAAGTGGGCCCACAGTAGTTCTTGTGTGTGTGCGTGCGTGTGTGTGCGTGTGCGTGCGTGCGTCCACACCTGCACACGGCACACATGTGACCTGGTATGCATGTGCATACAGTACAGTATACATGTGACCCAGGAGATTCACATCAATCACGAGGGAGGAGCAGGCAGACATTAGGAGACATATTATGACAGCGATACTGAGCGGAGGCCTCTGGCTGATACACACAGGCAACCCACCAGACTCCTCCATCCTGGGCTCCAATTCGACCTGTCCCAATTGTTACAAAACCGCCTGATCGCCATTATTTGAGATAGTCACAATTATTTTTTGCATAATTATCAGAATCGTTTCCAGATTCATCCGTAAAAATGAATGTCTTGACATTTTTTGAAAATAGCCGATATATAAGCTCACAACGTGTCCTATCGCAACCGTGTTGTGTGAGCTTGTAGATCGGCTATTTCAGAATTTTATTGGAAAAGTTTCCAACTTTTACTCTTCAGGATTCAAATTCAAAAGTAGCAGATCTACAAGCTCAAAACTTGTTGCTTTGCGGCTGCGTTTCAAGCTTGTGTATCTGCTACCTTTGATGCTTTTGTGTGACGCCGTAGTATGATCAAGTAGGGCATTAATTTACAAAAAAAACACAAAGTTAAAATATGGAGATAGCCTAGACCGTGGCGTCGCGGTCTAGGCACCCTGGTTGAAAATCCTTAATAGCAGCGTGCCGCGGGTTCGCGTCCCGTTCCCGACGGCCTTTGCCGCATGTCTTCCCCCATCTCTCTCCCCATTCTTCCTGTCGTCATACTTTCACTGTCCCTCTCCAATAAAGCAATAAAATGCCAAAAACAAATCTTTAAGAAAAAAAAAAAAAAAAAAATATGGAGATAAATATTATATATATATATATATATATATATAGCAACAACTAAAATGACACAGAGGCATTCCCAGCTTGAAAGGTAACGGGTCTAGATGGGTTAAAATAGTTTAAAGCAATTATTTGTACGGCAATTAATCGTCAACAAAAATGTCATGCTAGTGACAGCCCTAGGTCCAATGGGTTCCTTTTTCCCTCTTTAAGATAACTCTGTGTCGCCAGAAATCATGAACAGAGTCAGAACACGAACAGATTGGCATGTTGATAGATCTGGTGAGAAATGACATGGCTTGTTCCTAGGTCAGGTCCAGGACCCTTGGTGGGGAGGGAGGGGGAGGGGGCGTTGTAGTTGGCCGTTGTTGTTTGCTTATCTCTTGCCATCTCCCTCTCTGCCGCCAGCATCTGCCAATCACAGCAGAGCATGGTCCAGAGCGATGGGGGGGGGGGGGGGCCCATCTGCCCAACCCCAGTCAACTAATTAGTTGCAAGGGCTTGTGGGCTGGAAAGGTTGGGGGAACACAAGCGAATATCTGCGTGTGTGCTTGCACGTACTTACATACATATGTGCGTATGGGTGGGGTTAGCAGTGGGTCTTGTTTTGTACGTGTGTGCGTGCGTGCGTGCATGCGCGCGTGTGCTTGTAAGTGTGTGTACGCGCTTTCATCCTTCCCAGAGCGGGAATGGGAGCACCATGGGAGGAACTGGGCAGGGCTCCTATTGGTGGGAGCATGACCCATGCTGAAGGGGTTAAAATTAGCAGAGAGGGGGAGAGGCCCCAGGCATAAAGGTCAACATAAACAACAAGGACTGGAAACTGAGAGACAGACTGAAGGCAGAGAGAGACAGAATCAGGCCATAGAGAAATCATCTGAAATGCTGTGTAGATGTTTGTTATTGTTGACGTTTGGCGAGCAGAGTTGTGTGTGTGTGTGTGTGTGTGTGTGTGTTCGCACGCGCGTGTGTGTGTGTGTGTGTGTGTGTTTGTGCGTGTGTGTTTGCCTGCATGGAAGGGCCTCGTCAAAGGGGCAGCTAATCATGCCAGAGGAGCTTAGCTAAGTTCCAAAGGGCCGACCGCTGCAGAGAGAAAGGGAAGAAAGGAAGAAAAAAGAGAAGATAACTAGAGATGCTAGAAGATACAACATATAATCATTGCTCTCTCTTTCTCTGAGCTTACTGTTTTACACACACACACACACACACACACACACACACACACACACACACACACACACACACACACACACACACACACACACACACACACACACACACACACACACACACACACACACACAAGTCCCAACTCTTGATGTCTGTTGAGCCTCTCTGGGTCTTCTTGCTGTGTTGACTGCCGGCCTTGGTCAGACGCAGCCAGCAGCCATATCCCTTCACTGAAACACACTGAAACACTAGCGCACTTGAACACCGAAGCTGAAGAGTTCTACACTGATGAAAGAAGACGGCCACTGAGATAAATGTGATGTCCTTGATACACATCCTGACACACACGTGTGAATGAATTAGCAAGCGTGGCGGTTGGATCACTATCAATCCATGTATTATGATTGAATGGGTCACAGACTGAAGTTTGATTGAGTGAATGCATGAGTGTCCATCCAGTCAGTCATATATCTGATATGACCTTTTATGGCGTCATAAACATAATTCATTATCCACTCTTAGGCCCCGTCACCAAGAGGAGAGAGAAAACCCAGCGTGTGTGTGTGTGTGTGTGTGTGTGTGTGCGCACGTACTACGTACGTATGCATGCTCGTGACTGACACCTCTATGATGAGTGTTAAGCGTTGGTGGACGATGGCAGCAAAAAGCAGCTTGGATGACAAACTCGGCTTCCAGTTTTTCTATGTGAGGAAGTCTGTCTGTAGGAGTGATTGTCTGGCACCCCATAACTCCATACCGTTGGCTGTGTGTGTACATTGAGACAGATGCTCCGGTCTCCTCGTCTCATCCATACCGATGACAGTGATGAATGTGCCAATAACACTCTGTTGGACTGGAGAAAAATAGCCACAGTGACGTGTAGCCCTCCCACACAGTGAGCCATCTGATTGGCTCGGCTGGTATTGGCTCTATCCTCTTATTGGCTACGTTGGTCTGTACAGGTCCTGTGATTGCCGGTTGATTGGTTTGGTTGTAGTCTAACCAGGGGAAAACGAAATATTCTACAATATTGTAATGTAAATGGTTCAATACAAGCATCGTAACCTCATACATATTTGATAATGTTGATTCTGACTGTTGCTGATGCCTAGCACAGTGTTTGTCAAACTCGGGGCCTGAGGCCAGTGTAATCAATGGGGAGGTTGTAGAGCAGCCTGTTGCCTGGTTAACTGACATATATAGGACATTTCCTTGTTCCTTAGCTTTAATTTAAGATTTAATTAAAACAGTCCCTGAAGTTGGCAATACCACGGATTGCAGCTGCCCAAGACCCAAAGGCAAAGTTTAATTTGCCACTACAGAAATATGAGCCAACAGTCATTTAAGGGATATAATATAATCTTATCCACACAACCGCAACGGGTCCACCCCGTAGATGCTAGTCGGTCACACAGCCTGCTGATGGCATCAGTCAGGATACCTGCTTACCATTACATTACCGTAACAATACAGTGGGCTCCCTTTAACACCAGTAACAGCCCCCAGCATCCAGAGTCTCCCTTCCGCAGTGATTCAATTTGGCCTCTTGTTCTTTGTTTTTATCACATTACACACAAAAGCACACGCGCACACACAGACACATGCCCCCTTACCTTCCTATGTTCTTTTGCTCAGCTCGCATGTCTGTTGTGCAGCGGTGTGCTCTATCAGTAAGCCGGAGGAGGTATCTGGTGTTGGGACCCAGATAGAATACAATACAGGGGTCTGGACCTTGATAAGAATATGCCACTGCCGCTGTTCACAAAGCCCTAGCTGTCCAAGCGGACACATGAACACACACACACACACACACACACACACACACACACACACACACACACACAAGCACACGCACTCCCCTCCACTGTTCGCATACCCCCCTCTTCTTTACACACTGACGCACGACACACACGCACACAAACACCCTCTCTCGTGCGCGCAACATCCAGATCCGCAGGAAAGCAACAGTTCTTAGAATAACAGCGATACAGTAGTCAGCCAAGCTGAAGGCAACATCCTTCCTTCCTGTGGCCCCCTCTATTCCGTTCCCACTGGTAACCACCGCAGAGATAAAGTTGTAGTTCCATGTCTTATCATTCGCTGAACTCGTGGGTGGGTGGGTTGTGGTGGTGGTGGTGGGGGGATACTCGTCCATCTGCCTTCAGTCAAGTACCTTTGTGACAGCAGGGAGGACCTGTGTCCGCTTGTGTGTGTTACATCAGCGCACGCACACACAAACGAGCACAGAGTTAATTCAACAAGAAACAACTGTAATTTCATGTTCCCCAGTGATATATGTTACCTGCACACTCCCAGACGCGGTGAGATGAATTACTCAAAGCATAGGATTTGGAGGTGCCCTCCAGATAGCCCCAGTAATTCCACACTGGTTGCTTGCTATAGTTTTAGTAGCACAAAGGATAGCTTGGATTTAGTTCTGCTCTGATGTCAGCGCTGAGAGGTGGACCAGTGGGGGCCCTTGGGTTTCCCCTACCTAGACCTGTGTTTAGGTTCCTGTTTAGAGTGATACAGTGTAAGAATGCAAGATTTATATAAAGCTTTATAAAACATGAAATAATTATTATCTACTGAGAGATAAGGTCCCTGATTAATCACAAGTGATCCATTGTCTTCAATATCATCCATAAACTACTCTCTTGAGACCAGTAGTTCATCTGTTTACCGTTCTGCAATACATTTATTACACAATGAAGAAAAACTACTGTATATTTGACAGAGCATGCAGTCTGTCTTTATGAACAGATCATATCAATTAATAGGTCATTATTTACTAACATTTGTTGGTTCTGAGATAAATATGAGCTAATGATTTGTTGCTGGGTAGTAAAGATGGCTTTTTTATGGAAGTTATAAAGTTTCAACTAACATTCATTTAAATCCTGATGAACACCCTTTTAGATTGGCTTATGTTGAGATGAACGGGAGGAAGAATTTATGTAGATATGTAGATTTATGTACATATTGTGTTTATGGACATGTTGTCGCCATGCTTCCTTTGTTGTGGCTCATCTTTGTTGCATCTGCAGGCTTAACAAGTGCACAGGGCACAGCGTCTGTCTTTCTGTATACCTCTGGGGTCCTGGGTTTCAATGAGGGGCTTTTCTCTTTTTGTGCGTCCCACCCACCCACTCAGCCACCAACCTACCCCCCCCCCTCCCCCCCCCCCACCCCAAAGCCCTGCCTGCCAGAGGGGCCTTAGTTGTCAACACCTGCGGCCCCCAGCATTAGTCGGGCCCCTTCAGGCTCCTCCACAGCCCCTCTCCTGTTCTTCCCTACCGTATGTATCTTGTGTGTGTGTGTGTGTGTGTGTGTGTGTGTGTGTGTGTGTGTGTGTGTGTGTGTGTGTGTGTGTGTTTTTGTGTGTGTGTGTGTTACTTGTTCCTTTGTCCTACACCATGGAGCATGGAACACACATAGAGTTCACATAAATTATGCGTGAACATGTGTGTGCACATGCACACATACAGTACACGCATTCCCCCCATCCACCGGCCCCCTCACCTCCAGCAACCACCCCTGCCGCGTAAATCCCCTTGGCCCAGGCTTGTTTTTCAGTCAGGCCCCTGAAGGGGACACCTGTGAGCCTCAGCCTGGCCTCAGGCTAGGACTGGCCGAGGACCGGGGTCCTTTCTGCCTTCACTGGCTGTCCACAGCTGCAGCCCATAATGGACTGTGAATGTTTTTGGAATCAAACAATGCCAGCAGCATGACTCTGCCACTTAAGCGCCCGCTGCCAGGGACATAATTGGCCTAAGTGGGCATCAAGTACCAGGATGGCAGTTCCAAGCTCGATACAGCTAGTGGAACCTGATGCCTAAACCTCTGGCCTGTGGTGCTATTAACTTTGACTTTTTTAATTAAAGCCAGACTTGCAGCAGACATGATGCTGGATCATTGGGTCAAGTATTGCTACGGAACATCTAAACACACTAGGGACCATTCAGCACAACTCCCTGTGATAGGACACTGTTTGGTAGCAGAACACACCGCCTACAACATGTCATTATGTTGTGGTAGTGGATGTTTGATGAAAGAGCAGATGTACTGCTAGTTTGCAATTCTAATGTCTGATAATTGGAATTCTTGGAAACGCAATATGAAAGCCACACATGCTGTTGTTTGCTTCCTTTTGAGGAAAACATGTTTGTCGGTGGAAAAAGACGCACATTATTCCTCGTGTTTGCGATGTGTTGTTACCGTGCACATTATCTCCTGTTATCTAATCTTCCATCTTTATGCCCAACAACAAAGTCATAAAAAAAACCTGTGCCTTTGTCCATTGCTTGGACCAATAGCATGTGATCATTTTGTTTTTGTGGAAGACACCACACCGGCTCCTGTGACTGGGAGGAAAAAAACAACTTGGGGGCGGGGGAGGAGGGGGGCTTAGTTTGTCAGTTCACACTGATCGGAGAGACAGAAAGCGAGATGGAGAGCGAGAGAGAGAGAGAAAAAGACAGAGATGGAGGGACTGAGACAGACACAAAGAAAACTCCACCCCAGCCACAGCGCTCTGGCTTAGACGATGTGTTGTTTTACAGATTTGTTTTTCTGTTTTCCCCTCCTTCTCTTCACTCTCCATCCTCCCCAATACCCCCCCCACCTCCCCCCAGCTTGGCCCCCATGCCCTCCAACCACCCCTCCTTCTGTTCCACACCGCCTTTATCCTATGCGTGTTTGCATTGCCGCTTTCATTTGTGTTTCTTCCGTTTTCATGTGGCGCCTCAACCCCAGCCTACATTTCTCCCTGCCTCCCATCCTCCTCTCTCTCTCTCGCCCCCCCCCCCCCCCCCCCCCCCCCACCCGGTTGGAGGCTGGTATAGGCAGGTCACCTGACCAGAGTGATTGTAGTGTCAGTTTGTGGCTGTGCTCCAGGTCACCATGGTTGCTGCTAAGCTCACATGGACGCCATCATGTATCTTCAGGAATGGGCCGCCTCCATCCTAAAACCTTTAAACTGCCGCGCGCACACAAACTGACACACGTGCACACATGCGCAGCCTCCCTCCGCCCTTTCCTGCCTGTCAATTAATAGTGTGCGGGAACGGCAAATCTCTTTAGCCTGGCAGTTATTGGAACCAAGATTTTAATTAGAGGAGGTTTTAGAGCGGCACACGCAGCATTAGCATTACAACAGGGACATGTTTGAGGGGCGGGCGGGCGGGCAGGCAGACAATGAGCCATCACCCTAACCAGTAGGCATATCAAATCCTGTCAGACAAAAAGTGGAGATGGTAATATAAATCAACATGTATGCAGGCTATCTTAGTTTGGGAGACTTGAGACAACATTACAACATTGCAGCCTCTAGAAATTCCACACTTGTTTTCCTCAAGAACCCAGTGTCCTTGATTTTAAGGGCAAAGTTCTTGTGCTATTTTAGAGCAGGATTGCTGACCTTACAGATAGACATAGGCTACACTTTTAGTTTAAGTTCATAAGTCTGTATGACAGATCTTACATCAGCTGTTTAAGATACTAAAATCTGATTTCAGCAATGCGTCTTTACAGTCTCTTTTCTAGAGGAGCCCTGCAGAATAAAGTAAATCTGAACATAGTACAGTATACGTAGAAAAGATATACAGTAGTATAGTAGTATACATTACATGACAAATAAAAAGTTTGTATGCATGAACACACACACACACACGCACACATTCACATAGGCTCAGGATTTGTAGTGCGCTCCCCATCCAGTTATTACACTGGCCCGGGGCAGTAATAATCCATAACTGGAAAATGTGAATCCTGCATGATCCTTTTGCGGATAACAATTTAATAGCCAAATATTCCAAAATTGTTGTCAGTTTGGGAATGATGTGAAACCATGTTCAGGATAAATTGGCTGTGTTTTTTGTTGGTGGTGGGAACCCCCATTAATGCTTTTTAGTCTGAAGTTCTCAACGGGGTGCTCTCCATCAGCTCCTCAGGTCCCCAGAACCCAGTTTTAGTTTCAGTGGTCTGAGTCATCCCAGGATCTTTCCACTAACTGGACATCATGAACTACCAGTCACCTTTATATAACACTTGCTCCCAGCACGTAACCAACAACAGAAACAAAGGGAAGAAACGATGCAATAAGATTGGAGGATGGATGACTGGAAAAGAGAAGTAAACAGATGCAAGAGTAGTTACTACATTCCCAGACTCGCAGATTTATTTTGACACTTTTTAGCCCGACTCCACACAGGATCGACACGATGCACCGCCGAGTTCACGCTGTTATGCTTATGACTAATGCTCTCCATCTTTGGCCCCTGCACGCTTGGCCAGGAGACCCCTGGTCAGTTCTCTTGGCTGTTTTCATTGGCGAGCTAACTCTGCTGATGGAAAGACAGCTCAGCAAGGTCACTCAGATGCCTTGACAAGTTGAAGACTTGGTCGTTGGTGTTGTAGAACAACATGCAGCCTTTGCAAAGAAATTCCATTGCATTGAAAGTCTACAATGGTCTTCTTTTTGCTGAGCTTGTTTCCTGAAACTTGTAGCCATCATCATTCATTTTGAGATATGAGGACTTCCATGACCGGGCCAAACGAGACTACTCTGAGTTGTGTGAATGCCAGTTATCATTTGTGTTTCCACTACAGTAGACCTGGAATCAGGAGTAGGACGATGGACCTCCTATGGAAAAAGGACCCTGAGTCTTTTTGTGTTATCTTTTTAGCATAACTTTACTGTACTACCTGTGCTGTAGAGCCATATGAAATCCGTTTTATTTTTTTCCCAATTCCGTTTTATTTTTCCCCAAATTCTGTTTTTTCCATTTTAATATTTCTGAATTCTGTATTTTGCTTTTTATGCTCATTTTTACCATTAAAAAAGTGTCTGGTAAGTGGAAATGAATAAATGTTCAAGATATAACAGTCCATACATGGCCCTTGTTGTGTTATACGCAAAAATGTTCCCAAAATAATTCGGTCTAATTCGGTCTGAGCATGCGCAAAATGGCGTCGCCCATGTATTATTGTTTCTATCGTCTTTCTAAGACTATTTCTACGTGGATTTTACTGTTTATAAAGTAGGATGTGGCCATGCAAAATGGTGGTGTCCCGTGGATTTGTAAAAAATCGCGGTAAAAAAAAAGAAATTACCGCGATTTTTTTTTATTTTCCAAATTCTGCAATATTCCGTGTTTTATTCCAATTCCATTTTTATTGGTCATTTCCGCGATTCCGTCCGCGATTCCGTTAACACGGATTTCATATGGCTCTACCTGTGCTGTTAATAATCGTGTTAATAAAGTATTCAATCAATAAGAAGACGTTCTTTCAAAAAACATCAATGTTGTTTTAGTTGTCGGATGACCGCTTATTATTGATGACCCAGGTTAACAGTCATGGCATGTAGGATGAAATGCTACATCTGAAAGACAGCAGACCTTGCAGACTTTTCTTTCTTGCTTTTCTTATACTGTACGTTACATACATTTTTGGAATGATAAAGAGCCCCTTATCATTCCCGGAGGAGAAAAAAGAGAGAGTCTCATCCCACAATGCACTACTGTATATCTCAGCAAAAAGTGATCAACTGAATATTATCTAAGTGTTCAAGACAGCTTTTGGTCAAAATATAGGAGAATGCATATGAACTTCTTGCTGTGACGCTGTTGCAAGTGGTGGATAATGTCCGTGTATGACGGATGATGAAATATACAGAAATCGATCAAAATTAAAACACTGCATGCATTGATTTTAATGCGTTTTAATGGAGGTGCTTTGCTAGATGCGGATCCACGACTGTATTTTACACTAAACCATTTGCAGGGCGAGAACCCTAGTCATTTACCTGAATAGCCTGTAAAACCATACAAATTGTCCTTCTGCTATAAGCCCCACAATTTATGGGATTGACACTTGACGTACTGTGTAGACATTGAAGACAATTAATTTTCCGGTGACTTTTTGAACCAGGTACTTTAACCCCCTACACTGATACCACTCGTCAGTGCAGGGGTCACAGGGGTCACAGGTTGAATGGCAGGAAGGGAGGACTCCTTGACCCTGGAACAAATAACCCACCCTGGAACCCAGTGCACGTGCGTTCAACATGTGACATGATGGGTGCACTGTAACTTATGCTGGTGTGTCGGGACATGAGCTGAGGGTGTGGGATCCCTGTGACAGGTCTGTTTCTTTTAGCCATGATGGAGAGTTTCCCTCCTTCCTCTTCTCCTAACCAATCTTCCTGAGGTCACGCGGGATGTGAACGGTGGAGGCGAGAGGGTCCGTGTGGTGAAGGCAGAGGTGGGAGGAGATGGACGGGGTGAGAGTCGTCTCATCCATCTGTCTAGGGGCGCCTCGGTGGCCCACCGGTTTAGACGGACCCTCCCATAACTGAATGTGCTCACAGGTTTGATTCCTGCAACAGCGCTTGTGTGTCCCATCAATATCCAATGTGTCTTTCTGCAAGAAGCTGAACCCCTGTGTGTTCATTTTATCCAAAACTTGAGTTTATATCGTACAAATCCAACATTTAAACACATATGAACTCTAGCTCCCTAGTCTGTGGCTAACGTTCTGCGAGAATTCTGTAGCCAGATCTACAAGCTCGACGCATCACGGCCTGCCGCGCTGTGAGCATGTTGATCAGCTTTTTTTGGCAAAAAGGAGGGAGCCTAGTATATAGACCCCTACACTGCACTGTGGTCAACAACATATATAGTTTTAAAGTGGTTAAACTGGCTTACATCATTCTTGACACCTAGTCCCACCGACCCCCAGCAGCTCTGCCGTGTGTGTGTGTGTGTGTGTGTGTGTGTGTGTGTGTGTGTGTGTGTGTGTGTGTGTGTGTGTGTGTGTGTGTGTGTGTGTGTGTGTGTGTGTGTGTGTGTGTGTGTGTGTGTGTGTGTGTGTGTACACTGTTTTGCTGCTCTGGCTAAGCTATGCTGTGAATATGAAATAGGGCAGCTTGCATCTGCACTGCAGCCTTCCTACCCTGGCCCACTCTGTACCAACCGATCAGTCCAGCTGGTACAGCTGGCCAGCAAGCAGAAAAACGGTGTGAGTTTGCGTGTCAGGCAGGAAAAGGGTCAGTAGACGTGTGTCTGTGCAGTTTGCTTGGTTTATCTTCCTTTTTCTCCTTCTGTTATGTCTGAGAGGCTCTGTTTATGTTTACCTGGCTGGCAATGATTTCCTTTGTGTGCATTTTTTGTCTTGCGTTTCAATTTGAAGGCGTGACAATTAAAACGATTCCACAAATCTCATCTGCCTTTTGTCTGTGAACCCGGTGTCATTATCAAGCTAGCCCAAAGCCTAGCCTTTTTTCGGGGGGTGGGGGGGTCATTCTGTTCTTCTGTGTGTCCCTGTAACAGCAGTGAATCTTGTTTGTCCTGGACTCACTGGCCATCTGAACCTGACGGCCTTGAAACAGGAGGAGGGGTAGGAAAAAGAGAGATGAGGAGTTGGGGGGGGGGGGGGGGGGGGGGCATGACAATCAGTCCCTTGATAAACGTTCACAAGGTGTTAACTGAGGACAGAGAGAAGGGTGAGCTGAGTTCTTTCTCCTCTCTTTCTAGCTTTCTGTTCCTTCTTCTTCTTCTTCCCTCCCTCTCTCTCTCGCTCGCTCCTTTCTCTCTCTCTCTCTCTGCTTGCAACATCACTCGCGCTCTTTCTCACTCTCTGTCTCTGTGGCTAATATGAGCAGATAATGGGCCATTGAGGTAGAAAAGGAAGGCTTAAAAACAGCTTAGTCATGACTGGGCCTCTGCTCAGTACCACTGATTAAATTACCTACATGAAGCAGGGTATTTATCTGAGAACAACTGCAATCCATAAACAGCAGTTACGAGTGCCCAGTTAAAGATGTCAAATTGCTGTCTGTGTGTGTGTGTGTGTGGCCGAGGGGGGTGTTTGAGCAGGCATTTGTGTGTGGGGAGGGGTTGATGGCTCGACATGACATATTTCTGTTATTTAATGTCACTTCATTACTTCAGATGGTTGGCTAGGCCAGAGCATTTTCCATGGTCTCCTTCACTACTTCTTACGCCCTATCCACAAGCTCACAGCGCATTGCAACCTTTTCGCCTAAAATGACATCTCCGAAATAGGGACTCCACGTTGAAAGTGGTTAAAGCCCTGCTGCCAGAGAAGTCAAGTGGGAACAGAGGAATGAAAAACAAGCAAAACATTGCAAATAAAATTAATATTACTTCAACTAATCAGAATTTAGTTTGGTATGCACCTGGCCATTCATCAGCTTCTGGAACTTAAGTAGAAATCACTATTTTTCTTTTTTATGTAAACTTATCTGTTGAGACAAGCCAGCACTGCAATGGAGCTGATGGCACAGATAACCCTAACCATTCCAGGCATGCCACACTCAAGCTCATCAAACAAAACCCTCTAATGAATCCATCTGTTGGGAACAGGATGAGTCTTTGGAGAAGGAAAAGCTATGGAGACTGCCGAGAGAGACTCTGTTGTCTATCTGGCATGAAGGCAGACTGGACCTGGTGCTGAGCTGTCTTGGGCAGGTGGGAGTGTGGTTGGTTTTAAAGGGACTCCCGTGTCATCTTGTGTGCACACAAGAGCGTGCTTCCATCTTTTTTTGTTGCAGACACAACCGCGCGACACCACATACAAGGCAAGCAGGCAGTATGCGTCAAATATTGTTTACAAGTCATATCTGTGTGCCAACTCACCTGCCGTCACGTGCGTGCACGAGTGCGTGCGTGAGCGGCAGTGCTGTGAAGGCAGATGATGAGGCTGGTGATGCAGGCATCTCGTTCGCGAGATGGATGTTTGCTCCCTCCATCACATCCCCACTGTCACCAATCTGTCCAGTCAGCAAAGCTCGCTTTGCCACTGTGTGTGCGCGAGGCAGTGTGTGTACAGATGGGTCTTGTTTTGTTCTGAGGTTATTTGTATGCATGTACTGTAAGTGAAAGGATATAGTGTTTATTTTATAGTGTGTTCGATTTGTGTGTGCGGGTGCATACGGCCTTGTTTTGTTTGTGTGTGTGTGTGTGGGTGTGTTTGGGTGTCAGGAAAAGTGCAGCCAGCAGCAAGGGCTGCGGCTGGTGGCACTGTGACAAAATGAAACATGTGGCGCAGCAAGGAGGAGGAGAGGAAAGATGGAGGGGATGGGAAGAAGGATGTTGGAGTGGTGCGAAGGAAAATGGAGGAACGAAAACGTGTGCATGAGGGAGGATGAGGAAGGAGGACCGCGCGTGTTGGGAGGGCAGACGAGGAGGCACGAGGAGGAGAGGCGGATGAGGCGGATGAGGAGGTGGAGAGGTGGCCCATCGGTGGGGAAGTATTGATTTTGGCCCCGTCCCCAGCGTCTGTAATGAGATCTAGTGGCTGTGGCTTTCTGCAGGAGCAGATCAGTCACCTGCGGCTAGACGCTAAATGCCTGGGATGGACCAGAGTCATTGGAGGAGGGGGCAGGAGATGGACTGGAGGGCCAAGACGCATGGTGTCAGGGAGGATGCATGTGTAAGAGCTAAGGAAGGGGGGGGGGGGGGGGGGTGAACGGCGGAGAATCTTGAGGAAAAGGGAGAGACATCAAAGAATATTAGGTAAAATTATGACCAGGAGGGAATGTTATAGAAAGATGGGTCGTTAGAGGGGCTGCTAATTACTGCTGTCTGTGTCTGGACTGATCTCCATGGCGACAGGCTGGGCCCCACACGTGTTGCCCGGGCCAGTACACAGGAAGACAGACGGGGAAATCAATGAATGGACAGACAGAGGAACGAGGGAGGAGACTTGTTTGTTATGCCCTTTGTGTGTGTGTGTGTGTGTGTCTGTGTGTACAAGCGAGTAGGTGGGTCACATGATGTTCTTACACTGATTACTTATTTAGTGTTTATTTTAGTGTTTATTTGCAGAGCCACGCTTGTGAAGCACTTTTTTTTTTATATTTATATCACAATATACCTATATATATATATATATATATATATATATATATATAATTATTTCCCCCATCCTTTTTATGGAAATCATCAGTGAACAGAGGGGAACAGATTTGGTGTATATGGGCCATCTAAAGTGGATACAGCTAATTGCTTTACAATGCTGCAGGTCACTTTATAGCCATTAGCATTACAGAGCTATTAATTCTGACAATTTTACAGTCTGTTGACAGTAGCGTTCCAACAGAATAGGCCAACAAAAGAGGCAGTTGTTTCAGACGCAATCTGAATATACAGTACTTTGGAGGAGGTCTATAAATTGATTGTGTGTACTCCACTAGCTGTTTAATTGTTCCTCCCTGCCTCTCCAGTGTATTTCTTACCTTATATTGGTGTTGTTAACTGGTAACCACATATGTCTGCTCGATATGGGAAGATTGTGGGGACACATATGAAGCTGTGGGGATAACAGGAAGGGGTTCGTGAGATAGAGAAATATCACAATCAGCTATTTGAATCCTAGTGTAGGTTATCGCTTAGAATCGAACCAAATCGAGTCAGGAGGTCATTGCCATTTTCTACCATTTGCCATGTCTATGATGTCTACAGCCTTCCATGACCTTTTGTGTGTGTGTGTGTGTGTGTGTGTGTGTGTGTGTGTGTGTGTGTGTGTGTGTGTGTGTGTGTGTGTGTGTGTGTGTGTGTGTGTGTGTGTGTGTGTGTGTGTGTGTGTGTGTGTGTGTGTGTGTGTGTGTGTGTGTGTGTGTGTGTGTGTGTGTGTGTGTGTGTGTGTGTGTGCGCGTGCAGGTGTATATAACTGTGTGTTTACGTATGTCCTCTGTGTTTGTGTGTTCATGTCTGTTTGCTTTTGTGTTTCTAGCTCTGGTCTTTTTCAGGCCAGTCCAACTTCCAGTAACCCAATAAAACCAGCATCATTTAGCCAACAGGACACACACAGAATGGGAACACTTCTGTTCAGATCGTATAGGTTGGAGCCCGACTGGCGCAGCATTTTTGAGTCCAATGAAAAAAGAGAACCGAAAAGAGAAATTAGACGTTTGCCCGGGACCCAAGCTAGGCAAAATAGCAGATCTACAAGCTCACAACGCGTCGCGTGAGCTGGTAGATCTGCTATTTTCACTACTTCTTAAACATTTTTTATTGATTTATAAATAAAATGAGATGTTTTAATTTTATTTATGAAATATTTTGAAGAATGCTGGAATTGTCTTTAATTGATGAAAAGTTGTGATTCCTTTTGTTTAAACTTTAAAAAATATTTTCAAATAACATATATTATACATTTTCTAAATGTAGGAAACAAAAAAAGGGGGACATTTACTCGCAACCCATAAAAATTGATCCGTGACCCAAACATGGGTCCTGACCCATTTGGGAAACCAATTATCAATGTTTAGACCGATATTTTGTCAGATTTTCTATTTGAGAACAATTTACTTATTAGCAAACTAATTAATAAAAATTATAAATCGCTTTTTAGATAAAAGAAATTCCAAAATGGCCAATCTGCAAGATCACAACACGGACATCGGTCTGGCTGATAAATCTGGTCTGTCTCTATCTGGTATAGGTTGCCATCATTCCCAGCGAGGACCTTTTGCTGATAAGTCAATTCTGTACAAGTTTGTTCTCTGTACTATGTACTATAGCAGGAGTATGACTACACACACATACACACACATAGCCTCGCGTAGCCAGACAATATCACACGACACACTGCGTGGATATTAGTCTGGTCCCTATCAACGGTAGATTTTCTTCCAAGGGGCGGTTACAAAAAGATCCAAACGGACTCTATTGGTTAGACCTAAACCAATCAGAGCAGTGCTTCCTTGAACGAACCAATCAGAGCAGTGCTTCCTTGTACGTCATTGCTCCAAATAAGGTGATAAGCCCGCCCACATTTGGATACTGGGCCCTGGTTGGCTCCGCACAACTGCGGAGGGAGAGAATTTAAATCTCTATGGAGGGGGGCCAGACCTAATCTGCCGAGGGCTAAAGTGCATGCAATTTTGCAAAGGCAGATTCGTCTGGAACCAGGCTAACACACACACACATCCTTGTATGCATTTGTTTGGACAGCGTTTGTGTATGTGTTCATCATGTGGCAGGAAAAAAAGAAGAAAAAGCACAGTATATGGCAGGTGCTGTACTATCACATTGACCACAGGTTACTGTGTGTGTGTGTGTGTGTGTGTGTGTGTGTGTGTTGTGCATGGGAACATACTTGATTAGGTCACTGTGACCAGGTGTCATGGAACAGAGCAGGAGAGTTGTGGCACAGTAACTCATACAGACGTATTACATGTGTTTGCGCACCATACGGAGGTTGCCCCTAAGATACAAGATAAAATGTCTTGTCCAAACATTTACTGTTGAGGATTTGAGTGTCAGTGTGTGAGTCATTCACAGCCACACACACACACACACACACACACACACACACACACACACACACACACACACACACACACACACACACACACACACACACTGTAAAAAGACACCACAGAGCGTCAGGCCCATCATTGTGTTGGTGACAGTTGAGCTCATCTGGTTTATAGAAATAGATCTGATAGAATGAGAGGAGATGATGAGATGGTGATTGCTGGAATCCTCGTCTCTCCTTTCACTGGGATTTCCCACACAGTGACAGAACAGTTCTATGATGACATCATACCACACAGTGACAGAACAGTTCTATGATGACATCATACCACACAGTGACAGAACAGTTCTATGATGACATCATACCACACAGTGACAGAACAGTTCTATGATGACATCATACCACACAGTGACAGAACAGTTCTATATGGTGACATCATACCACACAGTGACAGGACAGCTCGCTCTATGACGTCATCGATGCTCAGAGGAGTTATACAGGGGAAGCTTTTGGCCAGTACATTGTAAATATATATCGAGTGTTGATTTAACTCTGAGAGTATACACATGTTGGTCACATGCATACACTCTCAGTGTTACACATGACTAATTTAACACAGAGGATTTGACTGTGTAGTTGCCTTGACATGGTTGTTGCCTTGTTGCCAAGTAGTTAAATACGTTTCTGTGTTAGTGTGTCACAGTTTGTTGCTTGTTGCTAGGAGTGGTCCTCATCTCCATTTTTTTTTCAAAATGAAGAAAATCTGACCCCCCTTATGGTTTTACTTTATGATGCACTTCTGGGTCTCATTCATGTTTGACAGAAAGATAAGCAGGACAGACAGGCTAGTACGAGGAGGTCACACACACACACACACACACACACACACACACACACACACACACACACACACACACACACACACACACACACACACACACACACACACACACACACACACACACACACACACACACACACACACACACACACCACTTCCCATCCAAGCACCATATATTTAGATTGTCACTGAGATAAATGGAAACATATGTTTTTGCATGTCGTTCGCCAGTGATGATGGGAGGATCCATGTCATTTTTCACATATTCTCTTTTCTGCCAACAAACCGCAGAACTGGTGAGAATGAAGAACTTAAGCAAGGCATAAGAAGAGCCCAGTAGCTCCACTAATCAATGAGCTATACTCTGCTCGGACTCAGAGGTGTGTGCGTGTGCGTGTGTGTGTGTGTGTTGTGATGGCAGAAGAGATGGTGTTTAGGATGTTTTGCTGCAGGCTGTTAGTACTTCTCCCATCCCTTCATTGTCATCAAGTCAACTGGCTCCGGGCTGGAGGTGTGCCTCTACTCGTCTCCACAATAAAACAACCTCATTCACAGCAGGAGCACGCTCGTGCACATATACCTATTTTATTATATTTATTATTTTATTATCTAATTTAGTTTTGCGATTAATCGAATAATTGAAAAGCATGTCAGCATATCTGATGAAGAGCCGTTGAGGCTCAAAATGTCATGTCTTATGGTGGAAGCTAATGACTATAAACAAACATTTTGAAGCATGATCCAGTGTGCGGACATTACTGTTCTGGGATTTTGTCTTCTGCCCTGCATCTGGCACTTTATTGAGTGGATGTGCGTGCTTTCGTTTTTGTTTAAGTGATTTTTTATAATTGACTAAATCATTATGCAAAGTAGATAATCTACAAGCTCACAACATGTCAAATTGCGATGCGTTGTGAGCTTGTAGATAGGCAAATTTTGCAAAAACTATTATATTATTGTTTTATTAATATTGATTATTTTTTATAATCGATTAATTTGATTAAATCGATTAACTGTTGCACCCCTAATTCACGCACACTCTTCCCCTCTTTCTGTCTCCACCTCTGTTTTTGCTTGGCTTCACAAACACAGGCGCACGCACGCACGCACGCACGCACGCACGCACGCACGCACGCACGCACGCACGCACGCACGCACATACACACACACACACACACACACACACACACACACACACACACACACACACACACACACACACACACACACACACACTGCTCAGGTTCTCCTGCTGCCTGTGTTTGGAGGCTTGCTTGCATAATGGCTGCTCTTTATCTGTGTGTCAATAACCTAGCAAGGGAGTGGCTGTTAGACATAGTGAAAAGGACTCCCCGTGTACACATCATTCTACGTATATCTCCACGCAAGGCAACATCGAAAATGAATTGGATCATTTTTTCCAGGCCTTAAGACACAACATCGTCACACAGCAAAGTCTTGCTACAGTCACTGGCCAGTTCACCTCGTTATGAGGCTGTCCTATTGAGCTGCGACCAGCGCACATCGTTATGGGGCTGTCCTGTTGGCCAGCTGTGATCAGCGCACGCATCATGAATGCCAATGAAAAAAGAATACTGCATTTTCAAAGAGAACATTTTGTAGGAACTCCTTCGCCTTCTGCCCCTTGCAGCCCCCTTCCCTCTCTTCTTGAGGTATGATCCTCACTCTTCCTCCATCCCTCTCCCTCCCAGGAATCTGTCTGTTTTTGTTTACAGCTCAGTTCTCTCTCTCTCTCTCTCTCTCTCTCTCTCTCTCTCTCTCTCTCTCTCTCTCTCTCTCTCTCTCTCTCTCTCTCTCTGCTGTCTCAGGCTGGTGAATGTCTTGCATCAGATCTCTAGAAGCATTTATAGTAAAGCTTTTGAAGCTCAGAACTCCCACGGTGGCCAAATATAGTAAACGTGAAGTGTGTGTGTGTGTGTGTGTGTGTGTGTGTGTGTGTGTGTGTGTGTGTGAGAGAGAGCGCAAGAGGGCGCATCAACGTGTGCGTGTTCCTGAGTAAATGGCTCTGGGGTAAAAAAACGTGTTTGTTATTGTTCCCAGTGTTTTGCCCATAGACAGCAGTGCCAATTAAAGGGGAGGTTTTATGTGTAAGAGCAGGAAGTGTTGCCGTGTGTGGCTGCATCCTATTGGCTCCCTTGCTGTTCCTTCCCTGGGGACCAAGCAGCCAGGATTTTTTTTTACTACTGTGGCCAAATGAAAGGTAAACACGAGACACCTTTGATCAGGCTTGCATTTAAAATCCATACTGGAACCCGATGTGTTTTGGGAAGCAGCTAGTGGGTTATTGACTCATATAAGGTGTGTGTGTGTGTGTGTGTGTGTGTGTGTGTGTGTGTGTGTGTGTGTGTGTGTGTGCACACGTGTGTATGTGTTTGTGTGTGTGTGTGAGAGCAGTCCAGGATACTACTTCCTCCTTTCTGCTCTTGTTGTGGAAGCGGGCGGGTGATTTCATCGCACCATCCATCCGTTTCCCTCCCGCCCTCCACCCCCCTCTCTCCACACAGCATGAAAACAAAACAAGGCGTTGTATGAATGAAAGTGGGAGGGGCACTGGCCTAGAAAAGCAAGGCAGGGAGGCAGATGGATAGATGGACAGATAGTGGTGCAAGGCTGACTGAGGCGAGAGAGAGAGAGAGAGGAGAGCAGGAGGAATGACGGAGAGATGAGGAGGTGGAGCAGATGAATGAATAAGTGAACTGACTGTAGCGTGTTTTGGCAGGGGCGCTAGCTAGTGTAGCGTAGCCCAGCTCCAGCGTGAGCAGAATGGGGAATAATGCTGCAGCAGTAGCAACAACACAAGTGCTGTGCTACAGTAGGAGTCACTGCCTGCTGAGAATGCTCAGAGACACGGGAGGGAGAGGAGTAAACATACAAACAAAAAGCCTTGTAAGAACTGCGAAAGATTAAACAGAATAAGAGCCAACAGCAATTTGTCTATAATATATATATAAATATATTTATATATATATAATCTCTTTGTCATTATAAATTAAAAATGATTTGGAATTGAACATGTTTTTTTTTTTTATGGAGTTGAGCATCATATGTTACTCACACACAGCTAGTTACCAAGGTAGCTAGCACCATGCTCCTTCATTTCCATGGCTATATGACCCAGTGTGGACTATAATTCATCCAAAACGGCAACGGCAACAGCAGTAGTGGAAGTAGTAGCAGCTTCCTTGGCTCCTGGGCTGTGTCTGCCCCCTGTCTGCCCCGGCGCAGCCAGGGTTAACCCTGGGCGTCTCTCTTCCCCGACATGGAGGAGGCCATTGAATGGCTGCCTTCCCCAGCCAGCAAACACATTGGCTGAGGCTGAGGGTGGATCTGGGGCTGGCGCAAAGCTCCGGCACGGATCCCAAACGGGAGGGGGATCAGGGCTCTGTCTCAGCTCTGTTCTCTGTTCTTGTTATGTGACGGCGTGGTCACAGCATGTACACACACACATACACACACACACACACACACACACACACACACACACACACACCCAACCTACACACACACACACACACACACACACACACACACACACACACACACACACACACACACACACACACACACACACACATACGGCAGACAGCAGGGAGGGGAGGGGAGAGGAGGAGGGGGGGCTGGGGGCTGGAGAGGAACAGACAACAGAGCTATGCATTTTTCAGTGTGTGCGCTGTGTAAGTGCATATTTGTGTGTATCTGCGCACGGTAGGGAGACTGTGTGATTGTGAGGGGAGGTGCTGCTCGGAGTAAAGAAAATGTATTGGAACAATCAGGAGAGAGCGAGAGAGAGAGAGAGAGACCCCTGCGTGAACCGTCGTATAAGGTCGGAGGTGGTGTTTTTTCTGCATTAGCTGTTCCCTCTCTCTTGTCGAGTGTTTCACCCCTGTCCTCCCTTTCTTCATCGCTCTTTCATTTCCTTCAGCCTCCTTCTCTCCCCCTCTTCCCCCCCCTCCCCCGGCCATGGCCCTGTCTGTCCTGTCTACTTTTTGCTCAGGCAGCGCGATAGGCAGCTCTCCTGTTCAGGGGAGAGGGGTCCTAGTTGTTTCTCTGGCAGTGAGTCCCCATGTGATGCCCTCACAGAGGTGGTATCCCTTGAAGGCTGGCACGCACTGCTCAACTCACTTAAACCCCATAAGTTTTTCTGTTTTCGCTCTACGTTATTTATCTTGAAAATAGCCGATCTACAAGCTTACAACGCGTGTAGATCTGCTATTTCCCCAGAATATGGATGCTGGGGTTTAAGGTTTAAGTGGTGCATTCAGATGCACTCTCTTCTTCCCAAGGTTTTCTCTCGGTTTTCTCTCTCTTACTCTTCTCCGTAGCTCAGTGACAACAGCTTAATTTGCTTGATTTGATTTGTTTAGAGATTAGCTTTGAAGTAATTGCCATGCAAGTCTGCAGCAGCAATGCCCTTAAATCCATCTATCAATGAATGGAAGGGTCGAAATAGTATTAGTAATAATTCTTGCCACTGGTTTTTAGCCTGCTCAGACTAATAGATGGGTGGGATTTGCCACGTGGAACGCAGTAGTGATGTTGAGAAAGTGTAGAGAATCACATGAACGTAATTAGTATAGCCACCAGTTCAGTATAATAGTCATATTACACTATAGTTCTGTTAACACATCTGTGCAAATTCCCCCCAGGCCTAATGCTGCATCATATTGCAATTGCATGTTACTCGGCCAAACATTGCAGTTGCATTGAAAGTTATGATACCTGGTAACCTTGTTTCATTGTGTTAGTGCGTTTGAATAAAATAACATTTGATAATACGTTTTTGCAATAAAGCTTATGTTCTGGGTATGTAATGAATGATACATTGTTTAAGAAGCTGTCTTAAACACCTTTCTAAATATACAGTATGGCCTCTTGTGAATTGGAAATGACTGGTGGTCAGTATTAAATATAATTTGCACGTTCATTACACCTCTACTCTAGCATAGTAGAGGTGGTGCTCTCTCTGTGTGATACTGTCTAAGCTGACAGTGTAATGAGGGGCATGGTGCCAGAGAATGGTTATTTCAAGGGTCACAGACAGGAAGGCCAACAGGGAGTCTAAGTTGGACTACATTCCAATATTCTGTCTCTGAACTTTAAATCTGTGTCTGGTCATGTGGATTAAAGTATGGCTTGTTAGAAAGTAAAATAATTAACAGACTTATTTTAATTGAAGGTTGGGAGCAATCACAGTATTAGAGGTCACACCTCTAATATACCAGACAGTCGGATTAGAAGATTTGTACCGGTTACAGAAAGACAAACACACCAGTTGGCCAGCATTTGGCTGATGGCCTGACTCATTTCCCATCCTGCTCCCTGCTGGCCAGCTAGTTGGGCTGTCTGGTCAGTCAGTCCAGTCAGGAAAAAGGTCAGGGTAAAGATTATCATTCGGGCGTGAAGTTATCTAACTGAGGGCCGGCGTATCAGCCCTCGTCTACGACATGGATATAGCCATGCCTTCCCATGGCCTAAACAACGACGATGAGAAAATGGCATTTGATTAACACTTAAATGGAATAAATAGAGTAGCCTTAGTTTCAATGAGGAGCTGCTCCAGCAAACAAAATCCTGCTGGGATTCCCCAACAGTATGGGGAGGGTGCTGACTGAAAACCCGGTTGGTGCTGCTGGTTGCTGGCCTTGCCATTACCCAGCCATTCTGTGAACCGTTCAGGGTTGCCGTTTTCTGCTCTGTATTTCGGTTCTTTTGTGCCCAGATAAACTCCAGTGGATGAATTTGACCACATCTTCCGCAGCAACTGTGTTTGACCGAGTTTGACATGGTGAATTTGTGGTGTTCAGCGTGTAGTGACACAGCCCTAGGGCTGATTTAGCAGCTGACCAATCAGCACAAGGCTAGGTATGTGACAAAGAGTAGCCTATTATCCGGTGGATATCCAAGTCTGTTTTGGCCCCCTATCAAGGTGATAAGTGTTTGATCCTTAGGTAATTGTAGGTCGTTAATGGTGGTTAACCTACTGTACAAGGCCTTTAAGAAATTGCATAGACTATATTCAGAAGTTTTGCTTTGGTCAGCTTAATAAAGTTGGTCTGTTTTGTTTATCGGTTGACTTGTTTTACAATTATAGCTCTATGTATTTTATTATGTTGTATTCTATTATGTTGTATGCTATTATGTTTTATAGAGATGTTTTTGTCAAATTCAGATTTAGTTTTTTCCTTAACCACTTAGCTCAAAAAACAACTTTTCTTGCTGCTCTTCCCTGCTTTCCTCTTTAATATACAATCCAGTTCTCCTCTTCAGTTTGCCCTCATTGCTCTCAGATCCGTTGTGAGTCGTCACTCTGGTCATTTTGTCCCTGAGATGTCTCTCTGCCCACCCCTTCCTGTTATGTTTTGTGTGATGCATTACGTTCCTTTATAGAGAGGTGAAGGGGGGCAGAGAGACTGAGAGACCAGAATGGACAGGCCCCTAGCCCTGCCTTCTGTCCCATTCTGTGCTGTGAGGCTGTTTAGTTTAGTTTAGTTTAGTTGAGTACTGTAAAAACGTTTGGGAGAAGTGTAGTTGACTTTGAGTCAGCCTCAGTTACTGTACCTTCCCAGTTCCCACTCGACTCAGCCAGACCCAGAATGGATGCAACATTTAGTTTGTGATGTGAACCTTGTTTTCTTTGATAGATACTGACTTTCAATGGGTTTGAATGGAATGATATAGCAACTGTGCTGTGGACGTGCACTCTTATCCAAACCACTTTTTTCTAACACCCCTTCGCTCTCTCTCTCTGTCTTCTTCCAGTGTGCACAGAGAACTGCAAGCATGGAGCGTGTTCCCTCCAGGGCCATTGCTGCCATGACCAGTGTCTGGGCGGGTGCGGAGAGGTTGGGAACGCCAGTAGCTGTGTGGCCTGCAGGAACCTACAGCATGGAGACAGCTGTGTGGAGAGGTGCCCTCCAGGATACTACGTCTACAGGGGTTGGCGCTGTGTCAACTTTGGCTTCTGCCAGGTCAGTACTAGGGGGGTTGATGAAGTTATGGCAAATTATATATTTTTTTGTTCAAGGTTTCTTTATTGGTATTTTCTGTTTTTACATACAGGTCAATAAAACAAAAGCATTCAAGAAATATTGTATGTTACCCCTCCCACCCCCCCGCCCCATAGTCCCCACTCCAAAATAGCCACAACCCTGGTATCTTGTTCAAATTATTATTATTATTATTTTTTTTAAACTTTGTCTTTATTTTTCGAACAACAAAACATACGTTCAAAAAGACATTACAAAAAAGAGGACATTTTAATGCACACAGACATACTTGATGGTAAAGACACAGCTGTACTGGGTCAACTGGTTGAACAGGTGGGGAATCAAGGCTAAGATGTATTGATCAGGAGCCAGGCCTTTTGATCCACATTGCCCTGGTCATTCACATTCAGGGTTCCAGCCTCCTGCCCACCAAGTCATTTTTCATATCATTTGTATGGTTATGGCCTCTTGTTTGAGGACAGTAAACGGGCACTTCGGCTGACAAGCACTCGGCACAGTGTTTTCTCTTGACTCACTTCTACGCACCTCTTTAGTCTTTTCATGCCAGTTGCACCGACTCTTAAACTTCTGAAACAATAACATTGCGCTGCCAAAGCATTACTGCTTACCGCCCCTTAAACTTAAGAGGCCAATATGTCATTTAATGTCACGTCAAATCTTTCCTTCACTCTGTGATATAATCAAACACAGCCTCTGTCTCTGTGTGTCCATGACTCTGTCCTCTGTCTGACTGTAATGTTGTTCTCTGTAGGAGCTCCACAACGAGTGCAAGACCAGCAAAAGGTTGCCACAGCCACAGCCAGCGTGCCATGAGTACGTCATCCACAATGGAGCCTGTATACCCGAGTGTCCCTCTGGATATACAACCATCAACTCCACCACGTATGTCTGACTCCGGCTCGCTCTCTCACACACACACACACACACACGCACACGCACACACACACACACACACACACACACACACACACACACGCACTCGCACTCATACAAACAGTAACCTTCACACACAATACACAACAGTACCCGGCCAGGCCATTGGTGCATGGGTATAGCTGCTACGTTCAA
Organism: Gymnoscopelus microlampas; assembly: GCF_963454915.1. Taxonomy (NCBI): domain Eukaryota; kingdom Metazoa; phylum Chordata; class Actinopteri; order Myctophiformes; family Myctophidae; genus Gymnoscopelus; species Gymnoscopelus microlampas. The sequence continues at coordinate 9,489,289 of NC_139946.1, forward strand.
TATCATGTCCCTATTTTGAGCATGTCATTATAGGCAAAACTTTTCAGAAATGTCAAACATATCTACAAGCTCACAATGTGTTGCAACGCTATGTGTTGTGACCTTGTAGAGGTTATGCTACTTTCACTATTCGTCATACTGCTATTTTCACTGTTCATCATACGGCAAAGTATATAGGGCTTAAGGGCTTAATCCTACAATGACACCAGCATCAACATGGCCACATTGTTGATAGTGACTTTCATTACATGATCTTAGATGTAACTGTCACCCGCAACAATACCCCGTGACCTCATCATCATCATCACAGGTGTCATGTGAACACTAAACACTCACAATAACATTACGCGCAACAGATGGCGGTGTTTGGAAGTCGATCAAACAAAAAAGGACTAAATGTGAGGGGGGGGGGGGGGGGTCCACTATGGAAAGTCTAGCCTCCAACCTCTTTTCCTCCAGAAAGCAGGTAGACTTCACAGAGAAGACATGAGGTGTATACTGTATGGCAATAGACACACTGAAAGGGCAAAACATCTGTATTTATATACAGTACATCTGCAGTTGTGCTGTATATACTATATACATGATTTTACCTACTGTAAGAAACAGCGATAACTCCCGAACGGTGGGTCATACGGGGACACTCATTGGATCCGGGCTGACGCTGAGGCGCATCCAACGGACGAATCTGTCCGTCGCTCTCCGGCCGGCCTGGGACCACCCTGTTTTCAGACTGTTATCACAGTCATAATTGACATTTATGTCATTTGTTCTTGTTTAAAATTTCTGGGAAAGTGGCCGGGACTGCTGATCTTGAGGTTCCAATGTAGCCTGTAGACAGTGCATCACGGGTTCGAGTCCCGATCCCGAAGATCTGTCCTTCTCCACTATACCTATAAATGAAGGCAGAAAAACCCCCAAAAATGAGCTTTCCACCCGACAGCGAACCACAAAATCTCTTCAGATTCGGGATCCGCAGCCAAATACATAACAGAACTAATTGCATGTGAAGGGAGGAAAATACCTGCTGTGTGGGAGAGGTGACCTTGTGTGACCTGTGACCTTGTCCCCAGGTGCTCTTCTGAGCAACCTGCTAGCATACAGACACACAGGATGGGAACAGTTTGGTATATTTTTGCTGTGGTTGGCAAGGTTTGGAAATCATAGTTGCCTAGCAGATTAACGGAACATGATTTGGGATGAACGTTCACGCACGCACGCACGAGTAGACACACACACACACACACACAAAACAAATTCAAAATAATTTATAACCAACTATTCATTCTCACTTACTGAGCATTTACTTGTAAAAAGAGAAGTCTTCAAAAAAAAAAAAAAAAAAAAGTATAATTTCTGAAATATCCCAAGTACGCAACCTGTCATGCCAGAATAATGAAATGTGTGCTGTGAAGTAATGTGATTGTACCTGAACAGGACAGTAGAATGAAGGAGTTAAATGAAGTTAAATCTTTTGCCAGTCTGTAGTGCTATACATTGATTCCAGAGCCACCATGCACAAATAAGTGCATTGTGAGTGCACATTTAAAAATGTTGAGCAACATTTCAATGTATTTGGCTAAAAGTAACGATCAATTATCCCCATCGGACGCGCCCGCTTTGAATGGACCGTCAGAGTGGAACTGCTAGTCTGCCTGGTGGCCATAGCCGTTCTAAGTCATGACATACGATTTGAAACCACAACCTTGTGCGCGGTTTGTTGAGAAAATGACACTTAACAGCGCTAAAGGCGCTGACAGAGTCTATAAGTACAGGGCACATACACTACACTGTGCAGACAGTCAGTCCACAGCCTTTTCATAGTCCATTTCATAGTGACTTGGCTTAACCGTTTCAACACTGTTTCGATCAATTTCCAACTCTGGCCATTTAAGAGCCAGTAAGAGCACTATTTTCCACCAGTTTATTTGACAAATGCAGTCGTGTTCTCTCATTATATAGCAATACTTTGTACTGTCCTATTCATGGTAAATTGCTAATCAGTCGTTTCATTTGTAATGACATTTGCCAAGTCTCAAGACAGAACAAATGAAACGGCAATTCAGGCGAGTGCATGTCGATGTGAAACGGTGTAATGCCAATATGTACATGCTAGGTACAAGCAGCCACGATGCCCTGGTGGACGTATTTTGAGGTCCTCCGCTATTGTATTATTTTCGTGCGCATGAATCACAGCAAAGTCTGGTCCATGTATGCTACAGACTTAACAAAGTCGTGGATTTAATCCACATACTAACATTTTAAGTGTCACTGCCTCACTGGCACGGTGCACATCTAGTGCTGATGAATTGTAGTGTCATGAAGTCTCCATTATGAATAAAAAAGGTTTGACAACTACTGATTTAGAAGGCATTTGTAGAATCGGCCTCAGGTGTAAATGGGTTATACTGTACATCTCCAGCATTCAAATTCCATAAGTGTTCTTTTTAGAAAATAGTAATCCATGCTCTTAGCTCTCCAGTGAGTGTTAACATTTCGTGGCGCACGACGACCAGGTTACAGCTGGAGTACGACTTCTAACAGGTGTGTCACCAAAATGTGCTCACTTGTTGTGCAGATGATGTGTGGGACATCATAGAACAACATAAACCTAGCCGTGCTACTCCCCTCTACAGACCTCGCAAGGTGTCTAATTAGGCGCATAACACCCAACTTGTAAGCTCTGTCAATAAACTGGCTCTTGCCTTGCTGCGTTTCAATAAATAACCCAAAATACAGTTGTGGAATGCAACGGCATGTTTCGCAACGTGATGTTACGTATCGAGATGTGATGAACGTGTCAGGAGGGAGGAAACAAGAGCATAGGGAGCAGGAGGGAAGAGGAGAAGGCATGTAGGAAGAGATGGATACAGAGGTGTTTTTCTGAGTTTGAGCTAATAGCAGCAGGTTGTGTGCTAGAGATGTCTGCTAGGCCAAAAGCCACAGGTTGCCGGATGATTGATGGTGTTTGTGTGTTTCTGGTATACTTGTGTGTTAGTTAGTGTGTGTGTGTGTGTGTGTGTGTGTGTGTGTGTGTGTGTGTGTGTGTGTGTGTGTGTGTGTGTGTGTGTGTGTGTGTGTGTGTGTGTGTGTGTGTGTGTGTGTGTGTGTGTGTGTGTGTGTGTGTGTGTGTGTGGAACGTGTTTGTGACTACATTACTCTGGCCTCGGGAAGGTGTTTGGCTGTGTTGCTTTTTCCAGGTGCAGTCCGAGGGGAAATGTCCACTATGTCCAGATAGGGAGAGGTATAAATAGATCTATTTATTAGGTAAATAACACACACAAAACACACAGAGCGAGAGGGCAGTTCTTCATTTCTTACACCCCATATTAAAACAGATTAAAAGTCCCCTGTATACCCAATAGGAACAGAACTAAGGACATTTGATCCAAAATGACGTGTGTGTGTGTGTGTGTGTGTGTGTGTGTGTGTGTGTGTGTGTGTGTGTGTGTGTGTGTGTGTGTGTGTGTGTGTGTGTGTGTGTGTGTGTGTGTGTGTGTGTGTGTGTTCGCTCGCCTGGGGGGCGGGGGGGGGGGGGTGACTTTCCCTTGCATGGTGCCAGCCTACAGGGATTATCAGGTGCTTAGGCAGTGAGGAACATTGCTTAAAGGCTCAGTCATACACCCCAAGGCATGAGGCAGAAGCTGCGTGTGTGCATTTGTATATATGTGTGTGTGCACGCACGTGTACACGTGTATTATGTGATATACCAGAAAGTTCTTTTCCATTAGGATTCTGCTGCAGTTGCAACATCACGGCCTGACTGTGTTGTGTGTGTGTGTGTTGGTTTGGTTTCAGTAGGAGAAAACGTCATCATAGTGGCTTAGCTGGCAGCAGCTACACTCAGACACACAAATCACCCATCCAGACAGCCAGACGGACAAACACACACACACACACACACACACACACACACACACACACCCACACGCACTTGGATGGAAATGAACTAGGTGTTGGGAGTGCAGGAGAACAGTAGAAAGGACAGGAGACCCAGAGGTTCGCATCACATTGTCTGTGCATTGGCTATGCAGATATTCACCTAAACAGAATAGAAATAAAACAATCTCCTTCCTTATGCCTGATTTATAATTAGTTGCGTGCTGGTGTAATGCACCAAAAGTAGCCGATCTACAAACGAACAATGCATTGCAGTTAGCTTGTAGATCGGTTATTTTCTGTGCGCGACACCCATGCGCAGGCTATAGGCAGTCTGCACTCTCCCTCCTCCTCCTCCTCCTCCTCTGTGCCTTTTACCCTCTCTCTGTTTTTCTCTCTATCTCTGTCTCGTTCTCGGGTTTTTACAGACAGCTAAATGTGCTCTCTAGGCATTCGGCCTTTACTAACATCCATGACGGAATTCGTTCGTCTTTCCTGGAGGCTCAAGCAACACAGCGATATTTGTGTGGACGTGTGTGTGTGTGTGTGTGTGTGTGTGTGTGTGTGTGTGTGTTTGGTCTGGTTCCGCCGGGCCCTGGACCAAACCAAAGCGTCAGCTGTGGCCTGCGTGTTCTAGATGGTTCTAGCAGACCCCGGAGCCAGAGTCACAGAGTTCAGCCGGACAGATAAACACTGTCCCTTTAAGAGCTGGACCCAGGCTGTTTGTCTGTCTGTGTTTTTCAATACAACGGCTCAAAACATTTCTCTCTTCCTACACTGCAGTGGTTCTCAACCTGTGGGCCGGGACCCACTGGTGGGCCGTGAGGATATTGCAAGAGGGCCCCCCCCCAAATAATTTGCAAAACACTTAAGATTTTCACGATGATATGACGTTCATTCATTCACAATTGATTGACCAATCATAAAAATAAACATGCTCCGAAAATGCACGCGGCCCGCCCGTCTGACCACTTAACACAATCGGCTGCCTTGTTAAGTGGTCAGATGGGTGGGCTGTGAAGACTTTCGAGATTTTACAAGTGGGCCCTGATCCAGGAAAGGTTGAGAACCACGGAACTAGAGCATTACATTTTGAGAAGCTGAATTTATGATTTTCCATGTGGGGGAGAGAGAGAATGAGACAGAGAGACGGGGACTATCCTCCTGTCTTTTTTTCCTTTATTTTTGTTGTTTTGGAGCGTTCATTACAGACTGTTTCCACTCAGACAGAAGTCGTTGGGGTGGGGGACTGATATGTAGTATTAAGGGCTTAATACGATGGAAGCTTGGAGCGGCCGGCAGTGTAATGGGTCATTTGTTAGCATCGTGGTAGATAGTAGGAGAGAGGCCAGCCAAGGACCAAAACGGCTCCCCTGGGACTGTTGAGGGGGCAGGGAGACAGCGTGCGCACACACGCGTGTGTGTTTGTGTGTGTGTACTCGTGCACGCGTGTGTTTGTAGAGGAAGTGAGTAGGGATTTCAAACAGAAACTCGTCAACATCAGTTTGTTGTAATTGTGTGTTTGTGTTGGTGCGTGCCTGTATGTGTGTGTGTGTGTGTGTGTATTGAGTCACTAAGGGGAGGTTATAATAAGGGCAGCATAAACACAGCATTATTAATACAGGGTGAGCTAGTGAACGAGGAGCCCATGCAGTGCTCTGGTGGCCCCTGTAGTGAACAATAGCTGCTTTTGTTAGCCCTGCCCACAGCTCAGGGGCTGCTTTAAACAGGTGGCTGTTAAGGCTGCCTTTTGATGCCATTGTCTCCTTACCCCTGAGTTTTGGAAGCCTGATTGGATTTCTTTAACATCCTCCCCCTCGACCCCCGCCTCACCCCACCGCCCCACATTAGCAGATCTGTTTTTCCAGGAATCGGGACATTTTGAGGCAACTCTGTCGGCTTGTCCTCAGTCCACCCCTCCTCCTCTTCCTCCTCCTCCTCCCCCCTCCACCTTGAATCCACTCCACTCCTCTACACACAGCTCCCCTACTCTACTCTCCCCCACTCTGCTCTACTCTCCCCCACTCTGCTCTACTCTCCCCCACTCTGCTCTACTCTCCCCCACTCTACTCTACTCTCCCCCACTCTGCTCTACTCTCCCCCACTCTGCTCTACTCTATCCACATTGCTGATATTGTCCACAGAAAACAGTTTGTGGGGCATTGGGAAGGTTGGGGGGGGGGGGGGTGGCTCAGTGTGAGATAGTTAGTTGAGATAGTTAGATAGTTAGTTTGATGGCTGAGTGTGGGTTGGGGAGAAGTGGGAGGGTTTTTTTTGTGGGGGGGGGGGCTTGGAGCTGTCTCTGGCTGTGGTGGCGACCGACAGACGGACCGACGGTCCTTTTAGCTTATGTCTAAACCAGATCTGTGTGGTTAGGGATGTCAAGGCTAGAAGTGGAATTAAAGAGAGGGATTATGTTCTTTGGAGAGGGCTTGAGGGGGGGAAAAAAACACAGATTGCTGCTCATTTGTGAATGAAGTGGTGGGTCCCTTTTCTCTGTGGTGTGTCTCTGGCCTGCTCGCTACACTGGTCCTGGCTTTTGTGAATGAATTCCTGAAAGGCAACGCTATCAAGGCCATGCAGTGCAGTGTGTGCATGTGTGTGCGCGCTCGTGTGTCTGTGTTTTGCAGGAAGAGGACGCCACAGAGTGTGCTCTGAGAGAGAGAGTGAGTGAAACAGAGCAAGGCCCTTTAGGGACTGCAGCTGGGGTTCCAGCCATGTTGTTTTGTTGTGTCTGATTGGGCTCTGTGCGTGTGCATTTCTTTGTGCATGTCTGTGTTGCATGAAGAACAGAACTAAGTGAAGCAGAGCATGTGACTGTGTGTATTCGTAAAAAAAAAGAAAAGAAAAAAGGAAGGAGCTTCAGCCTTGGAGGACAGATTACATAATCTAATTACGCTTCTAAAAGCCAATGGATTAATTACAGGATTTATCAGATTAATTGGGAGAATTATGCAGATCCTCCCCTATGAATCCGTCTGCCCAAATCGAGATTCCACGGTCCTGTTTCATTTGGCCCAATAATCCTATGGCTGATCAATTTTATTTTATTTCATTCAAAATGTATTCATCTATTTATTTTTATCTTTGGCGGGCGGGGGGCTTTTCTGAGCCTTTATTTGACAGGTTCAGTGGAGAGAGACAGGAAACACAAAGAGAGAATAGGCAAGTGACATGCAGCAAATGGTCTGGCCGACCAGGAATCGAACCGGGGACTCACTGTCAGGCTTTAGAGTCCATGTGGTATGCGCCTTAACTGTACGGCTATCGCTGTAGCCCCAGCTAATTCCTTCTTTAATGATTCATCAAAATACAAGCACAAATGTTAAACTTTCTGAAGTTGCATCATTTTCGAAAAGCAGGTCATCCGTGTTATGTCCATCTGCCTTTTGGGGTAGATTTTGTCTAGACATGGAGCCACAGGGATTTAGTCTCTGTATGTGCGTTTGCTTGTGTACAGTATGTGTGCACACGTGTGAGTGGATGTGATTTATTCCATTTCACGTCCCAGACAGATGTTTACTGTTTGCATTCCCCAGAAAAGATGTGTCTTGTTATTTCATAAGGGCGTGTCATGCTGTGTCCTGATCCACGCCGCGCCACGCCAACACATCACATTCACATTCCAGTCTCCTTCACATTCCAGTCTCTTTCACATTCCGTCCTTCTCCATTTCATATGGGTTCAGGGCAGGAAGTTTATTATTTGATCTTTTATTTATTTGTTGCCCCCCCCCCCCCCCCATAATGGTATGTACATTACGCAATTCAGCAGCCACTTTCACTATGTTATACAGTATGTCTAACCCCATTTTGTGGTTCAATTCCACTTAAAGCATCGCCCAGAGACCTTAGTGACCTGCCAATGTCTCATGGCACTTAGCTTGTTATGTAGGAATGCAAATAAACAACAGTCAGAGGAGTGCATTATGGTAAGTTGTTATGAGCGTTGTAGTCTGTCTGACAGGTTAGCAGGAATGCATCTAGTGTCCCTGTTTATCAAATGGACATAAGGATGCTCTCAACAGCCACTATATGTCCGTCAATTGCACATTTGTATCGTCTCCCTGCGTCTTCAGTCAGGACACCAAACCCATAAGTTGTTCACTCAGTTGTAAAGTGTTCTAGATAAAGCGTGATTTATACTTTGTCGTTTGATGGAGTTGGATTTCGAAAGTAGCCACTCTACGTGCTCACAACGATATGCAACGCATTGTGAGCTTGTAGATCGGTTCTTTTTGGCGAGTGACTATATACACTGGAGTATAAATTAAGCATAAGCGTGCCAACTATGCACACACACTTAAACTCTCTCTCTCTCTCTCTCTCTCACACACACACACACACACACACACACACACACACACACACACACACACACACACACACACACACACACACACACTTGCTCTCACCTGCTTTCAGTAGGTGTTCATTTCAGGGCTTTGATTTTAATGTGCGTATGTGTGTCTTTGTACAGGTTGGAGTGTTCACCGTGTGCAGGCTTGTGTCCTAAGCTGTGTGTGGGGAACAAGACCGTGGACTCGGTGAACTCTGCCCAGGAACTGAGAGGGTGCACCGTCCTCAACGGCAACATGATCATCAAGATTCGAGGGGGGAGTGAGTACCACCGTTCCTTCAGCCTGGTTCATGGCTCGCCCGCCTGGTCTCACACGGCACCATCACCTGAAACTAGACAGATCTCCATTTGTGGATTGGCCTGGGTGATTGGCTGAATGAAAAGGTCTTGTTCAGTGGGAATATTTCAAAATGGAGAATTTGTAAGCCAGCAAAAGCTCACGTGCAACTGGGCAAAAGGAATCATGAACCAGGCTTTAATGTCTGCTCTAGGCCTCATCTCCAGAGATACTTGATGTCTCTGTAGACCTTTCTTTCTCTCTCTCATTTTGCTTATCATGCCCATGTCGGGTTATTTTGTCAAAACAGATGTTTGAATGATGAAATACTGTATGTTAATTACCCCTGTATTAATATTACGGCGTAATCTATAGCTCATATTTCTCAGCCTGTGTGTCTGTGTTTGTCTGTTGTGCTGTCCCACTGTTAGTCAACCTTTTTGTCCACCCATCTCTCTGTACAACTGTATTCCTTCGTCTTCATAGGCTGTCTGTCTGACCTCTTATCTGTCTCCCGCTACAGACAGACAACCAAGTGGTTGTCTACCTTTCTCTTTCTCTCCCGCTGTCTTGAGGACACTAATCTGTCTGTCTGACCACTTATCTCACTTTCCTTGTAGATAATATAGCAGCTGAGCTGGAGGCTAACTTGGGGCAGCTGGAAGAGATCACAGGCTACCTGACCATCCGCAGAGCCTACGCCCTGGTCTCCCTCTCCTTCCTCCGCAAGCTACGTGTCATCAAAGGAGAGCAGCTGGAGCAAGAGTAAGTCCTCTCCTCTCCTCTCAACCTCGGCTGCTTTGTTCTTTTTGATGGGAAACTGTGTTTGAGTTGTAATTGACGAATAGATTTACAGTATACTGTTCATCAAGGTGATATCTAACGAATGTCGGTAGGCAGTGTATGACAAAGGGTGTAATACATATGTAGGTAAATTTAAAATATCACAGTGTAACATGTATATTGATTATCACCCGGGCAGTCGTTGTTGCCCAAGGTTATCCTGCATCAGCCCTCTCCACAGGCTTCCTCGGTTGGATCTATTGATCCCCCCCTCTCATTCTCTCGCTCTCTCTCTCTCTCTCTCTCTCTCTCTCTCTCTCAGTGTCTACGCCTTCTATGCGTTGGACAACCAGAACTTGCGTCAGCTGTGGGATTGGTCCAAGCACAACCTGACCATCAAGACCGGCCGCATGTTCTTCCACTCCAACTCCAAGCTCTGCATGACCGAGATCCGCAAGATGGAGGCTGTGACGGGAACCAGGGAGCGTAACCTTAAGAGTGACATCGCTGTCCGTACCAACGGTGACCTGGCCTCCTGTAAGAGACACCTTGATTTTGAGATGGCTGCTGGACAGATGATTGCTTAATTGTAACAATTTCTTTCCTTTTTTTATCTACAAGGATTATGCCTCAACCTAAAATTCTCTCTGTCCCTTTTCTGCCAGGTGAGAATAAGCGGCTTAATTTCACCCAGATCAGGACTCTGTCAGATAAGATCATGGTGAAGTGGGAACCCTTCTGGCCTCCAGACTACAGAGATCTGCTGGGCTTCATGGTGCTCTACAAAGAGGCGTATGTATCTGACAAACACCAGGGTTTTTTCTCACATTGCCTTTATCACATCAAATCCTAACATTTTAGGAGCATTTGAATGGACCTATTGCTCACAAGACAAACGATGTTTGGATTTACCATGCTAAGCACGGCCAATTGCGGTTCAAGGTTTGATTTGTCACAGTTGTACAACTTGCAGTGAAATGGTTGTGGGTCACTGTTACAGTACCTGGATAAGGGCCAGTTCACTGTCTCTCAAACCAGACAACTCTTCCACAATCCTTGATTGCTACAAAGAGTGTGTAATTCCGCCTCATACATTTTTTGCACAAAAAAAACCTGAAAAACCTCCACATAAATACTTTCTTAAATATCTTCAATATATATTTTTTTATTTTCTATTTCTGATAAGTAGCAAACTAAATGGGCTTTGATTAAGCTGATTTACATGAGGACTTATTTACACGACTTCAAATGCGAAATGGAAGTGGGGGGGAGGTGGGACAACTGGGACATCCTCTTTATTTTCTGTGGATTTTCAGAGTTTTCGATGTACAGGCTGTTTGGTGGAAGCATTCGATTGCTGTGTGAGCCAATAAGTCTCAACAAACTAGTTGTGCAAAACAGTTTTGCACCCTGTCCGTCCGTCCTTCTGTCTGTGAACAGCTAATCTCCGGCACCGTTGGCCTGATCGCAGCGAAACTTTGCACACACACTCCCTGGATGCCAATTCCAAACCTCTGACCCAAATCTTTCACATGGGCCTGTTATAGCGCCACCAGGTGGCCGATTCTACCTGACCTGGCAGAGACCTGTGCTCCGAGGAGCACTTTTTCTAGTTCACTGTCAAATCACTTAATCATTTTCAATTATGGTTTCATAGATTACTTTAGACATGAACCCTTCTATGGCTTGCAAAGGCCTATAGCGGTTTGCATGAAAGTCAATCGTAAAAAAAGTGAGTAGTGGTCTAGCTTGATCCATCTAAGCTTGCTGTATATCCAAACATTTTATCTCTCTCTCAATTTGTCTCTTGTGTCCCCTTATCCCAGGCCCTATTCCAATGTGACTGAGTTTGATGGACAGGACGCTTGCGGGTCCAACAGCTGGGTGATTGCAGATGTAGACCCACCTTCCCGCGCCACCGAACACAGGGAGCAGCAGGAGCCTGGTCACCTGATCCGACCTCTGAAGCCGTGGACTCAGTACGCCATCATGGTCAAGACCCAGCTGTCTGCCTCTGACGAACACCAGATCCATGGAGCCAAGAGTGACATCATATACGTACGCACCAACGCCACCAGTGAGTTGCAGTGCTTCACAGACACAGAAGTTCACAGACACACACTTTACAAATATGTACAAGTAGTACAAATGTACGTATGTGTGTGTATATATATATATATATATATATATATATATATATATATATATATATACACACACACACACACACACACACACAGTACTTACCCTTCGGGCACCCGGTTATGCAATACCCGTTGTACCTATTGTCAGAGTACTCACTGTAACCGTTGTTAGAGTACCCAGTGTGGTACCCGTTACCTCAGTTAGAAACGGGCTGATGTCGGCTATGGCGAGCATCATGTCAATAGCAGTATACAAGAAATATATTTTAATGATCAGCAAATTGAGCCTTTCTTTTTGTTGCTCTAAAATGAGGAGGCTCTGACAAGCCGTGCGTAGGCTGTGTGTCAAGACTTCGTTTTGATTGTGCTATTTATTTATTCATGACAAGTGCAGAATCAGATACTGGCTTCTACAGCTTTAGTACATTTATAACATGCCAATTAATATTTTGTGTAAAATATTTTTATTTTGGCTATTTAAATATGCTGATACTGGTTGCTGAACGGCACAAACTTTGTGATACTGTACATTGCCTGACATTTTATAATGACCATAAATACCGGTAATGATTAGCATTCAATGTATTGATTTTCTTTGATAATACTATAAGATTTGGATTCAAATCTGATTAGAATATGATTTGACCGTGTGAGATTATAGCTAATATTGCATAGCATCAAAACGGTGAACAGTGTGCATCTGTGCCCGTTGGGAACGCGGGCCCCTCCGATTATATCGTGTCAGAACACCCGTGGTAATCATTATTATCATAGCATTTTGGAGGCCAGCGGAATTCATAGTTATGAACATGACATTCTTGGGTTTTATGAATTCATTTTATGCATTTTTCAAAGGTTCCATGTTGCCAGAGTTAAGTTTGGAATGTGCCTCTTCCTGTCTCTTCCCTCAGAGCCCTCGGTGCCTCTAGACCCCATCTCCTCCTCTAACTCCTCCTCTCAGATCATCCTCAAGTGGAAGCCCCCCAACAACCCCAACGGCAACATCACCCATTACCGGGTCATCTGTCGGAAGCAGCCCGAGGACAGTGACCTGTACAAGTTTGACTACTGCCTGCAAGGTTAGCTGCCTCAGGGCACTCCGAGTCTGACCCATGCCCAGTGGTGGAAGTACTTATTTACTCAAGTACTGTACTTAAGTGCAATTTTGAAGTATTTATTCCTTTACTTGAGTATGTCCATTTTTCTGTATTTTATACTTCCACTCCACTACATCTCAGAAGCAAATATTGTTACTCCACTACAGTAATTTGAAAAGGTTTGTTACTAGTTACTTTGCAAATGTAGATAGATTATTAATACAAAACATACATTACGCTTTATTTTACACTTCAGCTATTCAAAAATAGCCAATCTACAAGCTCACAACTCGTCGCATCATGAGCTTGTAGATCTGCAATTTTTTTAATACGTTAGGCAAATTCAGAAAAATGTAAAGAGTACTTTTACTTTGGTACTGTAAGTATATTTTGATGCCAAGACTTTTGTACTAAGAAAATTCTGAATACAGCGCTTTTACTTGTAAACATACATACATTGTGGTATTGCTACTTTTACCCGCAGTAAAAAGAAATCAGAGTACATTTTCCACCACTGCCCATGCCTCTGTCATGCTGCTGCTGGTTGAAGTACAGTGCCATTCACTGCACTGCCTGCCTGGGTCTTAGTGATATGTCGTTCATGATCGATTCGTTCAAAAGAACTAGTTAATTTGCCGCGAACGTGAACAAGCTCGCTCACTTTCTGAAACTGTTACGTTCACGCGCGACGTAAAAAAAACGCTCCCGCGATGGTGTTTTACACACATTATAAAACATACATTAACCACATTAGCCCTATTTTATATTTTATTTTTGATGCCAATACTTTTGTGCTTTTACTCGAGTAAATTTTGAACACTAGAAAATAGCGCTACTGAACGAGAACCTGAACGAATCATTTGAACTAATCAATGCTGTGAACGTGAACGAAATCGCTCGTTCACGGAAATGAACTTTTTTTCCCACCACTACTGGGTCTCACTGACCTTCTGTTTTGTGTTCTCTCTCTCTCTCTCTCTCTCTCTCTCTCTCTCTCTCTCTCTCTCTCTCTCTCTCTCTCTCTCTCTCCTCTTTCACTTAAAACCTCCACCTTGCCTATGCCCAGGTATGAAGCTGCCGTCTCGTATCCCCACCCACCTCGGCCCCGGGGACGAGCAGAAGTGGAACCAGACGGACGAGCCCACCTCGGGGGCAAGGTGCTGCGCCTGCCCCAAGACGGATGCCCAGCTCAAGAAGGAGCAGGAGGAGACGGAGTACCGCAAGACCTTTGAGAACTACCTCCACAACGAGGTCTTTGAGATCAGGTGCGTGGCATGACCGCCGGCTGAATGTTACAAGCCAGGTTTGAGCAGGGTTCCATTTGCTGGGGGGGGGGGGGGGGGGGATCCATGCCTCTGAATCTACTTTTGCTATCACCGACTCTGGTCATTCAATTTTTATGTCCGATGCAATACATGCGTTTCCTTTTGGGAGCTTGTAGATCGGCTATTTTCACTATTTGTCGTACGAAGGGCTTAAGTGGTTAAGAATACGTAAGCCCTTTATGTACATAAAGCTTACGTGGTTAAGAAAATGTCGCCCTCTGTTTTTTACAAATTGAATCCTGGGTTTGACTGATGTGCGTCTTTACACAGGGAGGCCAAATCGGGTAGGAGCAAACAGGTGTGCTGGGACAAGCTCAAACCTGCACGTCCTTATATAATGTATGTGTATATAACAACATGCAGTATACCGCAGGGTTGGGGTCAGCTCAGTTTGAATTCTGTCAATACGGGGTGTGGTTTTTCTTGCGTAAAAAAAAAACGGGAAATCTTCTGCTGTGGATGATCACGCTTTTTTTTTTTAAGAAACTGAGAATGCAGCCTCTATAACTAGTTCTGCTTTCAATTGGCTTTCTGAATGTATTGAATTGAAAGAGAATTGATGTCCACTATAGAATACATAAGTAAGCTGTGTCAGAGGAAGCCCTTTAGATTGTGTTGATTTGTTTCAGTATAATGATTGACACGAGGGAGCTTGACATGACTAATGCTAAAGAACCTCGTAAGCGCAGTGTTTGACGATGTTTAAGCCTATTGTTAGATTGATCAAACAATTGGGTTGATTCACAGCGCTACTTAGTCAGTTGTGAAATGCTTAGTATACAGTAATTCACTAATTGACACTGGAGGGGAATTATTAACTTCCAATATCTTGTTTACTAGATCCCGCCTTTGTCTTGATTAGTCCAGGTTTGTAAATAGCACAAGCAATGTTGTTTTTATGGCCATGCAAGGGAAATATGAGAAACGTTGTTTCTCCTGGTTTGATACCGGAGGCTCTTCTGGCAGGTGGAAGAGCAGGCAGAGCTGGCTGATAGATGCGCTGGTGAATGACAAGGCCTGGGGCTAACACACAAATATACGCACACACACATACATCATTGTGATGTTCACACAGGCTGGTAGAGGTTGTTTAATGTTCTTAATACATGGCACCTGAAAATAGGCTGACGTAAGCTTGTGCTGTAGCCTACAGGAGCTGAAACAAAAGCACACTTGGAAATATTCACACGGAAACCTTTTGACACAGTACCCCAAGCAGAAGCTGTTTGTAAATACAGCCCAGAGACAACACAGAGCAAATTCCCTGTTTGGCATAGCAACATAAAATACAGAATGGGAGAACTGTATTGTACTGTATGTATGTTTGTTAGTGGGGTGACACAGTGGGGTCACACACACTCACTCACACACACACACACACACACACACACACACACACACACACACACACACTGGGCACTGTGTGTGTGTGTGTGTGTGTGTGTGTGTGTGTGTGTGTGTGTGTGTGTGTGTGTGTGTGTGTGTGTGTGTGTGTGTGTGTGTGTGTGTGTGTGTGTGTGTGTGTGTGTGTGTGTGTGTGTGTGTGTGTGTGTGTGTTATTGACATTCCTGACAATTTAATAAAAGAAATACCTTTTGAAAGAGAGAAAAGAAAATCTGTGGATCTGCTACTTTTGATGCGTTTGTGTGACACTGTAGTATGATCAAGTAGGGCATTAATTTACGAAAAAACACAAAAAGTAAAAAATATGGAGCTAGGAGGTTTCTGCCCGACAACAACGATTTACTGTTTGCCATGTGCTTTCCCAGCACCTTACCTTAATATGGGGTGCCAAACTGAGGTCAGTGTGTTTTGCCGGCATGGTTGTGTGAATCCCCTCCCGCTTAACACGTTCAATCCGTGAACGCAT
Source organism: Gymnoscopelus microlampas (assembly GCF_963454915.1). Classification (NCBI taxonomy): domain Eukaryota; kingdom Metazoa; phylum Chordata; class Actinopteri; order Myctophiformes; family Myctophidae; genus Gymnoscopelus; species Gymnoscopelus microlampas. Next base: position 9,505,023 of record NC_139946.1, read on the forward strand.
CTGTGTCATTTTAGATGTCTTTGGCTATTCAAAAATAGCAGATCTACAAGCTCGCTACAAGCTTGTAGATCTGCTATTTTGGAAAAATCAGGAACATTTTTGCAAATCTTTCTTTTTTTTTTAAAAAGTGAACATTTGTAAGTCTTAGTCAAATCTTTGCTTCTGGGGGTCCCTGGAACAAAATATTTGACAAATGTTCGCTTTAAAAAAGATACATTCAAAAAGTGCACCGAGTGCCGCGCTATGAGCTTGTATATCTGCTATTTTTGACTAGCCAAATAAATCTTAAAATGACACAGATGCGTTCCCGGATTGAATGGCTTAATGAGTGCAGGGTGAATAGGCTGGTGTGCAGGGCAAAGCCCCTGTGGCTGTTTGTGACAGAGGAACAGGAACACTGTGCTCTGATCAGCAGGACTGGAGCCCTCTTCCATCCAGCCAGATTGGATCACCTCTTGTTTGTCCCAGCCGTCATGATGTGTGTGTCCCACAGAGGCTCTGTGCCAACTCTGCGACCCGTGCGTGCGTGTGTGTGTGTGTGGTGAGGGAGTGAGGGGGGGGCCTGTTTTTGTGCTGGGACAGTCTAGTGGGGGGGCTGAGAGTGGTAGCGCGCACACACACACACACACACACACACACACACACACACACACACACACACACACACACACACACACACACACACACACACACACACACACACACACACACACATCCTCCTCTCTCCCAGGAGAGTGATTACTGTGCTCATTATCATCCATGCCAGTCTGGGGTGCAGTCATGCAGACTGCCGCCCCTCCATTTAAGCTTGCGTACACACACACACACACACACACACACACACACACACACACACACACACACACACACACACACACACACACACACACACACACACACACACACACATGCACAAACAGTACACGCACACCTCAGTTGGGATTTGATCCCATACTTTGGTGTAAGACAAATCACTACATTACGGTAAACAAAACGAGGGACTTTTGTTCTTTGTGCTTCCCTTTTATCCTCCTTCACACGGATATTTTGAGATGTTTCTCTACCTTGCATGCCGTGAAAGCCTCCCCTATCTGCTCTCTCTGCAATCTTACACTTGTTTTGTTTTGCTCCACACCCCTGCAACACCAAAATCTTCTCACTCTTTTCTTGTCATCCCTGGGAGGTGCCTGTGGTAACCAGTGCCTTCTACACTGAGAAGCTCGCCTGTAGCAGTTTTGTGATTGCTCAGAGGGCAGTAGTTGTTGTGGGAAAGGAACCATTTTACTGTTCCCCTGGACTGGGTGATGTGGACAAAATCTAATGTCACAATATTTGTGACCACAATATTGTGACAATAATGTATTGTGAATTTTGTTTTTATTTTTAGCGGCGCTAGCCGCTCTATACCTTTAGGTATAGAGCGGATCCTGCTCTATACCTGACTTTGTCCGTGTTCACCGTCAACGTTCTGATTGGTCAGACCCGTCAACGTTCTGATTGGTCAGACCCGTCAACGTTCTGATTGGTCAGACCCGTCAACAAAGTGATTGGTCAAGCTTCACGTGACACATGGCTATAAACACATTATAAACACATATCGATGACAAAATGTGTCAAAGGCGCCGCTACCCTCACACAGGGTGTGATTTTTTTCAAAAATAGTCAAAATAGCCGATCTACAGTCAATCTCACAACGTCGCAATGCAATGTGTTTTGAGCATGTAAATAAGCTATTTTTGAAAATCTTTGAACATTTTGGAAAGCATAAAATAGGACTCATGTGATCAAAACCAGGAAAAGACAACACTTATATATATATATACTTAAATTACGATATCCCAAACCCCAGACGATATCTAGTCTCATATCAAGATATGGATAAAATATTGATATAAAAGTTTAGCCCAGCCCTACTGTCCTCGCCAGCTATAAGGATTTAAGCTGCCTCCACCCAAGATGATGCATTCCCTTTTTTTATTTCACTTTACCTAATCTTATACAAAGGTGTCCTGTGTCAACTGAAGTCATTTGGTCAGTTTACCACCCTGATGGTCTTAGGCTCATGACTGCTAGTTGGCACCTAGTGAATTCAACTTGTGGTTGGTGGTTGACACCACCCAGTGGTGAGTGTTGGGAACTGCATGTTGCAGGGCAGTTGAAAGGTGGTGACAAAATGTGAGTAATCCAACATGGCCCCATGCTGTAAAGGTTAGTGTGAGCAAAGGTTCCCACTGGCTTTCTCTTAGGTTTTGTAACGGCACTTCCGAGCTTCTCGGCTGTCTGTCCAGAGCTTAATCCATACTGAGCACTTCTTCTGCCTCATGTCGCAAAACACTATTTCATAAAGGGATTTGATGGAAGCTATACTATTATACGTTACATCCTGCATGGATATAATATCTCTGCTGTCAGAAACCAGCTAACTCCAAAATGTTAATTTTTCAGGAAATAAAAAAAACTAAACAAAAAGCGGAGTTTGGAGGTTTTGAATCTGAATGGACCTCCAAGCTCACAATGAGGTTGGAGGTCAAAAGGTGGTGGAGCCTGGTGTCAGCAAAACCAGCTAACTCCATCCCCCTTTGCTGGAGTTAGCTGGTTTAGCAGAAAGTTTGAGGATCCAATGGAGTTAGCTGGTTTTGTCATAAGCGCCTTTTCATACTTTTCATTGGTTCAATATTTTTTTTTACCAACACACAGACCTAAAGGGTGTTCAGTAGCACTGATTTATGGAAAAATATGCAAAAGCGTCAAAATGGAGTTTGCTGGTTTCTGCCAGACAGCAACGATATAATAAGACATGTAGTCAAAGAAGACATGTAGTCAACAGAAAACCCTTGGAAATCCTTATATGGTTCTGATATGGTTGAAGTTTATTTATCTTTTAGGCGGGAAAATGTCCTACAATTCTGGTATTGTATTCATTCAACGATTAAACCTTTCCTCTCTGTCTCTGCAGACCATCTCGGCGGAGACGCTCAGTGGGAGTGGCCAATGCCACGCAGACCCTGCCCAATTTCCTGACCATGCCTCCCAGTCTGCCCAATGCCTCCACCACCCCTACACCCGGAGAAGATGGAGAGGAGGGATCCAAGGTTTCGCACCCTTTGTTATTCTATTGTCAATTGTTTTGCACTCATAGAAAATATGGAAAATGAAAAAAAAAAACAACTATATTTAAAGTTGCGGTAAGTGATATTTCTTTGTTCAAATAACACTGTAGAGTGTTTGTCCAGTAACAGGGGTCTGCCCCTGTTACTGAGAGAAATACAGGCGAAACAAGGGAAATTAGAAGTGATGAAACAAAACATTAGCAAACAAAATTGGACCCAGAACACTATCAAATTGATAAATGGGTTTTCTCTCCTTGGATAAAACTGGTTTCCCACCTGGAAATGTATTTTCTATTTACTAAAGAGCTGGACAGAGGGGGAGACTGAACACTCTTACTATTACTATCAGAATATAGAGTTTTAACTTTTTATTAACAAAATATTTTTAGTTTTAAACAAAAATGATCACTTATTGTACCTTTTACAAATCATGGCTTTGTCTTGAAAGTTTCAAAAGAGCTTCTCTCGAAACAAAATGTCACTACAAAGTGCATGACTGTGGACTATTACAGTTTGATCCATCATCATGAACTATTTTATCCACACGAACACTAGTGTCGCTATCCTGGGGCGCCCAGTAGGTGAAAATAAAAGCTCTACAAGTTCACAAAGCGTTGCGTTGCAAGCTTAAAGATCGGCCATTTTCAGTGAAGACATTGAGTGTAGCGCAAAACCTGGAGGGGGCCTAGTATAGAGCCCTTTGGGACACGGATCAACTAAGTAATATAGGGTTTAAGTGATTAAATATCTATTTCTAACTGTAGCTTTGTACGGGCCACCTTTCTGTGGGTTCAGGTGGAGCTGAAGGTGTTCCTCAAGGAGTCCACGGTCATCTCCAACTTGCACCACTTCACCAGCTATAAGATCGAGATCCTGGCCTGCAACGATCCTACTGACATCCACCGCTGCAGCATGGCCACCTACGTCAGCGCTCGTACCATGCCCGAAGGTAGGACACTTTGTCGGGTAGAAACCTCTTATGTCTAAAACGGTTAATTGTCAGGAAATGGAAGGGAGGACCTGTCTTGCTATGGATCCTATGTAGTTATTATTTAGTTGCAAGCTCTTGTTAATACGTGTCATTGGTTGAATATTTATAAAACCCACAGACAGACTTAACCAAAACAATTGCAGATCTACAAGCTCACAGCGCTTTTTTCTTTGTTACTTTTGTGTGACTACGGTGTCACACAAAAAAACATCGCAATGCCATGCGTTGTGAGCTTGTAGATCTGCAATTTGAGCTATTTTTCCTCAAATTGAAAAAAACAATAAAAAAATCTATTAAGCCATTAAGACCGGGAACTCATCTGTGTCATTTTAGATTTGAGCTATAACCATTATTTTATACTTTGGCTATTCAAAAATAGCGGATATACAAGCTCATACAAGCTCTTGTAGATATGCTATTTTTGAAAAATCTTGAACATTATGTGCAAATACTTGAATATAAATATATGTTTTTGAAGGAAAACATTTTCACTCAAATCTTTGGGGGTCCCTGGAATAAAATATTTTCAAATGGGGGGGGGTCTGTGGCCAAATACATTTTGGGGGTCCTTGTCATGAAAAAGTTTAAGAACCACTGATATAGAAACATACGGTTTTCAGAAAACTGTTAGAAGACATATGTAGATGCGTTCCTGGATTGAATGGGTTAAAATATATATTTTTTTAAATGATCAATAAGTTGTTTTAATTGTTACTTCCATTCTAATGACAGTCTATGTGCTCTCCTGTGCTGTACAGAAAAGGCTGACGACATCCCAGGTCCTGTGACTCACGAGATGCTCCCAGACGAACCCAACTCTGTGTTCATCAAGTGGCAGGCGCCTCGCTCTCCCAACGGCCTCATCATCCTCTATGAGCTGTTCTACCGGAAGGTTGGGGAGATGGATGTAAGTACACCAGAGAGGAGGGGGAAAAGGCTGGATTAGCCCCAAATAATTGGCAAAATACTAAGATTTGAATGATAATACAATATTAATATAATGAGAAAAGTAGTAAAAGGTTTTCTGAAAACGTTAAAATTCTTACTAAAAAAATAGATAAATAATTATGCTGCTATGTGTATAGCAACAACTAATGAGACACAGAGATGGCTCCCGGATTGAAAGGTATAACAAGGTATAGGTCTAAATAGTTAAACCTTGAAACATTTGTTTTCATGGTGGTACAGATAAATAGGAACTTAAAAGTATACTACGTTAGTTTCATTGATCCAAGCTGGAACACAATCGTTAAACATGATCTGGGAAAGCATGGAACGACTTTGGTCAAAGTAAGAGGAAGAAATGTGAACATGGTGATGCAGGTAGATGGAGTTGGGGGGGGGGGGGGAGTAGGGCTGTAACTACTAACTAGACATTATTTTCTTAGTAATTATTCTAGAAATTACTTTTTCGAATAATCGAGTAGTGCGTTTTATTTTATTTTATTTAGTACATTTTTGATTTGTGTGATTAACCACCCTACAGAAATAGCAAAAAATAGCCAATCTACAAGCTCACAACATGTCGCAAAATGTGAATTATTTCCCCATAATGATCATATTTTATTCCAATCGATTATCGATTATTATTAATAATCGATTAAATCAGTTAGTTCGATAAACTGTTGCACCCCTGAAAGAGAGCAAGGAATGCTCATACAGAATGGAGGTGAATGATGCAAGTGAAGTGGTCAGTATGTACTCTTAGATAAGTTAAGTCCTGTTCCCTTGTTTAGATGGAAGCACAAAGGAAATATTTGTTTAGTAACATGCTACCAGTGTTTATGCTGGTATTGCGTGCGTGCGTGCGTTTGTGCACGCACACACATGCGCACGGTTGTTGTTTACTCACTGTGAATGTGAGCACTCGTCTCTCATTGCTATTCATTGCTGCACCGCCTGACCCTAGGAGCCAGCAGCAGCTCTGTTACCATAGCGACAGAGCCAGGAAGGAAGAGTAGGATGCAGTGGCAAGGATGGCCTGGCGTCTCAGATGACACCGCCAGTGCAACTAACTGCACTGCACTGAAATCACACTGCTTTGCTTACTTACTTACTCATCCATCCTAAAGCCTGGACCAGTGCTTATCAAGCGTTTTCATGTCAAGGACACCTCAAATGAATATGCATTTGACCGCATACCCAATGTTCCCTGGCACATTCTGTGCCAGGGAACCCCCTGACAAGATTTGTGTTAGAATGTTTAAATAGTTCACAATAGATCAGTATAGACTTAAAGTGGTTAGACTTATTTTGATGCTATTCTAACACATTTTTCTGGGGACCCCCTGGAACCCCCTCAAGGACCCCTGGTGGTCCCCAGGCCCTACTTTGAGAACCACTGACCTAGACTACATATCCTGGATTCAATTTGTTTCATGCTCCTGCATTAACATCTCCATGGAAAAGTGGAAGTTAACTGCACTAAAGTCTTAACTTATGTCACTTAGAACTGTGGACTGGACAACTGGCTGTTGTGCATAAACACACAGCTATATATATATATATATATATATATATATATATATATATATATATATATATATATATATATATATATATATATATATATTCACCAGCTTGTTGTCTTCTCCAAAGCTTTCCTTACCTCAGAGTATGTTTGCATACATACATATCAATCACTCAAATCTTATTTATATACTACAGTACATATCATACAACAGGTGCAACCCAAAGGAATTGGGTTAAAGGCAGGAATAAAAGACATTATAAAAAAAAGGAATATATAAAAAGACGATCACTTAAAAAAGTAAACGTTAAAAGAAATAACGCTAAAACCTAGGTAAAAGCAATGCTAAACATGTGTGTCTTAAGATGTATTTTAAAAATGTTAACTCCTCCTACAGGTTCACACATCCTGTGTGTCGAGACCATCCTACATGAAGTCTGGTGGCACCAAGCTTCGACTGGTGCATCCTGGGAACTACAGCTTGAGGATCCGGGCCACCTCACTGGCAGGGAACGGCTCCTTCACGGACACCACCTACTTCTTTATGCCCAACAGTAAGACTGGCGACAGTGTCTTAATACAATCTATCTCTAACATCAGATGGCTTCTGATGAAACCTGATGCATCAAGAGCAGTGGTGTGAAGTAACGAAGTACATTTACTTAAAGGACGACTTCGCCACTTTTCAACATATCTTCATATTAGGTCCTCACTAATCATAGCTCATGATAAAATGGTACCATTTTTTTCTAATCTCAGAGGAGGGCTGTAGACAGTTCAGAAACCCGTCTACCAGTGACATCATCGATGGGGAATCCAAGCTAATAGAAACTGCAGGCTTTGTATTCCTGGAAAGTTGCAATGCAATAATATATCCCATTGTTCTCGCCTTAATAAAAATCGGAATAAAAAAAAATCCTGCCTAACGATGATGTCACTGGTAGACGGGTTTCTGGACTGTCCACAGCCCTCCTATGAGACACAGACCAAGAAAAAAATTGGTATCATTTTATCATGAGCATTAGTGAGGACCTATTATATGAAGATATGTTGAAAAGTGGTGAAGTCGTCCTTTAAGTACTGTACTTATGTACAATGTTGAGGTTTTTTTTTTTTACTTTAATGGAGTATTTCCAATTTTCAATACTTTTACTTCTACTCCTCTACATCTCTGAGGAAAATATTGTAATTTTACTCCACTACAATTATTTGTAAACTTTAGTTACTAATTACATTTCAGATATAAATGATTCCATTATAAAACATACATTAACCACTTCAGCCCAATTTAATACCTTGGCTATTTGAAAATAGCCGATCTGCAAGCTCACAACGCGTCGCATCTTATAGATCAGCTATTTTCAAATATTTTAGTACTTTTACTTTTGGTACTTTAAGTTAATTTTGATGCCAATACTTTTGTACTTTTATTCAAGTAGATTATTTATTCTGGACTTTTACTTGGAACAGAGTATTTCTATATTGCAATATTGGTACTTTTACTTTGGTAAAGAATTTGAGAACTTTTTCCACCACTGATCAAGAGACAACACGGCCACTGTCTTAATCGAACTGGTATTGATAAGCGAACTGTACAGGTTATTATTAGATTTATCAAGACGAGTGCAGTGGGGTTCAAGTTTAATGTTGGCCGTATTTAAATACAGCGGTAGAGAGAAAGAAGAAATGTACACTGTGGAGAATAAAAAAAGCCCAAGAGGCTTATAGTAATTTCTGCAGATTTTGTAAAAGCCCTTGACCTATAATATGTGTACTTAACTGGTACCGATTTCAGCTATGGTGTTGCTACATAATTCACAGCCATTGATAATCTTTGACCTATTCCTTTCTCCACCTAATCGCTATTATCCGGGCCTAGTCAACCAGTCACTATCATAAGACCCAGTGACTGATCAATGGCTGCTCTGTGCGTGTGTGCGTGCACGTGTGTGTGTGTGTGTGTGTGTGTGTGTGTGTGTGTGTGTGTGTGTGTGTGTGTGTGTGTGTGTACTGTATGTGTGCGTTGCAGAAGACACCAGTGTGCTGAAGATTGTGATTGGTCCAGTCATCTGTATCATCCTGCTGCTCATTGTGGGAGGTTCAGTCTTCATGGTCTTCAAGAAGAAGTAAGACATGATGTCATGTACATGCTTGCATACAGTAGTAATAAAACATTACTTGTTGCATTTCTTTATGAGCAGCGTAAATGATCTCAAATTAGAACTATTGAACATAAATATACACTGAGCTACCTTAAGGTCAACACATGCAGCCTGGTGAAGATTCAAATATTAACGCTGTGTGATGATCATTTCCATAACTTACTTCTGTAGGCAAACAGAGGGCCCTACAGGACCTCTTATAGCCTCCTCCAACCCAGAGTACCTGAGTGCCAATGATGGTAAGTAAATACACTTATCCTATGCCACAGTGGATAAAGTATTGATTGATTGATTCAATATTTTATTAGACAGAAATGTAAAAACGGCACGAGTACAGTCAAACACCTTGTCTGAAAGGATAACACCAAAAACGTCCTTGCGGTCTTGTTTCCATTGGGGTCCTAGGTATTCAATTAATTAACATACCGGTATAAAAAATAGCACCAAACATTAAATATCATCACAAATATAAAACACTATATGTACACAGTACAAAAAAAGGGGGGGGGGGGTGTAAAGAAGGGGGGGGGGGGTACAGCAATGAAACTGATTGAATTATAAAATATAATCCCACACGCATACACTCTACATCTGTACATATCAGTACATTTACAGTAGGCTATATCAAATCTTTTTTTAATCCAGATTGAATAGATTGAGGATAGACGGTGATAATCCCACTTTCAGGGTGGGGAATTACAGTCTTTTGGATGTTGCTAATTCTGGAAATTCTGCCAGACCAATTTAGTAGGTGAACAAAAGGCATTGGCTGGAAAAAATAAAGGCTTTTGAGTTTATTATTTATTTAGTTTGAGAATACACTTTGTGAGGACCATTTCCCTGGTCCTCACAAGAGAAATGGTTTTATGGTTAAAACGATTTTTAAAGATATAGCCTTACAATTAGGAAAAGATTCATGTTGGGGTTAGGGGACATTTAGATGTTAGGTTTAGGTTGGAGTTATGCCTGATTCATACCAAGTTGTGTGTTGGTGTCAAAAAATAAATAAATAGCAGATCTACAAGCTCACATCGCGTCGGGCACATTGTGAGCTTGTAGATCTGCTATTTTTTTGTTTTAATGTTAAACATTCAAGCATTCATATAATTGCCATCCTAAACTGTTGATGTCCACACAAGCATATTGATACAAAGCTGTGTGTGTGTGTGTGTGTGTGTGTGTGTGTGTGTGTGTGTGTGTGTGTGTGTGTGTGTGTGTGTGTGTGTGTGTGTGTGTGTGTGTGTGTGTGTGTGTGTGTGTGTGTGTGTGTAGTCTATGTACCAGATGAATGGGAGGTGGGCCGAGAGAAGATCAATGTCCTCAGAGAGCTGGGTCAAGGCTCCTTCGGTATGGTCTACGAGGGCATCGCCAAGGACATTGTGAAGGGTGAACCGGAGACGCGCGTGGCCGTCAAAACGGTCAATGAATCTGCCAGCCTCAGAGAAAGAATAGAATTCCTCAATGAAGCCTCCGTCATGAAAGCTTTCAGCTGTCACCACGTGGTATGATTCCTCATTCATGTCTTGTTCAGAATCTGTTATTCTTCTTTTAGTCCCAAATGTTTACCGGTTTACCTTTACCAATCACTTGGGCAGTTGATGAACCATAAATTATAGATTCCTCTCCATTCTCAAAGACCAGCTGAAATTAGAAATATGTTTTTCACACTTTTAGAGCATATAATGGAGACATACTGTAATTAACATTAGACAGTGTCTCCACCAGGCTGAAGGAAAAATGGGGCGATTATGTTCTGGGGTTAATCTCACAAACCACTCACCAAATTTAGTGCAACAGTGAAACTTACGATTTTGTTTGTTTGTGCAGGTGCGTCTTCTCGGTGTGGTGTCTAAAGGCCAGCCCACCCTGGTTGTGATGGAACTCATGACCCATGGAGACTTGAAGAGCTACCTGCGATGTCTCAGACCAGACTCTGAGGTACATATTATTAGTATTACATATTCAGGGTTCCTATGAGGTCTTGGACATCATGAAAAATAAATGTAATACTTTCTAGGGTTAGATACGTTTCTATGTTTGGCAAAGACGGTGCTTTTTTCCCTATTGACCATTTCAATTTCAATTGTGCGGCTATGTGTATCCTCTGCCTAAGGACTGTCCTCTTGACTGAAATTCTTCTGTAGAGTTACCTTACCAAGTGCCTATGGCCTCACTGGGGGTAAATGCTCAAAAGAATGCTCATGTAGGAGATTTCCATGCATAACTAACTCTGAATCCGTATGTCCCCAGCACAATCCAACTGGTCGTCCTCCCCCGACGCTGAAGTTGATGATCCAGATGGCAGCAGAGATTGCGGACGGCATGGCATACCTCAACGCCAAGAAGTTTGTCCACAGAGACCTGGCAGCCAGGAACTGTATGGTGGCAGAGGACTTCACCGTCAAGATTGGAGGTGCTGTGGTTCTCCTCTCATAGCTGGTTTGAGCCAAATGTTTTGAGCAGACAAATTGTTAATGTACAAAAGGCTGTGTTCATACTGTACGTATCGCAGGACATATTCACAATTTCAAAATAGTGCATACTTATAATTATGAACATGCTTTTCATACTGAATCCTAACCTTGCATCTCTGTCCTGTAGACTTTGGTATGACGCGAGACATCTATGAGACGGACTACTACCGTAAGGGAGGGAAGGGTCTGCTGCCTGTCAGGTGGATGGCCCCGGAGTCTCTGAAAGACGGAGTCTTCACTGCTCACTCTGACTGCTGGTATGTCACTGGAGCAGTCAGTAGCTTCAACAGACATTGCTGTATAGCTGCAGAGCTCAACTTCTCCGCGCTGTGTCTGGAAATTAGGGCTACAACTATCGATTATTTTCTTAGCGATTGTTCTTTTGATTATCTTTTTGATTAATTGAATAATTGAGAAGGTTTTCTTTTGTATATGCTGTATATATTTTTCAAAATATCAAATAGATTTTTTATAATCAACTAATTCGATTATTTTTTTTAAAGATTTTTTTTTGTTTTGTTTTTTGGCTTTTGTATGCCTTTATTAGAGAGGGACAGGGAAAGTAGGCTGACAGGAAATGGGAAGAAAGATGGGGGGTTGACACGCAGCAAAGGCCGTCGGGAACGGGAGTCGAACCCGCGACACGCTGTCAGGCTGGCATTGCAGCCTAGGGTGCCTGGACCGCCACGCTGCGGCCCAGGCCAACTAATTCGATTATTTTGTTTAACCACTTAAGCTCTGTTTTATACTTTGTTGTACAATGGTGCTCAGAAGCGATGCAACATGCTTTTTTCCCACTATTTTGGAAAGTTTTTGAAAACTAGATTATTTTATTATAATCGATTCAATCTATTACGTAGTTCGATTAACTGTTGCACCCCTACTGGATATAATGATTTTATGTCATGTTGTCATTCCGTTCTGATTCTGATGTGTGTGCACGCTCATTTCCAGGTCGTTTGGCGTGGTGCTTTGGGAGATCAGCACGCTAGCAGAGCAGCCCTACCAGGGTTTGTCCAATGAGCAAGTCCTCAAATTTGTTATGGACGGAGGCTTCCTGGACCGGCCAGACAACTGCGCTGAGAGGATGTGAGTAAATGATGGCACACTATCTCATACACAGCACATTGACTCTGTCTGAATACTGTCACTCCTTTGTATGTTGACTTTAAAACTATGTGTAGAAGGAGATGTTATGGGCTTAATTGATGGGGAAAATCCATTATCCATTATGATGCAAGTCAGATTTCTTCATAGGCAGAGTATCGCACCTTCATGGGCGCGCTCCCTTTTTTATAGCTGTAATTAGTCTTTATAATGCCCCCTGTCCTCGGTTCTTTGTCTCGTCCCTACTCTCTCTCTCTTTTCACATTACATATTCCTCATCATTTCACTTTAACCCATCCAGGCACAGCCTGATGTCGATGTGCTGGCACTACAACCCCAAGATGCGGCCGATGTTCCACGAGATAATCGAGATGCTGCGGGAGGAGCTGTACCCATCCTTCCAGGAGCTCTCTTTCTTCTACAGCGAGGAGAACAAGGTCCCAGAGACAGAGGACTTTGACCTGGACCTGGACAACATGGAGAGCATCCCCCTGGACCCCTCGTCATATTCCCAGAGGGAGGAAAGCCTGGGCAGGGACAACGGGCCCTCGGTGGCCCTCAGGGGGAACTATGAGGAGCATGTCCCCTACACACACATGAACGGTGGCAAGAAAAATGGCCGAATCTTATCGTTGCCCAGATCTAGCCCTTCCTAACATTTCCTGTTTCCTTAAATGAACTTGTTTAAAACGCCTGTTTCCTCACCCCCTACTCCACCTCCACCTTCATTCCCTTCTAGTCCATTTTTTCCTTTTATGATCCTCGGTCCTTCACTCATTTTCTAATTAATTTCATTCTATCATTCTTACAGAAGCCCTTCAACACAGAAACAGATCTCAGGACTTTTTATTTACTTCCTCATGGCTGCCAAGCACAGGCAAGCGAGAGGGATGCAAAACACAGTGTATGTTAACACTTTTTTAACATCACCCACATCACCTTGGACTTACCATATCTATTGTTTTGTTGTTGTTTTTTCACTATTGCCAAGTTTCCAGGACTGATTGCAATGGAAACAAAGAAAAAAAAAAAGAAAAGAAAAAAAAATCTGTGAACACGACAAACCTTAGACAACCAGATGGCTGCTTATGTTCAATCTCTCAAGATTTGTCCCTCCTCGCCTCCTGTTAAAGATACTGATCTTTTTTCTCGTTTTTTTTTCTTTTTTAATTTTTTTTTTTCAAAGTGAAATCTTTTACTCAAATAGTGGCCTTTTTATACGTGGCCTATAAACAAAGAGAAGTGTCTATCCACGCTTGTACTTATTTCCTTTGAACAATGACTTTAATCAATTTGGAACTGTTTGGAACGGCGGGGTGACTCACAAAGACTCAATCCTAGAACAAAGAGGATATTTTCTTGTTTTTGTGTTTTGTGTTTAGTTTTTCAGTTCTGCAGAATTCCAAACTACACACAGATTCATCGGGTTTTTTTGGTGAAATAGTTTTAATTTATTTGCTTTTATTTTTACTTTCTTTCTCTATTTTTATTTCTGTGTCCTCACAATACGGCTGAAGGATATTTAACAGTTAAGAATTGGACAAAAGAGTTCCTCAGACTGACCAATAGCTGCTGCTTTGATATATTTTAGTGGGTGTAGAAATATATATATATATAATATATATAGTATATATGGAATATTGGTATTTATGTATCAATATTTTATATATAATATATGAAATATTGATGTTTTTGTACATAGTTCATATTTGTAATATTTTTTCATCAGATGCTATGCTGGTAAGATGTTTTTTTTTATCAGTTTTATTCTTTAGGGTTTTATTATTTTATTATCTTATTTCTAGCCCCACAAATCACACTAATCTACCGCCAGTGCTCTCTGTGTGTCTTAGGCCTCCAGTCCTTCTAGTACTCTGTCCAACTGGATGGGCTAAGGGAAAACACCCTAGAAATAACTTTTTTTAAATCCTTCTCCCCTTGATGAACTCTCATCAGTGGGAGTCAAAGGGAGGCCTCTTTGCAGCAAACACACAAATACACACACTAACCAAAAAAAAAAGAGAGAAAGCTTTATAAAGGGGAATGAGGTCTTTCTAGGTTTGAAGTGCACCTGGTGTATGTTTGTCTCTGCTGTGTCTCTGGCCGATCAAGCTGGAGTCAGGTCGTCACACATCTATAACATTCATGTGATCGAGTCGATTATCTGTCTTATCGGTCTGTGTTTATTACCAGTGAGGTTAGAGAGTCTGTGAAGAGCTTGTCATCGCCTAGTGATTGTACTTCGTTGTCTTGGTTTAACAGTGGTGCTTGTCAGTGTCGTAGTTGCTGCTCGGGTTAGAGCAGGATGGGAAAATAAAGCCAAATCTAGGATCATTTTGAAGGTGGAAGTTTAGCTACCCTACTGTACCAGCCACTTTGGCAGATATGTATCCACTTTAACCATGACATCCTAAGTTTGGGCATGTCGTTATAAATTAGATGAAAATAAAAACGTATTGAAACAGTTTAGTAAATTTGGTCAAATGGCAATCTATATGCTCACAATTTAGATTTCTTTGTGGTTAAGTGGCTCAGTGGTTAAGTGGTTAACCAACCTGCAATGATCCCGTGACTTATATTACCAGTACTGACAGTGGGTGGTGACATTTGGTATGCATCAGTCATGGTGGCTGGCCACTGAAAATAGTCTGTTTCCCATCCTGGTTAAAATTTGAGCTCCTTTCAGCTGATGTATGGTGAGTCCCTCAGTGGATAATAGGGACAGTAATAGTATTTGTTCTTAGCTGGCCTGAGATTGGATATAGTACACAAAGCAAAGGGAGATTAACTTCACACATTATGGCCATTGAATGCCACTGTCCTCATTAAGTTTGCCCTGAACCCACAAGCTCCTGCCCTGACCCTTCAACACCCACCCCGCCTATTGCGATTCCCATTGGCTGTCAAGTCCACTGCTCACAATCAGGTTGGTGGAATTTTTCCACATTCTGTGGTCAAGGGCTGGAGAATGATCCGGAAAGTTCCGAATGCATTCAGAGTCCGCACCACGTAGTCTAGAGAGGAGCTGTGTGTGTGTGTGAGAGAGAAAGAGAGATTTTTAATCCTATTATTCTCCCTCCTATCACATGTACAGTCGCAGTTAGAACACAGTGTTTCACTTAGGCCTGACATTCCAGGATTTAGTTGGCACCCGTGTTTCCTCTCGTCCCTCAGACTCTGTGCCTGTTGGCAAACCTAATGCCCTCACCACACCCTTAAATTAATATACACGATTAACGCATTATATTTCCGTAATCAAGGGAAGCAAAAATTCATACATTTACATAAAAACGAATATATTTGTTTTACCAGTGTGCTTGTCCCCTCTGCTAGGAATTACCCCATTACCTTGCCCTAATGCCCTCGAAGTTACAAGTAACAAAGATTTACCATTTCATTACTTGCCCCAAATGTTTTGCATAAAGACTGAGATCATTCGTTGGTTGTCACTGTATTCGAGGCAGCATTATTAGTCAGCCGCTCAAAGGCCCTCAGTTTCACAACACATCATCCAGGACCACTACATATTTCTAGCAACATCCTCTTCTCTCTGTCTGTCTCTCTCTCTCACTCTCTCTCTCGCTCTGAGACACAGCTGTCTCAGCTAGGATCTGTTGTCTGTATGGACATAAGATGAGACAAACTGACAGTCCCTGTTCGGAACACTTAGAATAGTGTGGTAGCCAATCTAGCCAATCAGCATTAAGCACTTCTAGTATAGCCAAAGTGTTGGTGGCTTACTGTCAGCAACATGTAACCCACTGAATTGGAGTCAGAGAGTGGAGAAGCTGTCTCCATCTTTTACCAGTGCCTTCGCAAACACAGAGCCACATCCAGGCTTGATATTGGCTAGTGCAACACACACACACACACACACACACACACACACACACACACACACACACACACACACACACACACACACACACACACACACACACACACACACACACACACACACACACACACACACACACACAGGCCTATGTGCTCTCCATATATTATGTAGTTGGATGAAAGACAGAAAGAAGTGGTAATTTAATACATATTGTGAAACCCATGTTTTGTTTTAAGGAACTATACTCTTTTCTAAAATGAGAGTAGCCTGTAGGGCAGCGCGCCTCATTTAGGTCAGCGATAGATTAGATTGCCGAGTTCACTTGGTGCTTTAGTGATGACACTGTGGATTGGCCATCGTCTGTGTTGTTAAGCCACCATGTTGACACTCAGACGTGCCTAAAGTTGATATAATGATATAAGACTTAGATTTTAGCTAATCATTCAGAAGAGCTACAATCTTGTTTTTGTTTTGTACTTTGTAAATAATCTGTGGCATAGTATGTGAAAACCTAAAAAGAAATGAGAAAAAAAAATGATGCCCCTCAACTGTGTGTACAGGACCTCAACAAAAGAAATATGGCAGAAATCGTGTCTTGACCTTTGCTCTATGTTTCCTATCTCGTGGTGGTGTACACACATATGCAACTTTTAATTCAGATGGTGCCCATATCTTTGAAATGACCAGATATCTTATTTATTTTATTAAGATCATTTGTCATTGTATAAGAACGCAGTTAGCTTTTTAGTCAAACATTTTCATGGTGTTCAGGGGTGGAGTGATGTTGAAAACCTAGTTTTTATTATTGTACAGGCTGAGTAGCTATTGACAAGTGGAAGGAGTGCTAGTTAGTACGTATAGTTGTCTTTGTCTTTGTGTTTGGCCAGAGTCTACCTCAGTGCATATGGAGGAATTGGTCTAAAGAGCCTAAGTCATCCCCATCAATCAACCAATATCCCATCATTTCAAATATCACATCAAGTTTTAACAAAATTGACCACCCCGTCGGGCGGGCTTTCTGATCCCCGAAGAATGATGTAGGAGCAAAATGGCCGCCATGTGAATATGGTCAGTACAGCACCAAAAACACTAAAGTCCTTTGCTCTGTGATATACTAATTGACCCTACTCTTCTTATTTTCTTGTCATTCTCCCTGTGTCCCAGTGTGGAAACGCTTATACGTTAGAGCAGGGACCCTGGCCAAGACCACTGCAGTATAGAAGCATGCACCTTTAGAATTGGAGCACAGCCGTGAACGTTTAGGAAGAGTTTTGATCCAATGATGCAACTTGTTTGTATAAAAACTAAAACAGTACAAAACAAAACAAAAAAAGAACAGTATTTTAAGCACAATCTCTCAAGCTGGTGTACCTGTCTGCTTATGTTTTTACCATTAGCACTTATTCAATAGTTAAGTAATAAATCAGGCAGGTTGTCGCATTAAGACAAGGGGTAGGTCTGTGCTTTTGGAGTACTACAGAGACTTACGTAAGCTGGAAAAAAGTAGTGTAGTGCTACTTAGTCTTGTCAATCTTTTGTCCCTTGCCTGACCCTTAAACTGGTCCTTACCCATGACCATTATGGATTGTATGTCATAGTGCTTCTGCTGGGGTTTTTGGTGAGGAGGAGGTGACCTTTAGCATGACTCAGATTAAAAATGTCTAATTATCTGGACTTTCAATACATATCTGTAATCATCCACATATGGCCGAGGGCAACTTACAGTAGCTGTCCTGAACATTCATGTTTTAAAGTCACATCTAGACCCATATGTTATCTCATCTCTCGCAGCAACCCTCAGCTGATAGCCCTCGATGCAGGATGCCCTATTCCTCTTTTCGTCTCTGTTCTCCCTGCCTCTCTGTCTCTCTCTCTGAGTTAGCGGTCTCCTCAGTCAAAAAACACTCAAAATCTCAAAGCCTTTCCATGTTTCCTCCAGTCGTACTCGGTTTGTTTTGTCGGTTTGTCTCTCTGTTCTGATGTTGTTTTCTGATTTTGTGTTTGTATGTAAATTTTTTCTACTGTGAATATTAAGAGATAACCTTTATTTTATATCAATGCCATGGATTGGGTCTGTAATGGCCGATCAGGACACGGACATGTCTGGGCTGGTCAAAGGTTTTTCAAGGGGATGACCTCCTCCTCTGTCGAGGAGAGCTGGACTGGGACAATCCTGTGTGCCATAAGAACTATTAAACAGAAATGAAATCTAGATTGTAACTTTCGTCTCAGGGAGGCGGCCTGATGCTTTGTGGTTGGAGGAGAAAGAGGATGAGGAGGAAGAAGAGCTACCTACCTACCTTTTTTATCTACTCTCTGACCGAAGCGCAAGTTCTCAGCAACCTAGCAAAAGTTAATGGAGATACCGGCCCTACGGCATGTTTTCAACTACAAACACCCAAACTCTCGACAAATTGGACCCCCACCCCCTTTCAAGATGACCCAGATCAGGAGTACTACATCTTCTCTCTCTGAGGTGATTTGGTTTGGACTGCTCTCTAGTGGCTGGATGGGAGCGTTGCAGGTCAGAAGTGGCAAAGCAAACAGGGCCCCTGACCCAATGACCCATAGTGCCTTGCTCAGACTGACAGCCCTCCTGACCCCTCCCACCCAGTCCACTTCAGCCCCTCCCAGCAGAGCCATCACTGACTGGCATGTGTCTCCACCAATCACTAAAGAGGATTACCCACCTCCCAAAAATTCTTATTCAAATGTTATGTTTTTTTTTGCATTTAATAGACAGGAGATGGGTTTTCTTTATTAGCTGCAGAGAAAAGAAAACATTCTAACTGCTTGGCTGGATAATACTGTAATTTGGGATTAAATGAATTATGTTCGTGTTTTTACCCCTCCACCCCACCCCCTTCCACCCCCATCCCCACACATTTTGACCTTGTGTCTTGACTCTGCTAAGCTCTGGCTTGCTATGTGCATGAAAAACAAACCATCTATACCAGCAGATAGCTTGTTAATTTGACGCAAATTGATTTTTGCTTATCGGCAGCCATTTTGACAGCAATGCCCCAAAACGCATGTGATGAAGTCCAGTTATTGCATCACATTTGGGAGAACATTAGTTCCATTTGAAAAGCATTCTGTTTTTTAAATTTAATCAGCAGATTGACGAGCTCCAAAAACTGTAAATAGCGTCAGAAATCGCCCCCATAAAATGAAAGCACTTGACAGTGGGATGTTTAGGTTTGTTTTAGTTGAACTCTGATGACCTAAGAAGCGGTTGACCAGAGCATGCTAGCAACGCAGTGCAGGGTGAGAACAAACCATTGTATGTATTATTGTATTGTTTCAAAGAAAAGAAAAAAAGTATTACATTTTAGAGATGTTGATTTCTATTTCTTTTTTTTTCTTTCTTTTTCTTCTTTTTTAGCCAAAATAGGGAGGGCAAATACAATTACTTTTTCTGACTGTAAACTTTTACTACTCTTGTACATTATGAATTTAACATTGTTATCAATGTGTATATAACTTTTTCTAAATAAAATTAAAAAATAGATGGTTTTTTTGCTCATGACACTACCCCAACTGCACCCCACCCTCCACCCCTCCACTACACAAGAAAGCAGAGCTGAGTTCTATCAGTATACTCATAGGAGCAGCACAATTCTGGTCTGAGGGCTTACCTGTGTAACCAGACCTATGTGGCCTGAAATGTTCACCATGTATCCTGTTTCTTAAAGCTGATGCATGTTCTGAATGTTGCCCTACGAGACGTCATGCATTTGAGACCACCCCGACCAGTCATACTATAGCATGTCACCCCTGAAGCCTTTCCCTAGGTCACAAATATCACCTGTCGCAAAAGTATGAAATGAAAAGTATCACTGTTTCTGACAAGCAGACAGTCTTTAGGTTTAGTTTTGTTTTGTTTAGTTTTTTGCTGTTGCTGTTGCTTTTTTTTTTTTTTTTTTTCGATGTGAAAAACTGGAAAAGACCACTGCACGTTCCTTTAGGGAGAAAACACGAGTGACGAAATCCTGAATAAGCTAAAAATAAAATATATCTTTACTGATGGTTCCACAGCTATATTCATATATATATATATATCCATCCCAATCTAATGTGGAGATTGTAAAGCCTGCAGCTGTAAGGCGGCTGCCAATCCCTTTGTCATGGGGCAGCATCAAGATGAAACACCTAAAGCTATCTATGTATGTCCTAAATAATGTCTCAGTAGTGTGATTATGAACTGTTTTCTATTTGTTGTTGGTTTATTGATGAAAAAAACACCACTGTTAAACAATCAGATCTGGCCAAATGTGTAACGAGTCCTCCTAAGGGAATACATGTAAAGTAATGCAAATGTTTCCCTTCTTTGAAACTGTTGTGTGTCGGTATTGTTTGTAAAGCTAGTGTTACTGAGGGGTTTTGACAGTGAGACAGTAGAAAGTTTGGGTTTGTTTGCGGGGTGGGGTTTGAGTGCTGGGTTGGAACGCGGAGGTCACAGGGTCGATTTCCCTGCCAAAAAACTGTAGAGTTTGAAAGGGTGGTCTTCTAGTCCATCTGTCTGCCGGTCCAGTGGTCTGCTCCAGTTTACACAACACCATGTATTTGTCTCTTATCCTGGCCCCTGTATGTTGTTCTTATAGATGGAATTGTGTCTGTGTTGTCCTCGGTTGAAGTCTTTACCATGGCTTTCTTTGTGTTCTCTAATCGCTGCTCTCTCTCTCTCTCTCTCTCTCTCTCTCTCTCTCTCTCTCTCTCTCTCTCTCTCAGTGCACATAGATGGTCCCCAGAATGCTGTGTGTAGTCTTGCAGGATACCTCTTTACTAAATGTAATGTCATTTATTGTTGAATATGCTGATGTATTAATTGGGATACGTTATGTATACGTTATGTTGAAACAGTTGCATATATATATACAGACGACAGGTGTATATGTGTGCATATGTACAGTATGTCAACACCCACCCACAATCACAGAAATCACTTCATCCCTCACACTGGATCCAAATGTGCCATTATCTTTATGTATCACCTATATTGTCATATTCACACACACGCGCGCACACACACACACACACACACACACATGCACACACACATACACACGTCACGTGTACTACAATACATACAAAGACACACAAAGCGAAATACACATATTGTACAGGATCAAAAATGTGCCATGACTAAATAAACGCTTGACAATTTATTTTTTCTATGTTTTCAAAGGAGAGCCAAGCAGTGACATGTACAGAAAATGTTGGAATGATATGAAAATAAAAATCTTGCTGTGTGTAAATTATTCAACAATTAACTGTTTATATTAAAATTATGAATAAAATTATTGGAGAAAATGTGTCTTTTTGTACTCATAAACCATAAAGCCTAATTTGTACACTGTCGTGCAAAACAGATTTTCAACTGAAAAACCTTTCGTGACAAATCACATCAAGTGTGTCAGTTCAAAATCAGTTTGGCGAGTGGACATGGTCATATAGAAGATGTATAAATTGACAACATTTAGTCACTAGATGTCACACATTCCACATCACAACACCTCTGTTACATAATGTTCCTTATTTCCCTATTCACTATAAGGCAGCACTCATGCAGTCTGCAGCATTGTAAAGCATCTAATTTGCTGCTTATCCCTTACTCTAAGGTGGTAGCAGTAGAGTATTAGGCTACTGTTACTGTACTTGTCAGATCATCAAACAGTAGTTAACAGTCCATTGAACTATGTTTTTCTCTTTCATTCAACCTTTATAAGAAAGGTTTGGCTGGACACACAGTATAGCCTGCCTTCAGCACCAACACATGTTACACTTTAATCCCATCTGGGGCTCATTCAGGGCAACCACAGTCTGTTATTGACCATCATGCTGCTCTACATGAGAAACTGTACGAGGTCCTTCATTTTCATATGCACCTTGACAGTCATTTATTCTGGCACTAATGTTCTGAAATAGTTAGGGTTCAGAACATAAAACTTAGGGTCACAATATCACCAATAGGCCTACTCTATATGCAGTCAACCTCTTCTACTTTCGCAATTAAAGCTTGATTCCTCTTGAGTGTGCTGTTGGATCTTAGAATCTTGTTTTTTACTGTCCTTTTTTTGGGTGGGGGCAGTCAGATGTAGACTAAATGTGTCTTCTCTATTTTAACATGAATGTTGATATGATTATCCTTCATTATGGTCTTGTTTCATGTTTCAAAGGTAAACAATGACAGCCTATCAATGTATAGTCTCTGCATTCATTCACACATAATTACCCAGCGCAGCTCAAGCTGAAAGACAGTGAGTGCCTTAGATCGAATCTAATCTATATCATCACTGAAACCGCTAAAGACAAGCAAGTTCCTTTTAACCTCATTTCGAACCCCATGCAAGAGTGTTGGCTGCAAATGCTGTGAGACGTTGGAGGCAAGCCTACAGATCAAGGTAATAACAGCCAGGATAACAAGGATTTTTGATGTACATTTGAGTTAAGCATATAATCTGAATCAAGTTTTGAACCTTACTAAAGTCAGTAAAGCCAAAATAGAGGTTTGTTATCAACTGATCCATCACTGTAAAAACAATAACTAAACGACTTTGGCTTTTAGCCCTTTTGTCTTGGTGAAGTTCACCAACTGTGTGAAACCACATGTTTTAAAAGACTTACTGATGTGTGAAAAGTAACATGACAGCATAAGTGAGCACTGGTACTATATGTACTCAGTCACAGGGGAAAAGAGAATGAGCGAAAGAGGAAGTGGTCTGAGATCCTGTAGTTGCCGTTGTGCTGTTTATCTAAGAGAACTAACTGATCTTCGCTTACTGAGTTTCAATATCACTCACTCTACCCAGGATTGAATGCAAGTAAGTAGAGCTTCAGAGAGTCGTCATATACTTTCAAATGACACATTTGAGGGCCATATGGCTTACTATATAGAATTGTATGCATGTATTTCTTTCAATAATAACATTTTGCATGTCCATTAGCATTGTATTGTGTTAATGTATTTGTGTGTTTATGTGCTGTGTACAGCACTTCAGAGTTGATCAGATTAAACAAATGTGGGTTTCCAGTTGCCTTCTCAGCTACAGTAAAACTGCTTCCTCTATCTCTGTGGGAACTTGATGTGCAGTCAGCTGAACTATGTAGCCAGTCATCTACAGTTACGGTTAAGAAGGAAATTAGGAAACACAATGGTTGCAACAATCATATACTCAAAATATACGCTGGATGGATCTGGCTGACTGTTTACCCAGCAGACGTGTAGGAGTAGAGCATCTACACCACACAGTAAGTGAAACGTTTTGGTCACATATTGTAGTGTTGCTACTGTATATACAGTCCGTAGTGTGTGGAATTAGTTCATTTGATGAGCTGTTTGGTTGATTTGACTGAGCATATAGGGCTGCTACCACCAGCCCCCCACCACCACTTTTTTTTCTCATCTCTCCACCTTTTCAACCTTTCATTCTGCCATGACCCTCTCACCCTTTTGTTTCTGCCTTCCAATCACTTCCACTTCCGTTTAACTCTCTCAAATCTCTCTCTCTCTCTCTCTCTCTCTCTCTCTCTATGATACAAATTGATAATACATATTCAGAATCAGAACAAATAATACAAACAAGACAAGGAAATTGTCCCTCATTTTGGCAGGCTGCTGCATATTTTGCTGCCAACCTTGAGCATTCGACTTTCTCACCTAATAATTAGGGGATTGCCTGGATAGAGTCAAACTGTACCTTTGTGTTTGTTATTTTTGTGAATTTAGGGTAGAATTCTTCTCTTATATGTTTATATTTGTCACATGCAGTCTCTCTGTCTGTCTGTCTGTCTGTCTGTCTGTCTGTCTGTCTGTCTGTCTGTCTGTGTCTGTCTGTCTGTCTCTCTCTTTCTGTTTGTTTCTTTCTCTCTCTCTCTCTCTCTCTCTCTCTCTCTCTCTCTCTCTCTCTCTCTCTCTCTCTCTCTCTCTCTCTCTCTCCCTCTCTCTCTCTCTCTCTCTCTCTCCCTCCTATGGAGCCCATAATCTCCAGCAGGCAGCTCCTGATCCTAGCCTGGGATTTTCAGTTGTACCCTTTCATTCCATCTCTCTCTCTCTCTCTCTCTCTCTCTCTCTCTCTCTCTCTCTCTCTCTCTCTCTCTCTCTCTCTCTCTGCTCATTGTTGCCTGCTCTTTCTCTCTCACACACACACGCACGCATGCACGCACACACGCACACACACACACACACACACACACACACACACACACACACACACACACACACACACACACACACACACACACACACACACACACACACACACACACACACACACACACACACACACACACACACACACACACACACACACTGTATACAGTATAACACAACAGTTTTTTCTATCTCTCATACACTCATGGACTCCCCACCCAGCACATCCTCTCTCCCCTCCCCTCCCCTCGCCTCCTCTCCCTCCACTGCTGGCTGCCACAGAGCTCCAGTGTGAGAGTGCTCCAGCTCTCGCTGGCCTCCTCGCTGTGCTGCTGCTATGGCGGACTCGCCCCTCAACAACTCTTGGCCCTCCTTCTCCAAACTCTGGATGAAGAGATGGTCCTTCAAGAGAGGTACGGTAGTGCAACTATGTCTGGAAAGTCTTTACATAGAGGTTATAGCATTGTTAGATGGTGCCCAGTGGGAGCTTGGACAGAGAGACAGATGCATTGGCTTGTCCACTCACCAGGATCAGGATGCCCCTTGACTTCTCCTTAAGGTCTTTAGAATTAATCATCTCTTTTCCTCTCCATTCTCTTTATCTTTCTCCATTTCTCACTCTCTTTTAGCTTCCATGTGAGTACAGTGTAGATGCATGGTGTCCTTGGGGTTTTTGTGACAGTTGCATCTTTTACAGTATGTTCAGGCTTCGTAACATTTGTTCATTTCTGTTTCAGTGAGTAATCTCAGACAGTCTTCTTTGCCTACGTTGTACAGTATTTATACAGTATTTTGGGTGTCTTGATCCCCCAAAATACCTCCCTATTTTGGGGGTCTAATAGAGGAATGACAGGTTCAGCTGTAGCTTGCTAGCTGAAAGATATTTGATAGAATTGCCCCAGATCAGTGTAGTTCTCAAGAACGATTAATTTGATAAAGTTGGTAAATGAAAAAGGATTCTGTTATAGTTATTTCTTTCTTATATATATATATTTTTTAAAGAGCTTAGCATTTGTGGTTTTCATTCTTCTCTCGATGACCCTTGTTTAACATGAGTCTCTGAAATATATCAATGTCATGGGTGAATATAATGCGGATGTATTGAAGTGTGTAGGATGCTTCCATGTTCTTTCAACGGCTGTGTGTGGTTCGCTCAGTACGTGCTTTGAAATCCTAGACGAATGGATATTATGATCAGAGGCTCTGTGAGATGACAGTTGTTTTGATGTGAGATCTGACCTGAGATCTAACAGCCTCCGTGGCCCCTCTCGCCTAATACACAACAAACTCTGCTGTACACAGACAAACACACCTACAGTATTGTGCACGCACGCACGCACGCACGCACGCACGCACGCACGCACGCACGCACGCACGCACGCACGCACGCACGCACACACACACACACACACACACACACACACACACACACACACACACACACACACACACACATAGTCTGTAAATCCATAACAGTTTTTTTTAACCAATCTGCAATGGGACAATCAATACATGACTTCTGAATTACTTGAATGACAAAAGGAGGGAGGTGTCATGCATTATACACGATACAGTCTGATGGCGCTGTTGGTCTCCATGAGTGCTGTGCAGTCATATATTTTCAGCTCAGCTTGTAGATCTGCTATTTTTTTTTAAAGAATTTCATAGGTTATGGTTAATATGCTAAGGACTATATACATACTTACTATCTACTTATATCAACACATTCAAGTCATTGTGTGTCATTTGGTGATTTTAGATGATAACAATTGCAACGCTGTCGGGTAGGGTTCTGTACTAATGTGAGGTGAAAACTACTGACAAAGGACAGAGCCAACATACTTATAGAGGAGCTGATTACACGCACACGCACACGCGCGCGCGCACACACACACACACACACACACACACACACACACACACACACACACACACACACACACACACACACACACACACACACACACACACACACACACACACACAGTCACACACACACACACACACACACACACACACACACACACACACACACACACACACACACACACACACACACACACACACACACAAACAATGCACACACACACACTACCAATCCATCTGAGATATGAGAGGCCAACCATAAAAGGCTACAGAGACAGCATCAAGCTGCAGCAGCAGCAGTGTCTATAGCGAAGGTCTCAGTTTACACTGAACACAAGAGTGATTTGGATGCAAACAAACTCTCCCTCTGTCGGGGACATTGTCACTGTCTTGGCCTGAGAAAGTGATTTAGTAGTATTGAAAACAGATCTATGTCCATCTCTGTGTTTATCTGAGAGCATCTCTGGCTGACGGACTGGAGTGGATGCTACTGGTTTATAGCTAGACCTGGTACTCAGAGCTGAAAGTGTGGCATGGCCTGGGAGGAGGGGTCCTGGTGGTCCATGGGCTCTGCTTTTCATCTCACTGAATAACATAACACTACCTGAGTCCTCTCACTGTCCACACACTGTAAAAAGTGACGGTAATCTTCGGCAGTGCTATCACTACAGGCAGAGAGACAGGAGGACATCTTGAACCCAAATCAGGGTCCCAAGAAGCGCCTGGATCCAGTCAAATACACCAAACCGGCGCACACAGGCTTACGTTATGCCTTTCTATATTGTCCAGAGAGGCACAAAGCTGCCATCGGATACCAGTAATACACAATCCTTTCCACCCATGTTAGATTCCGTGCTTCAAGATTCATGGACTGCTTTTATATAGTGCCTTTCTCCAAAGCGCCATTCATATTACATTTTAAAAATAGTTCTGACATAGGCAACACACCCAAAAGAAACACTTAACATAGAGATGTGTTTTCAGAAGCGATTTAAAAGAGGGGAATGCTTTTGCTAGCCTCAGATCCTCAGGGAGGGCCTCCCAGAGCCTGGGTGCCTGGGCCGCGAAAGCCTGATCACCCCGGGCAAGGAGGCAAGAGTAACCAAGAGGGCCTTACCTGAGGACCTGAGGCAGCGCACAGGCTTATAGGGGACCAGCAAATCGGTAATGTAACTGGGTGCCTGTCCATGTACAGTAGGGCTTTAAAGGTGATTGGTAAAATCTTAAACTCGTTTCTGAAGCTCACAGGCAACCAGTGGAGAGCAGCCAAGATGGGTGTGATATGATCACGATTCTTAGTATTAGTTAGCAATAGCAGCAGAGTTCTGAACCAATTGGAAACGGGCTGTAACGTTTTTGCTAAGGCCGGCGTAAAGGGAGTTTCAGTAATCTAAGCGTGTTGTGATAAGGGCATGGATGACTTTTTCAAGGTCTTTCAGGAAAACTCTTGTTACTCGTTGAAGGACAAATTAGAATCAAAGGTCACGCCCATGGGTTACGGGCTGCATGTGTGACATGGGGGATAAGGTGCCAAGTTCTAATTGGAAGGAGTGGGTGGAATTTGGAGGGCCGAATAAAAGGATCTCTGATTTTGCTTCGTTAAGCTGGAGATAATGTCGGGACATCCAGTGCCTAATCTCGGGAGAGTTAAAAGGAAGTAACATTCCACCTTTCTCGGAAAGAAAGGTGGAATGTTACTTTTTTAACCTGCCCTAGCAATGGCCCTACCTTACTCAGATGGGCATGGTAGCTGAAACCCAAACACTTCAGGACTTTATGATACCTCATAGACTCCTCAGATATCATCAGACACGTGATGTTGGCGTTATATGACCCTGGCCTAAATAGAAAAAATACAGGGGAGACGCAGTTTACAAAGAAAGTAGAATTTATTAAATAATCAAAAGTAACGAACAGATCAGGAATAAACAGATGAGGTGTGGAAATCAGTAAAGTCAGTAGTGTAATGTGTGTATGCATGAGTGGATTGTGTAGTGTGCGTGAGTGTTGCATCGGTTAACATAAATGTTGAATAAGCAGGTGCTGGTCAGGTGAGGTGCAAAAGTCAAATGAATGAACTGAAAGGAACTAACAACCGAGGCTTTTATAGTGCGTGCCAAAAATCCCGAAGGGGGCGTCAACAAGTGTCATTTGGTAGCGGCGGACATTTTGTTTGTAAACAGGTTGACTTAACATTGCCCCCCACCAGTATGTCTGCAGCTACTATGCCACGGCCCACGTGGTGACGATGCGTTGGCAAGCACTATAGGGCGTGGGCACCCGGGCCCAGGTGCACGCCAATTAGGCTGATGGCCAACATCTCAATGCTCCCCAAGTCCTAGGAACCAATGAGAAAGAGAAATGAACACAAAGCAAATACACAAACCATAACCATATAACCTAAGAGTTAAATATAACATACTATCAGTCAGACTATACAGGGAACCGTCACAGTTGGTCAAGCTTAAACTTTGGTATGAAACCAACAAATGTGGAAACATTGTGCATGTAAAAGACCCCTTCTCTTCACCATCTATATCATGTCAAAATGTCATTCGCACGGATTGTATGTACAGTACTGTGGCATATTCAGTCATGAGTGGCTCCTTAAGGAACTTCTCAGGTTGCAGAAAGCTGAATTTAGTGAATAAGTAGCTGGGTCTCTGCCACTGACATGGAGACTAATGCAGGATCATGGAGTGGTTGCCAGTGGTGACAGCATGTTTGTGGCATCATGTAAATCAAGGAATCTGTTTATGCAATGGAAAGGTAGAGGAGCTTTCAGAAAGGGGCTGGACTTGGGGTTACTGCGAATTTGCTGTGAATCCATTACACAAAAACAATCACTCACACATTTTAATATGTGTTGATTATTAGACAGGTGCCCAAATGGCATCATATTATTATCTCTGCCAGGCCAGGCAGGGGAGAGATTATGTTTTCACCCCTCTGTGTCTGTCTGTGTGTGTGTGTGTGTGTGTGTGTGTGTGTGTGTGTGTGTGTGTGTGTGTGTGTGTGTGTGTGTCTGTGTGTGTGTGTGTGTGTGTGTGTGTGTGTGTGTGTGTGTGTGTGTGTGTGTGTGTGTGTGTGTGTGTGTGTGTGTGTGTGTGTGTGTGTGTACATCCGTAGCCTCGCGTAGCCAGACTATATCACTGCGTGGATATGAGTCTGGTGCTTCTATGAGGAAGTTTTGAATACTGGGCCCTGATTGGTCACCCCAGACTTCGGGAGCAGGAAATTGATTCACAACGGAGCGGTGCCGGACCCGAATCGCAGAGGGATTTTTTTTGTTGCTCTGGCAGATTCGTCTGGTCCCAGGCTAGTGCCTCCGTCCGTGTGTGCATGCAGCTAATCTTTCTCGCAAACCACAATACCAATAAGCATCAAATTTATTTGACACTGCCTGGGCCAAGGAACTCAAAATTATTATTTGTGATAATGTCAGAACCACCATAGCTCCAGATTGTGGGATGAACATCCTTGGAGGCCAGTCTGAAGAGATGTGGAACTGCACATTTGGGCAAGACAGGCATTATCAATATCGCCAGGCCGGGTGGCCTTTCAAGTTGTATTATTTTTCAAATATTTAAAGGTGGACAAGACACTGAATTACAATTTTGTATTTGCTAACCGTTAATTATTATTGCATACTTGACTATGCTGAAACGCAAATGTCCTCGTCATATGTGGCTCATTGGCGCCCCTAATGGTAAAAAGAACAAAACTCCAGGCAAGAGTGCATGCTGACATTTCCTCAGACAAGAGGAAATGTCATTTTAAAAAACAATTAATTCCCCGCTATTTCGATGTAGGCGCGGATAGTCCCTCTGCCTGCATGATCTCTCAACGCCCAATTCATTGCACTTTTTTGGGTGGAGAGGAAACTAAACTGGGAGGTTGAAGTCCCCCTGCACTCAAAAACATGCTTTTTGTTGTTGTTGATCACTTTGACTATACAGATTATTATCTGTTATATATGTTATAATATGCCAACTGTGTGATCCTGCAAACCTATCATGGTCCAATATCCAAATTGTCCACTTGCTGAAACCGGCATGGAACCACTTTGCTTTGAGCAGTGATACAATTTGAATATTAATAGATCCAGAAGAATTTCTCAATGAGGCAGTAGTAGATATGGAGGACTTTAAAGCCTCTCCAACTCATGTATTGGACATTTTCTGTGTATTTCAGCATCAGAGTGTAAGCCGTGCAACCAGCCGTGCGGGCCACCCACTGCCCAGCCTGGTGATGGCAATGTGACAGGGACAAGCTGTTCCTCGTTGCTGTCCCCTGTCTCCATCGCTGAGGACATCATTTGTAGCAGCACCCATGAGGACCAGGTAATCCGACCACACTGTTCTAGCTTTTAATAATCCTTCTCCTCCTCTTCCCCCTCTTAGTTGGGGTGCTTTTTCAATTGAGGCTCTAGTAAAACATATATATATATATATTTCATCAAACCGATTACCATTTATTTGTTTTTGGGGTAGAATGTGCAAATTAAGGCTGAATACTCAGCGATCACCATGTCACCACAAGGGCTATTGCCTTTTACGTTGTTTTTCCTGTAATTCTCCCAACCTTTCCCTGCTCCCATCTGTCCTCCCTATCCCCTCTTCTTTCCCTGGCACCCAGGACACCTGTTCAGTAGACAGTGACTACGACTGTCCAGGTGTGGTGTCGTGCAGTAGCGTGGAGGACCTACTGGACCTCAGCGCCTCTCTCAGAGACTCTGAGTACTTCAAAGACCTAGCAGGAGGTGTAATACCTTCACCGTCTGCCGTATCCACCGTAAACACAGTCTCAGAGAGTAGCAACCTGGCTGAGGGCCTTCATGTGTCCCTGAACAGTCCTACTATCACCTCACATGTACTGGTTTCTCTGAACGCCCACCGCAGCCAAGACGTCCCACCAACATCCACCTCCTACATCCAGCCAGCAAGTGGACTACAAGCATCCCACCCCTGCTTTGTGGTCAGGCAGCTCAATCACAGGGCCATGAACAGCTGTGAATGCGAGGACCCTGTACTGGGGCACAGCATGACAATGAATGAGCTGCTGGCATCTTTGGAACCAGTAAAACCCACAGCATCAGCAGTACCGGGAGGAATTATGGGAACAGAGGGAGTAGGAGGCCATCCAGCTAAGGATGTGGATGCAGACCCAGACCCAGACCCTGACGAAGACCCAGACCCAGACTCAGGCCCAGACCCAGACAAAGACCCAGACAAAGACCCAGACCCAGACCCAGACCCAGACCCAGACTCAGACTCAGACTCAGGCCCAGGCCCAGGCTCAGGCCCAGAGAGCTTCCCAATCTTCGTCCGGTCCATGTCAACTTCTCGTAGACACAGCCTTTGTCCTATGTCCCCCATTGACCTGGGGAGGAGGTAGGATTGATGAATGGATGGTATTGATGTGTGTATGTGCTGTATGACCAGATAGATAGACAGAAAGACAGACATACAGACAGACAGACAGACAGACAGACAGACATACAGACAGACAGACAGACAGACAGACAGACAGACAGACAGACAGACAGACAGACAGACAGACAGACAGACAGACAGACAGACAGACAGACAGACAGACTGAGAGAGTGAGAGAGTTAATTTCAAATTCAAGTCTACAAAACTGTGTAGCTCTCAGGAAATTAATTCTGGCTGTCACTATACACTTAGCTAGAGTTTTTGTTCCTATGTACAGTATTATAGCGGTCAGTGACAGCTTCCTGCTCACTGAGTGCTATAATTCAGCTGAGT
>NC_139946.1:9539460-9601960 GCF_963454915.1 Gymnoscopelus microlampas
CCACACAGAGCCAAGCAGAGGAACAACAGAACAGAGGGCAAGGGTTCAGGAAGTGTCACTTGGTACGAGTTCCTCTCTAATGAGTGAGTACTACTCTTATTAACATTACACAGTTTAGAGACTACACGTTACTAACCCCACGCACCCATTATACTTGGAGGTGATTCACAGCTCAACAAGCGATATCTGTCTGTTTTTCTTATGATACATGTGGTACTGTCTATTCTAGTTGTGTTTTTATGTGCTACTTCATAGGACTTGGATCTTTTTCATTTTATTTTATTATTAATTTAATCATTGAAGCATACTAGGCAAAACAAATGTCCATGCAAATGGACAATTAACTATAATTTTATCTTGACTGAAACCTGCACCAAAATAAGTCTCACCACACTGCAATGGAATGAATTAATCTTTATTTGTAACACTACTAAAATTACTTCACTGTGAAATTACTTTAATTGCTGGAAGTATTCTATGAGCATTGTCTATGACTTTCTCAGTAATGCAGAAGTGATCACTCTGTAGCGGTCATATGGCTGGCATCACTGCACTGCAACAGCATGAAAGTGGTGATAGGCATATGATGAGCCTTCTCAAAAAACAGATGTGATCTCACATGAGCGGTTATGAGAAGTTCTGAAATGTGAGGCATGGCATGTGATTGGCATGAAGCACCTTTGTTATGACATAAAGGAAGAAAGTCTGGATGATGACTCAAATCATTGTTAGCTGGATCCATGTGATTTGATTATTATTTTTATTTTTTTTGTAAAGCTTATGAGTAGGCCTATGAATGTTCAATCATTATTTTTTGTTAGGAATGAGGAAGAGGAAGATCGCACAGAGAAGATAGAGAAAGGCACAAAGGTGAAGAGAACTCTCAGCTCACTGAGAAACAGGATGACTGGCTCCTTCAATAAAGACAAGGTGAATAGATATTGCACAGATATACACAATTCACTTTAGTATACAAACATATATTGCCCTCTAAAACGCTGCTATTTTCTTAGTGCAATACTGCATGAACCAAGTAAAACTTGTTTTAGTTTTAGCCTTAAATAGATATGCGTTGCACCTTTTGTACCTGTTTGGTACCTCTGTTCTTGTATTTATGTATTATGCTTTATGTTATGTTTTCCTGTGTAATGTAATGTAGTGTACTCCACTGTCCGCCTGTTTTTGTTTTCATGTGTTTTTTTGTGGGGAATGCGGATGTAAATTAGCATTACATTGACACGTATTGTTCATTAATACAGTATGCAGTGTCCCGTCTAAATAAACAAATAAAGTAAGTAAAGTACTATGGACCATTGATGCTCTCTCTGTGTTACTGCACAGTTAATTTAATAATGCATTCTAACCGAAATGCAGCATTCATTATTAAACTATTACAACCAGTTGCATGACCAATTAGATTGTTTAACCACATGAACCCTAGCGTCCCTATTCTGGGCATGTCATATTAGCTGAACATTCTGAAAAAATAGGGGAACATCGGGCAAAACATTCCGATCTACAAACCTGCGTCGTGATGTGTTGTGAGCTTGTAGGTGGGCTATTTTCAGCAAAGAAATTTGGTGTGGAGGGAAAAAGGAGGGAACAAAGTATAGACCCCTGGGAGACCTTGATCAACAAAGTATATAAGGTTTAAGTAGTTTAATCATAGGCTTCTAAGCATTATAATTTCTTAATTCTGCTATAAAAAGAGCTGTTATAATGGCTTTGATGGAAATGGGTTTGACACATGGTGATACATTCTGCAGTGAAAGAGAATGCATAACTTAGCATAAAATGAAGAATACTAACAGTGACATCCCTCTTTGCTTGCTCTCTTTGTCCTTTCCAGGGTAAGAACCAAGGAAAGGAGAAACCTCAAGTGTGTCGCACCCGGAGCCATGGGCATGAGCTGGTGACTGGTTCCTTCTCCAGCTATGCCACCTGTTCGTTGTGCAGCAAGACTTTGCAGGGAAAGCATGGCTTACAGTGCATGAGTGAGTAATTCATTCATGCACACCCACGCTTGCTTTGTTGCTCACATGCTGGTGCAGTTGCTGTGATCACACCCACAAACTCACCCATTTCTACAGAAATTGCAAACTCCTTCACAGTCTCAGTCACTCTCAACATGCGCAAAACACACACACACACACACACGCACGCACGCACGCACGCACGCACGCACGCACGCACGCACGCACGCACACACACACACAATGTTCTTCTGTTCACTAAAGTTCCCTGCCTGTGTGATGCACTGAACCTATACACTACGTTTTCAGTTCCTCTTCATAATACTGTAACTGCTGTATATTATGCATATGCCATTAATCATACAAAACTATATTTAATTTGACTTCAGACATTTCTGTTGCCACTTTCGATAAAGGACATCACTTTCAGTTCCTCAAATAGTATTTGCTTGCAAAGTTACGATGAAGAAAGGTTCTGAAGTATTTCACAGAATAGCACCAGTCTTTATCCACACTGCACTGTCTCGCATCAGTGCTCTGCACATTGTTCACAATGTATCAGTGTCATGACATCTGTAGGCCTTCGTCAGGGAGTCTATTCATTTTGGCAAGTTCTTTATAACCGCCATCTTCTGACAGTTGTTTTGAAAAGAACTCATCACCATAGCAATTTCTTGTCCGAATTTCTCGTTAAGTAAGACCTGCATAAAGAAGCAGTAACATAATGCAATGCATGCACAAGTACAGTAAAGCTGTACAGGATGTTTCAACACCCTTTTACTCATTTTACAGAACTCTCTTCCGTGTGTAGTTCAACTGATACTGACAGCAATACGTAAAGACTTATGAAATAGCCTTGATTGTTTTTTTTTGGGCCATAGTGAGCAGAGTACAGATTCCATGACTTTTACCTGCTGAACATCATGAACTGAGATTGATTGTTTGGCTAGGCAGTAATATTGCATTAAGTGAAGTAAGTCATTGTCTTTGAGATTTGAATGCTCAAAAAGAAATTGACCGTACCCCCCCCCCCCCCCCCTTATTATTATTCAATAATTACGTTATTCGATAATTGAACTGATTTAAATATCATTTATCTTGAAGAGATAAATTATAGACCTAAATTAAAGGACAAATTTCACGGTTTGCAAAAAAGCATGCGTTTTTCTTTATTCATCATCGATTTGTGTATGTAGCTTTGGTGATTGAGTCAGCTTCTCTATCTGATTGTCTGATTTAAATGCTTTCTGAATTCTCATCTTACAGCCAAGCTGTGTCTGGTGATCTCATCTGTATAGGTGTCTGTCTGTCTCTGTCTGTCTGTCTGTCTGTCTGTCTGACAGACAGACAGACAGACAGACAGACAATGACATGTATGGCTTTGTGTAAGCCAAGTAGTTTTCTCAAGGGGAATCCCTTAGCAGAGGCTGGTGACTGTAAACAGAAGCCAGAAGGCATGCTCTCTGCTTTGAGGAATTCTAAATAGTGTCCATTTCAATCCACAGTGTTTCAGACTAGGAGACAAGGAAATAAAGCTATTGTAAATATAATATAATTTATATTTTCTAGCCCTCGCCTGTGTGGTAAACCTATCATAAGAAAGGGGCACATGTTTCCAAACACTTTTATTAAGTCTTATCAAGATGGAAACCAATGCAGAATTTATTCAAACATTTTAATATTGTTTCCTGCCTGCAACATAATTACAGCCTAACTTTCAAAGAAGTCTTTTTTTGTCATGGGATACAAAGGCCATAATATCTCTCATACAGTTGAGTTATAAATCTTACAGTCTGGCGGAGGGAATATAATGGATGACTGTTTTGATCAGTGTGCTTATTAAACAAAGTTCTTCTGGTATATTTCAAAAGGCTCACACATCATCCAGTGTGCTTCAGACTGCAAGCTCCCTTTTAAACATTTACAGTGTGACAGCCAGTGGTGGGAGAAGTACTCACATTTTGTACTTAAGTAAAAGTATCAATAACACAATGTAGAAATACTCTGTTATGTCCGGTCTAATGTCATCTAAATATATTTAAAGTACCAAAAGTAAAAAGTACTTGTTATGGATGTCTACAATTGATTATAAATATCCAATCTAAGATCGGCTATTTTCAAATAGCCAAAGTTTAAATAGGGCTGAAGTGGTATGTTTTGTAATAATAATTACAAGTAAAAGTACAAGTAAAAGTATAGAAAAATGGAAATACTCAGTAAAGCAAAAAATCCACACATTTGTACTTAAGTACAGTACTTGACATGTAGGCCTACTACTAGTTACTTTCCACCAGTGGTGACAGCAGACAGCAAATGCTTGTGTGTGTGTGTGTGTGTGTGTGTGTGTGTGTGTGTGTGTGTGTGTGTGTGTGTGTGTGTGTGTGTGTGTGTGTGTGTGTGTGTGCGTGTGCACGCACGAACGCACAAACGTATTGAGACAGAGACAAAGAATTGTTCATTCATTAACTATATGGCTGCTGTTGGTAAAAGTTACAATAAATCCATAAACTCTGACCCTCTCGTGTAGTGGAGAAAACTAAGTGAGTATGCCTTTAACTTGAACCAAACCCATGGGGGGAATCAGCCTGTGGAATGCGCCGTGCGTTTGTATGCCAGATTGCAGTGTTGCCATGTCGGCTTATTATAAGCGACTTTGGGCTTGTTTTTCTGTAAAGTTGCTTGTAAATATTGGTAGTTGGAGTTGCGGCGGGTTGCGGTTTGTTGGCCTTGTTTCTAACCCCCCCCCCCCCCCCCCCCATACAATATTTGTATGTATTTTTGGAAAATAGCAGATCTACAAGCTCACAACGCGTCGCTATTTTCATATAGTTGCTTCTTTTGGGCTTGTTTTCATAGAACCGGTTGCTTGTTTCTTTCGCAAAATCTGGCAACACTAGCCAGATTGTTCCCACTGGAGAGTAACGTTAACTACAATTTGTGTGGAATTACTTTGTTTTTAGATTGACCTCAGTGAGTTTACACAGTGGTCTTTTATCTGATCTGACAGACCACATCTCCTACAACTACATATGAGTGACTGTGAGAATCCAACGGTAAGCAGAAGCTACTATACTGTATAGTCTATGATCCATCCAGCGGGATCAGGTGGATCTAATAAGATCCGTCCCGTTGTTTAGGATCAATGGACTTCTGGCCGTTAGCTATAGCCTGCCAGCTAAAACACTTCATTTATACACTTCGTCGAGCGACCCCTTCTTTCGATCGACACAAATCTTACGTACTTTTCAACAGGAAAAAGTGTCGATGCTTTTCTTTCCTTTAACTGTTGAAAATATATAATTTAGTCGAAATTAGCCTAATTGCAAACATTATAGTGTTAGTTGATAGGCTACTAACTCCAACACGTTTGTCTCGTAGTCACAGTCAGGTTGTGTTAACGTCGGATCGCAAGTAATAAGTCTAATAATAATGTATCGTATTGTTCTGAGTGATTGTTTTCCATGTAGATTCCATCCAGCAGGATCCTTTAGCGTCAGGAGTAGTTAGCTTGTTAGCAAGGTTGCTAGTCTTAACGGGTAACCCGAAGCCTCGCCCCAAAACACGCTCGCCCCATAATACTGAGGATAATGTCCGAAATAAGTTTAGAGTTAGGCTAGCTCCGACGGAACCTCTCCCTCCGTTGTATAGCTCCGAGATGAGGTTCCTCGTTTGTCTCTGCTGTTTGTTTTCGAAATGGTCGCACATTTTCCACTTAACATGTTTCTTACCCCTTTCTGCACATCGTATCCAAAAAGTAAAGCATTTCCGCCACTCTCTCAGATGTTTTAAGTTCTAGCGCACCATAAAATCTATCCAACGAGTTGAAGAAAGTATTTAATTTGCCTCGGTTTTCATCCGGTTACATGTTTTTAAGACATTGCGCAAGAGTTGCGCCCGTATGAGATAACATTACTGATTCCCCTACTGGTCAAATGTTGAATTGCATCTTCTAATGCAAAATATTATGGAACCGGATGAAAACCGAGGCAAATTAAATACTTTCTTGAACTCGTTGGATAGCTTTTATGGTGCGCTAGAACTTAAAACATCTTGAGAGAGAGGCGGAAATGCTTTACTTTTTGGATACGATGTGCAGAAAGGGGTAAGAAACATGTAAGAAAACAAGTGGAAAATGTGCGACCATTTCGAAAACAAACAGCAGAGACAAACGAGGAACCTCATCTCGGAGCTATACAGCGGAGGGAGAGGTTCCGTAGAGTTAGGCATTCTACTGAGGTTACGTTTAGGAATAAAGTTACTTTTAGGCATAATTTTACTGGGGTTACGTTTAGGAAATAAGGTTAGGTGTAGTAGGGATGATTTTACTGAGGTTACGTTAGGACTATCAGATGGCGACCGTTCCGAGGTTGCCGAATTTGCCCCGGGGCGACTGTATTTTGGGGCGAGTGTTTTGGTATTCGTTTTAACACTGCACCCCGCGTATGTCTCAACAAAACAACTTAACATTAGGCTATGCTAGCAAGTGGTTAGTGGACACTGGACAGTCGATAATAAAGCCAGTAAAAAAGGTTAAATCGCTGCATTTGTCTGTGTTTATGATGAGCAATTTTTGCCCCCATCCGTTTAAATACTTTTTCCTTTTTTAGCCAGCTTGGAACAGATTCATGTCATTTATTGTAACGTTGCTCAACAAGTGACTGGTAGCTACAAGCCATTTCAGAGTTTACATAAAGAAGACCAATCAAGGCAATCCTCCAAAAAAATCCAGAAAGAAACCCTCATTTAAATCCTATAAAATATAATGAAATTGTCAGTGTACTCTATGTTTTGCCTATACTAGTGTTATTCACAGGTGGATTTTGATCTGCCTTTTATAGGAACTATTTGACATTGGCACCCTGGGTATGACTCAACTTTAGTAATACCCAGGCTGCCAATGTCAAATAGTTCCTATAAAAAGACAATTAGTAACTAAACCACATAATCACTGGTCATGTAAAACAGGCTTTCATTGAAATGTTCCTGGAATTCTTGTCATTCCATTGCTGATCAGGTGATCCCATATACCTGTGGTGCAAAGTCACCAGGCAATAGGAATGACCTAGACTATGAGGTGACCATACCAACCATGCCTCTCTCTTCACCTCAGACTGGGTCACATGGTGCCAATTGTCAGTGGTGTAAAGTAACTAAGTACATTTACTCATGTACTGTACTTAAGTACAATTTTGAGGCATTTTTACTTCACTTATTAGTATTTCCAATTTGCAATACTTTTACTTCTACTCCACTACATCTCAAGAGGCAAATATTTTACTTTTCTCCACTACAATTATTTGCAACAACCTTTGGTTACTAGTTACTTTGTAGATTTGGATTATTATTACAAAACATACATTACCCACTTAAGCCATCTATCTATATCTATACCTATACACACATACACACACACACACACACACACACACACACACACACACACACACACACACACACACACACACACACACACACACACACACACACACACACACACACACCCCTTTCGGCCATTTGGAAATAGCCGATCCATACTGTGAGCTTGTATATCCGCTATTTTCAAAAGATTTTTTTTATACTTTTGCAAACATGTGAAATGGGACATTATGCATAATGACTACTTTTACTTTTGTTGATACCAATACTATTGTACTTTTACTTAAGTAAACTTTGAATTCTGGACTTTTACTTGTAACAGAGTATTTCTACATTGCACTATTGATACTTTTACTTAAGTAAAAAATGTGCATACTTTTTCCACCACTGCTAATTGTGCTTGGCAGGTCTGCCAGTGCATAACAGTCCACTCCAGTGACTCGGGGTCTTGCCCGTCTCACCGTGTTAGCACAGCTTCTCCACGCATCACTGCCTTGCCTCCCTCTGGCAGTGGTTCTGGCTGTCCACTTTGGCCTGATTTGGCTTTCTGCCTACCTACTAGTGATGGGTCGTTCATGATCAAGTCGTTCCTAAGAACTAGTTCTTTGCCGTGAACGTGAACGAACCCGTTCACCTCCTGAAACCGTCCGGAACCGGAAGCGCTACTGAACGAGAACGAATCATTTGAACGAATCATTGCCATGAAATGAATGTTTTTTTTCCCACCACTACTACCTACTTCACCACTGACTACTTTGACCTTCATCGTGTGCTTCTTTTAGCGCCTATCTACATCATGATTAGTCAGGGGGTTTGGACGAGCTGCTGGGGACATACGGGCAGTTCCATCAATATACTGTTGGTACATGCAACAGAGTGGCAATGCAGTAGAGATATAAAGTACAGGAAGACTGAGGTTTAGATTATTACATTTCTTTTACAAATTGAGTTGATATGTTCCTGATTCCAAAAACAGTCACTTACTTGAGTTTCATTCAACCCTTTTACAGATTATCATGTTGTGAACCTATGTATAGACCTTCCTTCTGGGAAACATGACAGGTGGAGATGTTTTGGCCTCCACTGTTTAAACTGCTCCCCATTCCCCAGATACTCTTGTTACACTGGTTGATGTCATAGGTTGGCTGGCTGCTTCAGAGTTTGCCTCAAGTGTTGGTGCTTTTGTTCTGTGTTTGTCTGAATTAGGCCTATGTGCGTGCATACTGCGTACACATACACCGGTAGGTTGGGAAGTCTGTGGTTGGCTGCTATGTGAGACAGCAGTGACACCAAAACAGTTGTGA
The DNA here is from genome assembly GCF_963454915.1 of Gymnoscopelus microlampas. Lineage (NCBI taxonomy): Eukaryota > Metazoa > Chordata > Actinopteri > Myctophiformes > Myctophidae > Gymnoscopelus > Gymnoscopelus microlampas. The sequence continues at coordinate 9,548,114 of NC_139946.1, forward strand.
CCTGCTTTTCTCTTGTTTGGTCACAGCAGTATAGGTTATAGTTGGTTTGGTTGTTACTTGGTTTTAAATCAAACAGACTTGCCTAATATTTCTTGTTTGTTACGATTGAGTCTCTCTAAATTGCTACGCACAAAAAGATTGTGTTAGTGTACATTGTAGCCAAGTCTAACTGATAAGGTTAGGTGACGTGATACTGTGTGCTGATGTTAAATGGATGAGTTTACATGGCGGCACCTTTAACCAGACTTTGTAGACCTTGGCTGAATGATGCTATGGTAATTGAGAAGTAGACTGCTGTCTGACCTGATGTTAGATCCTCTGTCTCATGCAAACACGGTTACAGTAATTACTATCCACTCCACTGCACAAAGTATTGGTTACTGTATGTAGGCTATTAGAAAAAACTAATTTTATTTAGTCCTTGGCTAGATGTTATACATTTTAATGTAATACCTTTTAAAAAACCACAGTGCCCTAAGAATACATTAACATTAATTTCATGTTTTTTATTAGTGTTGTGTTTCATCATTTACAAGGGACAAGCAGTCTTAATTCAGCAAGAGGCTAAGTATCCTTTTAGAAAAGGTAGCATAACCTTAAAGTTTTTTCACTTGAAGTCTGCACCCTTTGATATCTGGTTGTGTGATTCCAGTAAACGTTGGTGTGGTCAGAAGAGAACACAGGCCCACACATTCCTTCTTTGGGGTAGCACAGTTGGGTGATGGTAACTTGTTTTCACAACCAAGTGTTGGTGTCTTTTTTGTCCATGTACTATGTTTGGGATATAGGCCAGGTCTAATGCACCTCATCTAAACTAGGTCTAAACAGGTTATTATCTCTAACTAATGAAGCTGAACTGTAGTTCTCTCTCAGTCAGAACTGCACGACTCACTCCCCGTTTTCTGCCACAGCCTGAAAACTCTCCTCTTCAGACTCTACCTCACCCACTAGCACTCGTCCTTATATCACTTCTTGTTGATGCTATTCATACTATGCAGATGTATTGGTTACTTGTACAGTGCTAAGAATGTTAGGTAGCATGCTGATGCTGTTTAGACAGTTGCAATGTTTGATGTTTGCCTGGTATCCTAGTTACTTAGTTTGCACTAAATTGTTTTCTTTGCACTCTATTTATTTCCCCTTTTGTTTGTTAACTACGGATTATGCCACTTACTTTGATCTTGGATTTTGTAAATTGCTTGGATAAGAGCATCTGCTAAATGTACAACTTGTAAATTGCAGTCCCTCCTTTGTATTTTACCCATATATATGATTTCCCCTATATGATCCGCAGCAAACATTCTGTTAGGCCTCATGTCCATGCTCCTTTCATTGAGACATTCTGTAGCCGATTTTGTGTACAGTACACAAACTACACATGAATCCTGATCTCTAGCTGTGTGATTACAGTAATGTGGTATGGTCTGCTTCTGTAAAATAACTGTCTGTCTGTCTATCTAGTACTCACTCACTCACACTCTCTCCACACATGCTCATTAGCTAGGGTGTCCTAGTCCTATATTAAAATTGGCCAATGGGAGGGCGGGCGGACCTCAGCCACGTTACTCTGACTCAGACATAACCATAAACAAACCGATACTCCCATATTAGGTAGTACCTCGGCCATGTCACTATGACTCAGACATAACCAGAAACAAACCAGATACGCCCATATACAGGCATATATGGAGATCCAGAGCCACAGATCCGACCACTATGGCCATACATGGTCATGTGCATATATGAACCGACCTAATTCAAATTTGGCGCACGCATTGACAAGGACGTCAGGTAGTGCGGTGCCCGAACTTCTAGTAATTTCTATATTCTTTCATACCTACACCCCCTGACATTCCGCTGGCGTATATAGTGGTATTTGTGTTAAAGCAATAAGAACAAAAACAAAACGTAATAGCTGAGCTGCTTCGTGATCGAAATCATTGTAGCATGTTTGACATAATTGTCTATCCTACAATGTGGTGTGTCTAATGTACAATTAGCCTACTTAGTCTTAGTCTTGCTGAGTTTAAGTGACCTACTTCCACGCATTCAGCATACCTCACTTTTGCTTGTGAACCCGATGACACTTGTTGCTGCATGGATTGGAAACACTGACATCAGTGGGCTATACGGAGATGATGGATGGTTTTCGCAGACTGATAGTTGAATAAAATCATGTGGCTAATATATATATTATGTATTATTATTATTATTATGTATATAATAATATTCTATATTATTTATGTGTGCACTATAGACAGACAGTTATTTTACAGAGGCAGACCACATTACTGAAATCACACAGCTAGAGATCAGGATTTATGTGTAGTTTGTGTACAGAATGACTCAATGAAAGGAGCATGGACATAAGGCCTAACAGAATGTTTGCTGCAGATCATATGGGGAAAATCATATATAGGGGTAAAATACAAAGGAGGGACTACAATTAATAATATAAACTGCTTTTGAAGTCATCTCAAGATAAAGTTGTCTGGCAATATTTTAATAATTCCGACCATATCATATAAGTTTAATAGAAAGAGGAGAGTCTGTATTTTTGATGGTATTGAAAATCATACCTATGGGATTTCTAAATACCCTGGTTTAACAGATTACCTTGATACTGCCCAAGGCTTACTGTACTGCTGTATATGTATATTTCTTTTCAAGTTGCACCAGAAATGTACTTCATTAGTTATGAGTGTTCAGGTTTGTGTTTTCCCACTTAGTGTAACAGAAAAAGAGAGGCACAGTAGTCATTCTGCTGGTCTCAAGAACAGTTAGGCCTTGTTTTCATGCCCAATTCATTCATACGTCATAGAGTTCAAGTGTACACGGTCTGCCACAGGTCCGCATCCTGTGTGGCAGACTAGCTACAATATAGCAGGTGTTGGGTGTGGTGTTGTGCTGTAGTGGCTGATGATTAACTAACCAACATAAACCGCCTGTGACCTTGAATTTATCAAGCAGGAATAGTGTGAGGGCGTGCCTAGTATCACCCACAAACTCAACCTGACCGCCTTCATAGTTCACTGTCATCTTGGTGCAAGTAAAAAAGAAAAAAAAACGGACTGTAAACCTGTCAGCCCTGACTCGTCTGCAACAGCTTTAGATCCACTTGCTTATCACTCACGTTGCCACTGCCAAACATCATAACCACAGTGAATGAGGGTTGAGAAATGTTCTTACCATTAGTCTACAGTGCTTCGCGTCTCTCACACCCATATGGGTGTATGAAATCGGTGTTGTTCATAATTTTATGGGTATGAATCAAAAACCACACATCCTATATAATAATAATAATAATACATGGTTTCTGTTGTGTCTGACATCAGTGCATGTTGAAAATCTCCATGTATGTGCATTTGACATGCTTTCTGTTGTGTTTGATCTAAGTGCATGTTGATCTCCATACTGCATATGTACATTTGATGCCACATCAAAGCTCCTATAGTATACTATATGCGCATTTAACAGGGATTATATGAGCATTTGACTACTATGTGCATTTGACAGGGGCTATGAGCATTTGACTCCTTATATGTGGGGTGGCAGTGGCTCAGGGGTAGAGTGGCCGGATGGCAACCGTGAGGTTCCCAGTTCGATCCTGGGCTCCCCCAGAGTTAGTGTCGAAGTGTCCTTGAGCAAGACACTGAACCCCTATGTGCCCCCGATTAGCAGGTTGGTGCCTTGCATGGTTTCCTCCGCCATCGGTGTGTGAATGGGTGAATGTAATGCACAATCTATGTAAAATATATAAATGCACCATTTATATGTGCATTTGACAGGGGCTATCTGAGCATTTGACTCCCTATATGTGCATTTGACGTTTGACAGCGGGATTTCACGTTCAGACTGGGACCTTGCAGATGCGCTGACTGTAAAACTAAATGGTGATTCTTCTCCGGGAGATTTCTGTTTTGTCAACTGAGGGAGATAAATGCATCCCCTTTGAATAAAATGTGTCTTAGATGTGGGGTGCATGGCTAACGTCACTGGAATGTTAGGATAACAGACCTAGACAGATTTCAGAATAGGGTTTGTGTAGGCCTAGACTAGTAGACTTGACCTGAGATTGTGCCGAAATATAATATAACACAGACTAAAGTGTAGTATTCTGGCTGGGCTGTGCTCACCCTAAGTTGTAGTTGAATTTAATCGTAAAATATCTTGGTAGTGCTTAGATTACTCGTATGTTATGGGGAAGGTGTAGAAGACCCAATTGGCTAAAAGGAGGCTGCAGGTACAGAAAATCAGTTGGACGTAAGCTGGAACACAGGTAACATCCCTGAAGGAGAGCTGCCAGGGCCCGTTGTGGAAGGGTATAGCCTGCTATAGTTCTTAACCGCTTGGGTTTAGGGATGTTAACAATTAACAACAATTTTTGATTAACTACCGTTAAGAAATTATCCGATTAAATCTAACAATTAATTGTTAATTGTTTGTAACATTTTTTTAAATGTTCAGAACCCAAGATATGATGATTTGAAGATGTTCTGCTCCATTCACTTCTTGTTTAACTTCTTACTGAAAAAGGCTGTATCTCGGCTCCTAAGCACTTTTTTTTACAATGTATTTGTGACCTTGGCACAGGGGTGATAAAGCCAGAAATAAGTTTGGCACTGAATGAGTTAATGAATATAATATGCCTTTTGTATTCTGTATATCAGCAAAATGTAGATTTTTATGTTAGACCTTATTGAGGGAAATTAAGATTCTCAGATAAAAAAAAAAAGCCGCTTATCAGTTAACAGGTTAATCGGTCGATAAGGTTATCAATTATCAATTAATGAATTGATCGATAATTTGCATCCCTACTTGGGTTGTTTTGTTTCCGTAGTTTTTGCCTTAAGTGATTATTTTTATTCTCATTTTTTGCAAGTCTTAATTTTTGTAATGTTGTTTTTGTGTGCCTTGGCTAGCACTGTGCATACTTTCTCCTTTTGGGAGAAAAATCAATACACCTAAAAACGTATTCTTGGATTCTTGTTCTGTTTGGAGCCTTGACCATCCGGCCAACTGTTGGACCTTGAAAATGAATAACACATCCTTGTTGAAAATTACTGATTATTACGGCGTGACACCTCACACCTGGGGGTAAGCCGTCTAAAAATAGTCTATTAGTATCTATTAGTGCCAGAATTATTGTGCACACTGCCAGTAGGCCACAGAAGTAAATCCCCTAATATATATCACATGTCAGGGTTTTGATAATACAGCATACATACTGTTTGCCTGTAATTGGCTTCCAAAATTACTGGGAGGGGCTTATTTCTTACTTAAAAACCACCATCATGAATGTAACATCCAATCAACACTAAATTTGAATCGCACATTGAGGTGCCTCTTTATAGTGTACCTCCAAAAGCACTTTTATTTATGCCCATAAGGTGTATCACAAATGCCCAACATTTACATTGTATGTCATGAAAATGCTATTTCAGCCCGCAGCTTCCTTGGTTCCTGACGGCTGCAACCACGACTTAAACAGTCCTGATTAGACAACCCAGCCTGGCAGAGAGACTGTATGTGCTCGATGGAGCTCACCTTTATAGTTGGTGGTTCTGTTTACATCATGCAAGGTCCCATCTGATTTGATCATTCAATTTGTATACAGAGTGGACTGCTTGATGACATTCTTGATACTGACTCATTTGTGATATACAGTATGTATATCACACGGACACGTGCCCTTTTCACCGTGACAAATAACACATACTATGTGTTGTTATCACTGTGAAAAGGGCGTGTGATATACATACACTAGACATTTGTTGCTATTCTTTCCATCCATTTCGCCTAACATAGGCAAAATAGATGGAAAGAATAGCAACAAATGGGAAGAGAAGTAGATGGATTACTTTCAGATGGATTTCCTTCAAGTAGTTGGCCTACATGTCATGTCAATATCAATACATATCAATATAGTGGTAATCTCCCTTATATTGACTTGAAACTAGGGTTTCCAACTACCTGAAATTCAAATAAGGGACACCCGGCCGGGAGTCCCTATAGGGGACGCCCAGAAAAAGATAAAATCTCACTGTACTATATGAACAGTTTTTGTATATTATATTAACCCCAGCATCCATGTTCCAGGGAGGAACAGCCAAAAGCTGCAACCCTACTTGAAACTTAAGTTTGAAACATAGAATTGCAAGCAGGAGGAAACGGCAAGGTTTTTGAGTAGGCAGCTGTACAGTATGTAGAAGCTGCTAGTATCAGACATGTTTGCATTGTATTGTTCATGGGAGCTGCACCTTTTGTGAGCAGGCCGTGTAACCTGTAGAGTTATACAATTACCACAGCCATGTGATCTGCTTTATGTATGGTCACACACACACACACACACACACACACACACACACACACACACACACACACACACACACACACACACACACACACACACACACACACACACACACACACACACACACACACACACACACACACACACACAGAGAAACATGGAGTTGCTAGGAGATGTGCAAATTAATGTGTTTAAAGACAGACTGACCGACAAACCAACAACTCGAGCACACTTTCTTCCCAAAGCACAAATTATTGACCCACTATACCCTAGGGGGTACCTAGTATATGTCTCTCTAATGGCTGTATTAGACAGATGTGTTTTCAACATGCCAACCCCTACCTCACTACAGATTAGTGTGTGTGTTGGCCTTGTGTTTTTTTCTGGGTTTATCTGGTAGGGTTTGGCTCAGACTTCGCATAGTGAGAAGAGAACACAATTTGTATGATGAGCCAAGGGAGAGCGATAGCCCTTAGAGTCAGGAGCATTAAGGAGGGATAACCGGTTGCTATGGATCCCTTAATTGTTTGCCAGACAGAACGTGGCCTTTGACGTAAGACCAGAACTGTGGTCAGAAACAGCGAGGATTAGCTAGTCTAACAGAAAATATGAAATAAATAATTTTACTATTACATTTTTTTCACGTTCATACTTTATTTAACAGTTGCCAAATATAGGCATATCAGGGCTAGTCTGTCTCCCCTATCAGCTGTTTTTGCTGGTCCCATTGTTTTTATATTTGAAAGCACACAATATATATTGCTTTTTTGATATGTGTGAGAGTAGACAAATTAGACATTGGTTATCCACCCAAGGCTGAATGGATTGGGTTTTTCTATTGTTTGGTCTAGAGAGGCTAGCTGATAGTAAACCACCTTGTACTTGCCAAATACTGTTAGACCAAAATAACTTATTACAGCAACTTATTTTCTGCTACATTAGTATCACAACTTATTCTCTACATCATTAGCCTGACTGTCATTTAGGTAACAAATAGAAAAAGACCGAATCACAAGCAAGGTGTCTCCTGGCATGTTCAGGTTTTCTATCAGTGGTTTAGGTGTAATTATCGAATGGCCAGACAGACCTCCATCTCATCAAGCTTCAGCCTCCAGCACCCCACTGTGTGTTCTCAATTTTCTAACCCAACTTTTGTATCTGACCCGGTCAGGCTGACCGTCTCCAAATCTCTGTTAGATCATTTCTGCTTTATTTCCTTGATAGTGAAAGTGATAGAGCGACAAGAAAGGCAGGAGAAAGAGGGCATAATTCAAGCAAAGAGCCGTGGGTCAGATTCAAACCCAGGCCAGGAGAGACTATATTCTTATTTATGTGATATTAGCTCTCGCCGGGTGAACCACAGACATCCGTGAGTTTGACGAGACCGAGGTCTTTATGTGCGATTATGTTGTATTGAATTGTTCCTCCCCATTTTGAACGATGCAGCACTAAGTGTTTTCCTACTTGGATACTTAATGATTCGGGTTCTGTTTGTAAATAACCTTCCCATACCGGTTAAACTGATGTTTAACCGATATTAAAAAAATGGGGGCAAAAAAAAAAGAAAACTTAATTTTATTTAAATTTCAATTTAAAAACGTTTCACTCATAAGCAAACAAATTCAAAAAATAAAATTATTTAAACAGTTAAGCCCTTGTACAAAATGTAAAAAAAAAAGCAGATCTACAAGCTCATGCCTTTGATCTTAGATAGATATTTTTGAACAGTTACACCCATAATGACATGCCCAAAATAGGGACGCCATGTTGAAAGTGGTTACAGATCAGGACATAACAGCTCTTTGTCGTCAAAAAGGTCAAATAATGACGATTATCACCTAGACCAGTCGGGCTCTATTCCTGACTTGTCCACTATGTGTATTGTCTGGATGGAGGCCAAAGAAAACAACTGAGGTTGTACAGTAAAGTCTTGACTTTCCCATTTTTTTGCTGACTTTCAGATTGTGCAGTGAATGTTCACAAGAGCTGCAGGACTCTGCTGGGTGACTGCAGCAGCACAAGGAACAAGGTAAGAAAAACAACAGCATATACTGTAACATACTGTAGCTAATGTTGAGTCTTTTTGTCCCTTTCCCTCAGGCCCAAACCATTTCTTAAAAGTGTCACGTCAATACACTTTTAAAACTCATGTTTAGCTGTCATTAGGGCTGTCACGACCATGAATGTTTACGTGACGATTAATTGTCACACACATAATTGCGATTTAACAATTGAATTGTGTTTTTGGCATTAGATATTGGAACATATAAATAACATTGCATTTCTGTTTGGCTTTATGCATCGTAAACAAAAGTTGCACTGGGCAGACATGACAAATACACAAAGGAACACGTTTAATAACTTTATACTTGTAAAAAAACGTAACAATTGTGGAAATAGCTGATCTTCATTGCGACACGTTGTGAGCTTGTAAATCTGTTATTTCCCCAATACTTTGAAAATGTTTGAAAATGTATGGACATTTTTCAACATGGAAACAATTATGATGATTATGCAAAAATAATTGTATCAGCTCACTCAGCTGATGTCAGAGTTGAAAAACATTACTTCAAACAATCAAAATATAAACAAAACCATTGTTGCTGAGAGCCATGGTGCCAAGTTGTTGAGAAGCACTAATAGTGTATAGTAGCTGGGACCGTGTATTGCAGTACTGTGCAGTACTGTGAAAAAATGATGGCTATTTATTTTATACTATAATTTTCATTAAAAACAAAATTCACATGCTGTTCGAAAGAATGCCTTCCAATAAAGGCTGTCCTTTTTTGTCCTCTACAGAGAGATTCCCCGCAAAGGACTTCATCAACAGCCTCTCCCAACCTTGGTGAGCACATGCATATAGTATACAGTAAATACTAGACACACACACACACACACACACACACACACACACACACACACACACACACACACACACACACACACACACACACACACACACACACACACACACACACACACACACACACACACACACACACACACACACACACGTACACAGGTAAATGATGGGAGGGTTGGCTTGAAGTCGGAGGCTATAGTTATTGTGTCAGTCCCACTGTGTTCAATTAAAAGGTTCTGGTAGCTTCTCAGGAGGAGCCTTGCAGAGGATTAGTGAGGTGTGTGTGTGTGTGTGTGTGCGCGCGCAGGGACGAACCTAAAATACACAACTACAGTGTACATGAGTATACTTTAAGTTTTTCAAAAAGGAGATTTATTATGGGTTTTGAAGCTAGCCTAAATGTTTCCCCTCTCAGACTTAAACCCATTGAGAAGATGCAGCCATGAATACATTCCTGAATATTAAAACTATCGTTGGGGTTGTGCTAGGAACGATTATAAATGATGGGACTCAACATGTTAATAAGCTCTGCGTTGAAAAACAGTGGACCTATCCATTCAAATAAAAGTTCAGGCACAAATAACGCCTTTGATTGGAGCCACAGGAGACGGCGGTGCAGAGACAGAGCAGTAGCTCCAGACAGTTATTCTCCTATAGAGATTATCCTCTCAGCTGGAGCGCCCTTACCTCCAGCTGAATCCTCTCACCTTCCGTACTGACCAATCAGTGGCTGGGGGGGGGGGGGGGTCAGGGAAACAACGAGAAAAACAACTGGGAGGGATCGGCGTGGAGAAGAGATGAGTAAAAATGTGAAGGACATGCGTGGTGTTGGTTTCTAGAAAGTACCAGATGAGATCAGGCATGGGGGCGGGTCAACTGGAGCTATAAATCTGTTAAGTCTGTCCGCTGGGCGGTGTCTGGCACACAGCATCACCTTGCGTCCGGACTCTCCTGCATCCCATCTGGTCCCAGCCTTGCTTTGATTAGGACCGAAACCTACTGCTCTCACAGAGATACACTGCGGCTAGCTTTGTCTTTGTCGTCATTATACTGAACTGCAGCTACTATTCTGCACTTGACTGATAGTAAGAAATGGAGGTTGCGGTAACCAAGGGCAGTAGTCGTGCCACAAGATCATCATCCTCCTCTTCCTCCTCCAACTCGTCCTGGGGGCCGTCCAACAATTTTGGGGCTCGGGTATTAATGCACCGTGACCTCATCACCTGCCGCTTCTTGGGATCCTTCCCCCGATCCTGGCTAGAGAAGTATGGGGGGCGTGGGGGGGGCCATGATGGACAGAAGTCCCACAAGAAACCACCGGCGTCCTCGTCCTCCTTCCGTTCCTCCTCTTCTCCTTTTCACTGGTCATCTGCTCATCTCTCCCTGTCCCCTCGTTTCACCTCCTCCTCCTCCTCTAATCGCTCCTCTCGTTTTCTTCCCTCACCCATCTCTCGTCTTCCATCCCTAGCGCTGAGAGAGCGGGACAGGGAGCGGGACCAGAGCGGCCCAGCGTCGGCCCAGGCCGTGAATGGCCCCCCGGGTTCGTCTCGCACCCCAGGCATGACCCTCACTTCGCGGGCAGCCTGCACTCAGCCCACCACCGCGCACGTCTCCAGCGTCCCCACCACCGCCGCCTCAGCACCTCCAGGCGGATCGTCCAGCTTCAGCCACCATCTCCGTAACAACAGCAGCTCAGGGTCAGTACCTCGGCCGTTTTGTCTGTTGTTGTTCTTAACCTTCACAGGTATTCTCATGTGTATGACAGCAGGGGTTCTCAACCTGCGGGTCGGGACACATGCTTTTGGGGGAAGGGGGGGGGGTTCCCAGATCGACCGTGAAGTGACAATGTAAGGACTTTTAAGACCTTTTGTAATACCTAAAAAAAGGGAAAAAAGACCATTACCGCATCAAAACGAATGAAAAACTATACTATAAAAACTGGTCAGACATTGGCCAAATTGTCAAATAATATAAGAAAGAGGACAAAAATATGCTATTTTCATAATATTTATCTGTGGAACCGAGTCAAACAAAATGTAATGCCTCAACTCCTACAATTCCAAGTGCTTGTCAGGGTGCGGGGGTCCCAAGTTCAAATATGATTATTTTAGGGGGTCACGGCCTGAAAAGGTTGAGTATGTAGCTGTATTACAAGCACAGCTTATTTGCACTTTGCACTGTTGAGGGCATTTATTTACTACTACCACCACCACTGAACAATCTGGCTCCCCCTAACTCTTCGACCTCCTCAAGCGTCATGTCCCCTCGCGCTCCCGCAGGTCTGGTGACGGCAACCTCTTTGAGCTCCCCAAGACCAAGCACCATACGTGGGGCGATGGGGCTTTTGGTTTTGCTGCCCCAACCCTCTGGAATGCACTCCCCAATACTGTCAGAGAAGCCCCCACAGCCCCCAAACTTTCAAAACCACTCTTTCAAAAACCCACCTCTTCAATATGGCTTCCCCCAGTTAACTGCACACCCCCCTTCCATAGTCTTAGCCTTTTCTTAGTGTTTTTCCTAATAAAGTTGATCTTCTTTTGTCCCCCCCCCCCCCCCCCCATGTAAAGTGTATTTGGGTACTTAGAAAAGCTCTATATAAATGTGAGATATTATTATTTTGAGATATTAAGGCTGACTGACACTGTATATATACATACTGTAAATTGGTCTAATATTCTCTTGATAGTTTATACATATATATATTCATTTCCAATAGATATATATTCATTCAATATTAACTGGTGATAGGTTGAATATTTATATTTGATTATAGTTGATAGAATATATATACGACTCAGTCAGACCAAGTGCAGATGGCTAGTGTCACTCTTCTTTGTCTTATCTTATCGTCACACTTACCACAGAGAAGTTATAAACCATTGCCCGATAAATTTCCCCCCATAATTTTATGTTTGTAGGATTTGCTGCGTTTAAATACTGGCTAATTACAGAATTTAGTTGTTCCTGCTCAAGCCTTAACAGTATTAAAATATGCCATCCTATGATGTATATTTACGGCTAACAAAACATACCGAAGCACAAGTGTCACTTTGAAACCAAGTCTGTTCTCCAAATGAGTTTGTGCAGATGTGTTCACTCTCCTGTCCTTCTCTGTACTGAGACAGAGGAGAGAAAGCAGGAGAGGCAGGAAAGGTGTTAACAGTGAAAAACAGAGGAGTGCGGAAGAAGAAGGCAAAGCTACAGAGAAATAGAGAGAATAAACTTAACCCTTTAAGACCGGGGAAGCATCTGTGTCATTTTTAGATTTTTTTGGCTATTAAAAAATAGCAGATCTACAAGCTCATAGTGCTATGAGCTTGTAGATCTGCTATTTTTGAAAGAATCGTGAAAATGTATGCAAATCTTTAAATATATAGTTTTTAAATTGAACATTTGTAACCCAAATCTTTGCTTCTGGGGGTCCCTGGAACAAAATATTTTAAGTTGGGGGTCCGAGGCCAAATACATATAATTTGGGGGTCCTTGACATGAAATATTTTGAGAACCACTGATGAAGCAGCATAGGTTTTTTCAAAAAACTGTTAGAGATTTAGAAGACATTTGTAGAATCCCCCAGAAGCAAAGATTTGAGTTACAAATGTTCGCTTTAAAAATATATATTCAAAGATTTGCACGAAATGTCCATGATTTTTCCCCAAAAAATAGCCAAAGAAATCTAAAATGACAGAGATGTGTTCCCGGATTGAATGGGTTAAATAAAAAGTGAGACTTGCGGAAATGGTAGAATTTGACTGAAGTAAGTTATTAGTAGAATTTGACTACAGTATACAGTACCACTCTGGACGTATGGTTGTCTTCCCTCAGGTCTCTGCCCGGGGAGATGGACGAGACCGACACCAACCGCTTAAAACGCTTCAACGAAGACACCGTTTCCATCGCTCCTTCCACCACAGAGTCCATTATCGTAGAGGGTGAGTTGACTGGCGTATATTCAGCGGTTGGTGATGAATACCTGAGATAAGTTGCCCCCAGCAGCCTTGCTAGGCTTGAAGATTTGATTAATTGAAATGATAGCATATACGTTACATCAACTCCATTTCATAATTAAGAATGTTATAGAGTTGTAGCAGCGGTGGTTTAGCATGTTTGCAAACTGTGAAGCATGCTCTCAAAGTGCACCCTGCTGTGAGGTTTCTTTTCTGTGTGTTTTATAGCGACCAGAAGGGCTCTAGAGGCCTAAGTATATACAGTGCATTTTTGCACAGTAATGAGCAGGGCAAATGTTTGTCTTGGCTTACATATAAGGTGTCTCAACACTTAGGAAAATACACTTCAATTATCCTTGACACTCATTAATATCAGCATCGGCCGCACAAATCCACTATCACTTGGGCTGTCCTGTCTTCTCGTAATGTTTTATTATAATTCAGCAGATGCCACTGCAAAGTGCATATACAGTAGGGGAAACACTGGGAGGGTTAGTGTGTCGGTATGATGTCTCTTTTAGACAGGGAGGAGAATGTATGTGGGAGTCACAAGTCACCTCTCACTGTCTCATTAAGCGTGAGTGTGTGGGAGAGAGAGAGGCTGACTGGGTACTATCTTGCATATTATTTGCCTGCTGCTGTGTTACAAGGCATGTTTTAATATTAGACACACCCTTTTTATGAAAGAGCTACTGTACTTCCGCGCAGCAGCAGATCTGCTCTTTTCTAAAAGGCTCTCCCAGTAGGATTTCAATCATTGTATATCTCCTCCTGAGACCCAGCAATTCATTTTTGTCCTCTGTAGTGGACATCACTTTTTGCTTATTTTCTCTATTACTATACATGTGACTCTATTGAGTCCTGTTGTTTCTTTATACACGAATCCACGGCGCGCTGCCCTGCGCGCCGCCATTGCTGCGGTCTTACGTCCGCGTAGCGTTCAGACCGCAGCAATGGCTGCGCGCCGTGGATTCGTGTATAGAGGATCTCCGAGGCTATCCAATGATGATATCAGGTGTGGGGGTGTGGCCACACCCCCGACATGGCCGCACGCCCACTCATGATACATCATTGGAAAGCTATGGTTGTCCTCTGTACGGAACAGGACTCAATAGAGTCACATCCATGTATAGCATTGGAGAACATTTATAAAAAGCTGATGCTGGGTCTCAGGAGGTTGTTCTCAAACTGTTTTATTTCACAAACCCCCAGTTTGACATGCAATAGTCCACCGGACCCCCATTTGATATGAGTTCTCTGGGACTCCAATCTACACTGTAAAATCCTCTGTGTTAATTTAACTCTGAATGTAAGAACCATGCTGTTCCCATGTGAAACTGGAGAGCCACATGATTCGATTTATTTTACTTCCAAGTTGGGCCTGTTAGGCCTGTTATTGTACAAACACACCATTGTGTCCAACTTATTATTTATGCCAACTGGAGCCTGTACCACTACTGGAGGAACAGAAAAAAATACTCTCATACTTGTAGACAGATTAGGGTTCAATAGATTTGATCACTGCAGTCTATCATGGTTACTGATGCCTTGGTTCCTTCCGGCAGATGTTCACTATGCAGCAGTGCGAGCTGATCTGGAATCAGACGCTCAGGACCTGGAAGCCGAGTCCTGGAGTATTGCGGTCGACCAGCAGTATGTGAAGAACCTTACTAAAGAAATGGTGAAGAGACAAGATGTGATCTACGGTGAGTCTATATTGTCAAGATTACATGATCTGTATGGGGGAAAGTTCCTGCTCACCACTGTGGAGTCTAGAGCAGGGGTCTTCAACAGGGGGTCTTGGACCCCTAGCGGGTCCTCAGAGTTACTACAGGGGGTCTGCCAAATCTTTGTGTGATGTTTTTTTTTTTACCTTAACCACTTGAACCCTAGCATCCCTTTTCTGAGGAGAACTTTAGCCAAAAATAGCAGATCTACAAGCAGATCTACACGCCTCGAGCTGCGAGGCGTTGTGAGCTTGTAGATCTGCTATTTAGCTATAAATCTGCTATTTATTTAGCTATTTTTTGGCAAAGAGGTGTAGGGGGAAAAAAGAGCAGACCAAGTAAACAAAAAAGGTTTAATCTAAAACACAATTTTATGCAATATAGAGGGGGTCCCTGCTTCATCTCTCACTCAGCTAGGGGGTCCTTGGCCTGAAAACGTTGAAGACCCCTGGTCTAGGGGTTTGAACTCTCCATGGTGCGTCTGGCATGGCCGAGCGTCCAACGAATGCAATTCGCCGCGTTTGGGGTGGAAAGCTGGCAGGGGAGGGCGAACTCTTGACTGTTGCTGCACTAGAAACTCTTAAAGTTTGGTCAGCTTTTCAGCAGGGAGAAGAACTAGCTCAGATAGTGTGTTCCTCCGCATGTGTTCACTCCTCACTCTCAAGAGAAAAGAAGTGGCTGACAACTTCATGTGTGTCACAGGAGACGTGCTCATCTAGACCAGTGGTGCCAAAACCGTTTAGCTCGAGACCCAAAAGAGAAATTGTATGTCCCCGGGACTCAAACTAGTGAAAATAGCCGATCTACAAGCTCGCAACACGTCACGATGCGAAGTGTTGTGAGCTTGTAGATCTGCTATTTTCACTACTTCTTAAAAGTATTAAAGGATATCATTTTTATTTTATTTTATGGAATACTTTTTGAGTGGTGCCAACCACTCCTACATTTGACTGTGTCCGTATGTCCGTCCGTCCGTATGTCCGTCCGTATGTCCGTCCGTATGATTGGTCAAGCTTCACGTGACAATATGTTGTCACGTGTCACGTGACAACATATTGTTGCTGATTGCAACACAAGGATGCAACCAGTTACACTTTCAAAGGCACCACTCTCTTCACGCTGGGTGTGATTTTTTTTTTTAAACATTTGAATTTATTTTTACTTATGAAAAATGTTAACATTTTTGTGATCTTTGTGATTTTTTTTATAATCTTTTCAAATAATAAAAAAACAAATTTAGGAACCAAGAAATAAAGGGGTATTTACTTTAAAAATTGGTCCGCGACCCACAGGGAAACAGTGATCTAGACCCTCCCACATGACCAACTGTAGGTTTTAGCAGTGACACGTGTGTGGGAAAAGTTGGGAATTGGGATATTGACAACATTTTGTATATTATATAAAAAATGCTGCTATTTGTCCCAAAGTGACCCAAAAATATTGCTATTTTTCTCAAAAAGCTTTATACCCTGTACATGTAACACGTATATAACGACGCAATGGGACATAGCTCTGTTTACACAATGTACCCCCTCCAACTGTATATACCTTCCCCATTTTCAACTGTTTTTATTATATTTTGACACTTGACACTTTGGCTACCTAAACTTATGTTATCTCATGCCAATAAAGCTCATTTGAATTGACAATTGAATTGACAAAATATGGGGGGGAAAGGCTTCATGATCTGGTTATTGCTGTTAGAGTTGGTTCTTGGTTCTAGGTGCCTACATTACATTAAAATGCCAATGACATACCTGCTCTCACCTCACCCACTAGCCTTTCCTCTGACATGCACGGCAGAGTTCTACAGTACATACAGTAGGTGTACGAACCTAGTTTAATAACACAATACAACAAAATTGGCCGTATTTGTGGGTGGGAAGCCGGCAGGGGAGGGCGTTCTCTGTTGCTGCAATAGTGACTGTAATAGTGACTGTTTGCTGCAATCCCTGTTCAGTAGGGAGTAGTACTGGGAGGGACAGTGTGTTCCTCAACACATTTTACACTCACTTGGTGAAACTTCTCAAAGTCAGGTGAAAAGAAGCAGCTGGCAACTCCCATGTGTATCAGAAAATGAAAAAGAAGATAACAAATTTACAAGAAGGACAATTATTAAGAGAAACAGAAATTAGATACTAGTATCAACATAATAAGGACCATACCGGTGATCTGGCATGTTTAGCCCGTTGACTATGACTACAGGTATACAAGTCATTACTGCTTAACATTTACTGAAGCACACAATTGGTTTGTTTGAATTTTGGAGCCACTGAATTCCATTGATTCCAGTATTGTATGAAACTCCGCTTGCAGAGACTTGAAACTTGCTTGAGATGGGTAATCCAACATAAACAATTCCACATGGGACTGAAACTTTATTTATTGATATGACGTCATATACGGTTAACTGCGGTTAACTGCCCACAGTCCAAAGGTTAAACATTTACCAAAAAAGGTCCAAATGGCCATCTAATGTTCATGTACGATAATATGGCTGAAGCTCTAAATAGGAAACAGCATTGACCATTGAGTTTGTGAGGACACCATAGAAACCATAGTCCATTGGATGCCTCTAAAAATAAAAGTAGCATTAATAATGTTTCTGTGCCTTGATATAGAATTGATGCAGACAGAGATGCACCACGTGAGGACCCTGAAGATCATGCTGTGCGTGTACATCCAAGAGCTGAAGGAGAACCTACAGATGGACCCGGGCAGGTTGGACTGTCTCTTCCCTCGGCTGGAGAAACTTCTGGAACTCCACACCAACTTCCTGTCCCGCCTCAAAGAACGCCGTCGAGAGGGCCTTCTGTCACCCAATGACAGGAACTACTCTATCAATAGACTGGCCGATATACTGATCACACAGGTAGGGAGGCGACAGTGCATGCAGATATTCACGCACACACATGCACAAGCCAAGGACACTGTTCAAGATTATTTACATACATACCCAACATGACATGCATACACTAGGTTGTTCGCACAAACATTAACCCATTCAATCCGGGAATGCATCTCTGTCATTTTAGATGTCTTTGGCTATTCAAAATGGCAGATCTACAAGCTCATTGCGTGGCACTGTGAGCTTGTAGATCTGCTATATAAAATCGTGAAAGTATTGCAAATCTTTGAATGTATATCTTTTTTAAATGGAACGTTTGTAAAATATTTTGTTCCAGGGACCTCCAGAAGCAGACATTTTAGTTTAAAATGTTTAGATGTATATTATATGTATATATTCAAAGATTTGCACAAATGTTTTCCAAAATAGCAGATCTACAAGCTCATAGCGCGGCACTCAGTGCCGCGCTATGAGCTTGTATATCTGCTATTTTTGAATAGCTAAAGAAATCTTAAAATGACACACAGATGCGTTCCCGGTCTTAATGGGTTCAGACAACAGAATAATGAGCCTTCTGGGCATCAGAGATGACTGTTTTTGTTCTCCAGTTCTCAGGTGATGTAGGAGACAGGATGAAGGAGTGCTATGGAGATTTCTGTAGCCACCACAACGAGGCTGTCAGCTACTACAAAGAACAGCTGCAAAACAACAAGAAGTTCCAGCACCTCATACGAGTGAGCATTGGCATTCTTCTGCTTTCATTTGAAATCCACTATCTGAGAGGGAAAGTTTCCTATTCTAAAATACGGTTCTGCTCTGTTTTTACCTGTCAGAAACTCAACAATCTGTCCATTGTGCGGAGGTTAGGAGTGACCGAGTGTATTCTGCTGGTGACGCAGCGCATCACCAAGTATCCAGTGCTAGTGGAACGCATTCTACAAAACACTGAAGGTAAAGTGCGCTGCGCACATTCTCAAGTCCTTATTTCTTGCCTCACAACTTAATCTCTGGGTTCCATGACAGCTAAGCTACACAGAAAGTGAAGGTAGTTTTTGCAAAATAACTCCCAGCCCTGAGTGGATGATGATGAGAAGGAAAGTAGAGTATTGCGGTCTCATTCATTTAGTTATAACTTGCTTCGGTAGTGGCATCAGGGAGAGTCTTGCGAATTGCTCCATCTAAGCCAGTGGTTCCCAAACTGTTTAGCCTGTGACCCAAAAGAGAAATTTGATGTCTCCCCGGGACTCAAACTAGTGAAAATATTTTCTCTTTCGCTTAAAAGTATTGTTTAAATTTTGTTTAAATTGTATTTATGAAATTCTTTTGAATAAAAAGGTTTGAATTTCTCTGTATTGAACAACTCTGAATATTTTGTATTTTATTTTTTGAAAAGAATAAAAAAGAAAACAAAAAAGGGGTGATATTTACTCGTGACCCACAAAAATCGTTCCGCGGCCCTCAATTGGGTCCCGACCCGTTGTTTGGGTACCACTGATCTAAGCTGTGTGCGTTGTGTCTCCAGCCGGTACTGAGGAACATGAGGAGCTGACCCGGGCGCTGGGTCTGATCAAAGACACCATCGTCCGGGTTGACACACTGGTCAATGTCTACGAGAAGGCCTCTCGACTGCGGGACATCCACAACAAGATGGAGCCCAAGGTGCTGGGCAAGTTCAAAGATGGCCGCGTGTGCCGCAGGGAGGACCTGGCGCAGGGCAGGAGGCGGCTCCTGCACGAGGGCACCGTCAACTGGAAAGCTGCCTCTGGTAGACTCAAAGGTACTGATATACTGTCATGCTGTTGTCCGGTAGTGTGCTTATGAACGGTGATCTAGTCTATGTAGTACTGGCATTAATCTTGTTTAGGGAGACATTGTCATTGCTAAAAGCCATGCATAATGCCTAACATATACGTAGTAGGTATAATGTGTCAAACCTTTTTATTTTGATAATTGGACAAATGTTTATCAGTGTATGGCTTTCATATATCAATGTAGCTACATTGTGTGGTACAGGCAATTTCATATTTCCACCCCTGTAGAAATTCTGGCAGTGCTGTTGTCCGATGTGGTGCTCTTGCTGCAAGAGAAAGACCAGAGATATGTGTTTGCTACAGTGGTGAGTAGTTTATCCCTATATGCTATTTATGTGTAGCATGACAACTACTGCAGTCAGGTGTAAATGAGAACGCATTATCCCTGTTGGACATTTGATACCATCAGAAATCTTTTCACTTCTGTTTCAGTTCAGAATATTTCAATTCATGACTTAAATATCAGTCAATCAATTTACACAACAGACGAATGATCAGAAATCATGTCATTTCTCGCTCGCGCTCTCTCCATTCTAGGACAACAAGCCGCCAGTGATCTCTCTCCAAAAGCTGATTGTCAGGGAGGTGGCTCACGAGGAGAAGGCCATGTTCCTCATCTGTGCCTCCTCCAGTGAGCCGGAGATGTACGAGATCCACACCACTTCCAAGGAGGAGAGAAACACCTGGATGAGCCACATTCGACAAGCTGTCGAGAGGTAAACCACATTTAACACGGAGACGCAAAATGTTGGCCGCACATGTTCTCCTGAATTGCACCGCCTTTAAGTACTAGAGCAATACTCCTAAAGTGTGTTAATGATCCACCACTCTCTCCTTCTTGTCCACAGCTGTCCACATACTGAAGAGAGGCTGTTCAGTGAGGAGGAGGAGGCACGAGCTGCCAGGTTTAAAGACTTCCAAGGTAAACTAGCAAATGACTTGACAGTGAGAATAACAGCAGAACCTTAATGAGGAATAATACCCTGTCTTCAGCGGCTCAGCATCAGGAATGAAGGACTATGGGGCAGTTGCTGTGGTCAAACGTTGTGGCATGTGTGTTATTAACACAAATGGCCTAGTGGAAACAACGTAAACATCAGGTCGTAAATGACAGGGTTGCCAGACAGGAGGTTAAGACCTGAGATTGATGAGCAACACTCCTCTCTAAAAGATTACATATCTTCTGCTTGTAGTGCTCAGAGTGCTCTGCAAAAAAACAAGAGTGTTTGAAGCACGATGCTTGGCCACTGGGAAGGAGAGTGCTGTAGCGTGTCGTAACCATAGAAATGCATGGCAGCTAAAAAACAAAAACACACCTTCTGTGGACACTTCCCCTAAAATTGCCTTCTTTGCCCACTAGGAGGTGCTCATGCATCACACTAATCTGAAAAATCATCAGGTTACTTTAGTTTTCAGTGGATTTTTAAACTTTTGTCATTGAGGGATCCAGGTTCATCATAGCATGTAACTACTTTTATTTATGCGTCTGTTTGTTTGTTTTTATTTGTTTATGGTGGTTTCATGACAAAATGTCAGATCCTCATCCAGGGTAAGAAGTTATAAAAGTGGCCATATGCTATTCCACTTCATTCACAAATTCCTTTCCTAACTCCCAGAGCGTCTGAGCCAAAAAGACACGGTGATCATCCAGGCTCTGACTGAGAAGCTACAGCTTTTTGCAGACATGGCAGAGTCTGTGGCCGGGCTGGAGGACACTGCCTCCCGTTCCAGGCTGCTGCTCCGAGGTGACGCCTCTGACCTCCAGCAGGGGGAGACCTTGCTCAAAGGAGCCATCACTGAGGGTAGGACACACAGAGGCACTCTCAGACAAAGATTCACAACGTGTTTCTCATTGTTCTCCACACAATTCCCCAGAGAATTGCAATTGGCAACATTAAATTGTGTGAATTTTACGTGTACTGTGCCCACATGAATTGCCAGTTTACGTTCTGTATATACTTGTACATCTATGTATTTCCCATCCCTCCATCCCAGTGGAGAACCTTCAGAAACTGCTGCAGTCCGGAGTGAGGGAGGAGGCTCCAGCTCCGCGGTCAGAGGAAGGGAACACCTCCGGGGCTCTGCCCAGGAGAGCAGACACCTTCGGGGGCTACGATAGCAGGCCAGCCATCCTCCACAAGAGTGAGTCCAGCGCACACCACGCTCTGAGGAAGTCCACTTTCTAAAGGCCTTTATACCTGCTATTCTCAACTACAAAAATAAATGGGAGAAATTCAAGCCTGTTTGTTGTTTCCATTGAATTTATTGACTGATATAGATAGTTATTTAGTCAGTTGGGTATTTAGTTTTAGACTTGGTGCACAAACATCAGCAACAAAACACCATGTTGGGTGCATTCTTATACGTCTATTCACCTGTTTCCTAGGCTGTGTGTTTTCCACTTCCTGTCGATTTCATTGGATATCATTGGTCATCTGACCAGTTTCATTGGATCAAATCGACAGGAAGTGGAAAACACACAGCCTAGGAAACAGGTAATAGACGTTAATGGGCTAATGTTTGTTCATGTTTTGGTGTATCTGTTTGTTATATGCCTGTGTTGTGCTCGTCCATCTTTTGGTTTATTTGTGTATTTCTGTGTGTTTGTGTCTTTATCTGTGTCTTTATCTGTGTGTGTGTGTGTGTGTGTGTGTGTGTGTGTGTGTGTGTGTGTGTGTGTGTGTGTGTGTGTGTGTGTGTGTGTGTGTGTGTGTGTGTGTGTGTGTGTGTGCACGCGCGCCAGATGGCAATGTGAAGAAGAAGAAATCTTATGGTAGAGACAGGAGCCAGAGAGCCAGCTCTGACCCTCAGCTCAAAGAAATCTGTGGCAGCCACACCCTGGAGCAGACGGTGAGAGATCAACACACACACACCATGATGGTTACACATGTACCACTCTATACACACTATGACTACACACAGACTATCGGCATAGACATACACGCACCATATGCATTAAACACACACATAACATGTCACACATTTAAGGTGAACAAGGTGAACACACATGCAAGCACTACCCCCCCCTACCCCCCCCCCCCCAGGTATTTTCTGTAAATAACAATGTCCAGACCTAGCCAAGTCATTCGTCACAGAAAGTTTCCATGTCCTCATTTGACTTTAACCTTGCTCTCTTAGGTAACTGTGTTTGCTCATAAATAGATTAAGCCCTAAACACTGAAACAATATTTCCTGAACATCGGATTAACCTTAGTGCAAGATTCGGAGCCCTAAGAACCAGCAGACTGACAAAATAGGATGACCTCACTCTGGTGGAGCAAGCATAACCCAGCCATATTTCACACAGTCACCTTAAACACGCTGACTTTCAACCTTACTGATCCTACGTGTTAGTACAGTACATTATACACCATTTTGGTTTACCATCGGTAAGGTTTCTGTCACTGTTTTGTAATCTGTGTATGACTTGTTGTTGTCTATCTTGTTGCTCAGGTTGATGAGAGCTGCTGCTCTTCCCCAGCCAGCTGGAACCGCATCTGGTCCAACTCCTTCCCCGAGGCTGAGGTTAGCTCCTTGCTCTTATTTTATAAATCGTCAAGTGGATGTCATTGGCATCCTTTTCAGAGCGAAACACTGACAGCCAATCAAAACCCATCTGAATGTACAGGGCCTCACGTTCAACAAGTCACGTTCAGTACATCACCTACGTTCAACATGTTTACCGAACGTTATCGCTCAGTGTGGCTGCTCACAACATTCTCATTATGGTTATCATTCTTGGTGTGGACACATTACCAGATTTAATATTCAGATTGAAAATGTACATCATCTCAGTGGCTGGTTGATGGCATAAATTTGCTGCATTGCCTGGTGGTGGCATTGGTGGTTGTTTGACTTTTTGTTTCTGTTTTTGCCTTTTCAGTTCTTTGACAGAGTGCTGATGCTGTCCCAGAGACTCTACAGCCTACAGGTGAGACGTCGGTGTCACTAGAGACCATTAGGGGTGTGCCGATACACTAATTTCACGAAACGATACGATACGATATTTGGCTCACAACTTCGATACGATTTCGATACGATACGATACGCACTTTTTTTATTATGAAAATATATGGAGGAGAAAAAAAGAAAATGCAAACAAATAATTCTGTTTTTGCATTATTCAGACATGCAAACTTGTAGCTTTTCAGCTACAATAGCCGTTTTGAATCCAAATAGTATGACACCTGACCCGAAAAAAAAACATGTTGTCACTCTTTTCACTTCGGGGCCGTTTGCATGCCTGATTATTATGATTGTAAAAAAAAAAAAAAAAAAAAAAAAAATTTTTTTTTTTTTTCAAAAACGATATTTTTTTTTTCCAAAACGATACATATCGTCGCGAAAACGTATCGCGATATATCGCGGGACGATATATCGGCACACCCCTAGAGACCATGTGTCCTCCTCTGAATTAGTTTTCATGCCAACTGTAATGCATCTCACAAGACGAGCTGAACAGAAAATGGCTAATCTGTAGACCGGGTCAAACCCAGTATATGGCTAGACCTTTTATGGTCAGTTTGTGAAATTGTAGCACATTTGTTAGTGGGATAGTCAATGGAAGTGTCTATCTATAAAGGCACGGAATCTCTGTGTGTCCATGTGTCCCCCGCCTATCTCGAGAACCATCTGACTGACCGAATTCAAACTCGCTGTACGTATTGCCGAAGATGTGTGGGAGTGATGCGCCAAGTGGGAAGTCGGTCAGATCAGCTATGTTGGTCTGTCCGTGTCTGTTTTACGACAATATACACATCGACATGATGATTGACATCCCTGATGCCATCGATTTATCGTAATAGTATTGACGTCATAGACTGTCCTCCAAGTGCTATGATAATGGGTACTGCACTAAGTTCTCAGACCACGGGTACAAAGGTATTGCATAACCGTAGGGGCATGCGTTCCGATGGGCATCTTTTCGGTAGTTGGTGCCAGGATATTTGTTGTTGGAAGTGTGGTGAAATAGTATATCACATGGCATTATTAATGTTACTAAAGAAAAGGTTATGACTGTACAGTAGATGCAAGAGCAATAGTTTATATCATATCTTGGGTTGTTTGATTTGAAAGAGAAATTATTAATTAATTGTAACTATTGTAATTATCTGTTGACCGAGTCAGTCAGTCAATGACATGTGTCTGTAGGGCTGGTTCTTGCAGGTCCAGCCCAAAATCCTCAATATAGAAAAAGATGTTTTGATTGTCAGTGTTGGAAAAGATTGTCAAAGGACTTAAAGTGATAAATGGGGAGGGAAACATTTTTCTTTACTCTTTTCAACCAAATAGTGATGTAACCACTTTTGCTGCAGTCAACATTCCTAGTAATAATATTTGTTATTGCTGATGTTTGTATTTGGTTTACCCACATTCTACATTCATGCAGTTCATTTATCACACTAGACCAAGTGATGGTAACGTACCAAATACATGATGTTTACTTTTGGTGGTATTTGAAACGTGTATGAAAAATTCACTTGACGTTTGGATGGAAATATTAATATCATGTGTGAGGGGGGTGTACTGCATGTGAACCCCCTTTTGATCTTAGCTTGTGTTCTTTAGCTTGTGTGCGCTGTGAAAAATGAGCAGGACAGACACACTTTTCACACTTGACAAGCCTAGACGCCAGAGAGGAGTCTATGAGTTATCAGAAGGATGTACCAGTGAATTGTATGTTTTGATTTTGTTTTTCTGTGATACTGTTCAGCTGAACAGCAAAGGTGGTTTTAACCACATTCTCTGAGCTCTGCAGTGTGTGTTTAGTTTAGAAAATTAAAGCGTGTGCATACGCTCCCATAAACGTGGACATTTTTCATACTAGCAAGTCCGATGGTTGTAACTTGTAATGCAGGCTACTGGCCTCATGTCTGTGTGACACAGTGGCGTAAAGTAACTAATTGCATTTGCTCAAGTACTGTACTTGAGTATAATTCTGAGGCATTTTTGCTTCACTTGAGTATTTCCAATTTGCAATACTTTTACTTCTACTCCACTACATCTAAGAGGCAAATAATATACTTTTACTCCACCACAGACACCATCAGTCCTCTCTCTCTCTCTCTCTCTCTCTCTGTCTCTGTCTCTGTCTGTCTGTCTGTCTCTCTCTCTCTATATATATATATATATCTATAGAGAGAGAGAGGGAGAAAATAGCCGCTTCGCGACACATTGTGAGCTTGTAGATTGGCTATTTTCAAAAGATTTGTATACATTTTAAATATTGTGAAATGGGACATTCTGCATAATGAGTACTTTTACTTTTGTACTTTAAGTATATTTTTATATATTTTACTCAAGTACATTTTTAATTCTGGAACAGAGTATTTCTACATTGCGGTATTGATACTTTTACTTAAGTAAGACATTTGAGTACTTTTTCCACCACTGGTGTGACACTAGAAATTACCCAAACTGTCAGGAATCCTGGAACAAAAAAACAAAACTAAAACCTCCCACCTCCTCCAGGCCATCGTCTCGCAGCAGGACAGTCACATCGAGCTGCAGCGCGCCTCGCTGACCGAGAGGGCCGCCCTGCCGGGCCGGCACCGGGGGAACGTCTTCCTGGAGCAGGAGAAGCAGCGGACCCTGGCCCTGCAGCGCGAGGAGCTGGCCAGCTTCCAGAAGCTGCAGTCGCAACACCGCCAGGAGCAGCAGCGCTGGGAGAGGGAGCGGGAGAGGCACCGGCAGCAGGCCGAGGCCACAGAGGCCAGGCTCCGGCAGAGGGAGGATGAGTGCCGAAGGCTGGAGGTGAGAAAAGCAACACGCCACGGTGGTCTGCATGAATTCAAGTTCTCAGTCGCCACGACTGATTTCGGTCTCTTGGATTCCATAGAAGCCAGCATGTCTTTTTCGTTTTTTTTTCGGTTAATATTTTCAAAGATTGGAGCATTTGAAGTTGTGAAACTAGCAAAAATGTTTAGAGGTATTTTCCATAAAACCCTAATGCAGGGGTCTTCAACGTTTTCAGGCCAAGGACCCCCTAGCTGAGAGAGAGATGAAGCAGGGACCCCCTCTATATTGTATAATATTGTGTTTCAGATACACTTTTCTGCTCTTTTTTCCCTTGACACCTATAACTCTCTGCCAAAAATAGCAGATCTACAAGCTCACAACGCCTCGCGCTGCGAGGCGTTGTGAGCTTGTAGATCTGCTATTTTTGGCTAAAGTTGTCCTCAGAAAAGTGATGCTAGGGTTCAAGTGGTTAATGTAAAAAAAAAATCATATCACACAAAGATTTGGCGGACCCCCTTTAGTAACTCTGAGGACCCCCCAGGGGTCCCGGACCTCCTGTTGAAGACCCCTGCCCTAATGGTCTCGGATATGTCATAAAAGCAAAGGTTAAAGCCTCAATCTGTGATTTCTTCACCCGGTTGGGCAGTATGTAGAACAGCAGCACTAAAACATAAAAAAGATTCATTTGACATATAGTGTTAATTGTTTAGGAAACGGCGCTAGTGTGGGGAGGGCTCCTTTCACACTGTTTCACAAATCACATAATAAGACATGGCCATGCACATTCTTTCAGTCGTGAGATTTTATTTTGCTTTAATCCATGGGTCTGCTCCAGGCTCCAGCAGGGGAAACCACACATCCCATACTCTGAAAGTTGTTTATCCCATCATGTGTGAGTTTGTTTGGGGAGAAGATGCACAGCGCCGTGCCTGTGTGTGTGTGCGAGATGCGCGGATGGGCTTTTTCCAACCTCACTCATTATATCATCCTATTTATAGATCCGCATTCGCACCATTAGCCGCACCGCAGGGATACACATGGGATTCTATACATATTTGTACAAACAATGTCGCTCACCACTGTCGCGATCACCGATGTAGTGACTGTATGCATTATCCATAGTAACGGCATATCCAGTCGTTGGCAGGGTTAAGAACTTCACTAAATCACTCCCACGCCAAACTTTTATTCCTCTCTCCTTTTATTAATTTTGTTTTAAATCCTCCATTAAGTTTTTTTTTTTGGGAGGGGGGGCCGGGGGGGGGGGGGGGGGGGCTTTTATGCCTTTATTGACAGGACAGTACGCTGACAGGAAATGGGGAGAGTGATGGGGAGTGACACGCAGCAAAGGCCGTCGGGATTGTGACTTCAACCCGCGACACACTGTCAGGCTACACTGAGCCTAGGTGCCTGGACCGCTACGCCAGCGGTCCAGGCCCTCCATTAAGTTTGTCTCTCACTATAGCATTAGCTGCCTTTGCCGGCAAGGGGTCCTCCTTCCGCTTCAAAACAACAACGACAACGACGACAACAACAACAACAACACAGTGCACGCAAAGCACGTGTTTTAAGCGGCTAATTTGGACCTGATGGAAAATGACGTATTAAAATACTACAAACGCACGCACAGCAAGATTTCCTGCTTTTTAAAAGCTATAATAGGCCTATAGATAGATGTCATTAATTTATTTCCCGCATTATTTCACCCACGGTTTATCCAATGTGAATTAATAATTATATTTGATTGACCCAAACCCGCCCAAACTGTGGTTATCTGCGGCTCAAACCGCAATCTGCGCATCTCTAGTGTGTGTGTGTGTGTGTGTGTGTGTGTGTGTGTGAGTGAGAGTGACGTGAGAGCAAAATGGCCGCCGTGTAAATGTGGTCGATGGGGGGGGGGGGGGGCGGGGGGATGTTCCAGGGAGCCCCCAACAAAATGTGTGACGCGCTGCGAGCTTGTAATCTGCTATTTTTGAAAAGAAATGGAAAAATCCTGAAAGTGTTTTTTTTTTTTTTCACAAATCTTCTCTTCTGGGGGTCCCTGGCACAAAATATTTTCAGATGGGGATCCATGGCCAAATATAATACAATTTGGGGGGTCCTTGACATGAAAAGGTTTGAGAACCACTGCTATAGATGATGGAGCATCGCTAACGTTGACTCTCTCACCTGTGACACAGGAACGGCGGGCGGAGGAGAGGGCGGAGCTGGAGAGGCAGAGGGAGACGTACCAACAAGACCTGGAGAGACTGAGGGAGTCCACCAGAGCTGTGGAGAGAGAGAAGGAACGCCTGGAACACCAGAAAAAGATCAAGAGGAAGACCATCGAGGTGGGGATCTAGCCAGGGTGTCTGCAGGTTCCAAAATAGTCTTAAAATGTCTCAATTGTGTTTTCGGCGCCCCAGTACAGTGTAAAGCAATTATTGAAAGTGAAATTTAGTGCAATCGCTGCGATGATGAAATTCTAATGGCTGATAGCTGATAATAATGTCCAACCACTCTTAAGCAAAAATATTAAGATAACAGAACATTTTTAATTGACACCATACCAAATAGATGCCTTGACTGAGCAGCAACATTGATAACCCATTGCATTATTGGTTTGCTCACAATGATGGTACGTAGCGGAGCATGCATGTCTTAAGGTCTTGGTGAAGCAATTTTCCAAAGTCAATTTGGTTCTAATCCTGCACACACCAACTGAAGAAGGGTTGCAGTGAAGCATTCCACAGTTTACACATCATGAATGTACTGTACAACAGTATCATGTGTCAAAACGAGCCTATAACCCTGACTGGTGATGAGGGGAGTAAAGATAATAGATTACAAACATGGATGGTGGTGAATAGGTTGTTTGCAACCCCTGCCCCCCTCTCTCTCTCGCTCTCTATTCTTGCCTTTTTTATTTCTTTGCCTCCCTGCATCTCACCTTCCTTGGTGCCTTCCTTCATTCCATCCCCTGGGCATGAATCCTGTATCCACCCTACCTTGTTTCAACTCCCACAACCTGTTTATAGATGGGTCGACTGATACACACACACACGCACACGCACACGCACACACACACACCTGAACACAATTCAAACACTGGAAACCACCTATGCAGAGAACAGTCTTTCCCTTTACCTCTTTCTCGCCTTTCCTCCCTCTCTTTCTCTTCTTACCTCCATCTCTCTCTCTCTCTTCCTAGCTTTATGCTGCAACAATGCGGGGCATTGTTTTTGAGTTTCATGGGAGAGGAGCCTTAAAAAAAAAAAGATCCACTGACTGTAATTTCATGCTTGGTGTTAATAGATCTTTAGAGTAGCTACAGTTAAGTTACCCAATATCAGCCTCTTTAACGGCACTCTCACTGGTAATGTAAGGAGAGGGAAGGGAAATTCTGTAGCCATGAAGTTTCACCCATCTGATGTGGCATGTATGCATGCATGAATCTGTGCGCGCACATGGGCGCTGATGCATACATGCACACACTCACGTATATACGTGTGTACGTGTATATATATGTATATATATATATATATATATATATATATATATATATATATATATATATATGTATATATATATATATATATATATATATATATATATATATGTATATATGTATATATGTATATATGTATTGTATATATGTATATATATATATATATATATATATATATATATATATATATATATATGTATATATATGTATATATATATGTATATATGTATATATGTATATATGTATATATATATATCTAACTATATAAATGGCGACCAACTTCCGCACCCTCGGTGTCCACACCCCACAGCTCTGTTATCGACTAAACAACGCACCGCCAGACCACATCTCGCCAACTGACTCGCCACGCCGGCCGCGCTGAATTTACACCTCGCGTAGGGGACATCTCACTGCTCACTACAGCTTTTCCACCGCGCAACATAATTAATTCTACTCACCAAATGTCGGACAAAACGGAAGGGGAGCCAGCTTCGTACCCTTTACCGTGCGCACGACCTCATCACCACAACAGCACGCAGCCGCTGCGGGTTTTTTTTCCTTTTTTTCCAAACTTTTTTTTTGGTCACCATTTTCTCCAGGCACCATTTCTGGTGTAACGTCGGGTGTTTCTTTTCACCAGCCAATCACCTTTCACGTTGCCACGTCCGTTGCCACGTCGCGCTGACGTACGCTAAACAAGCGCTGCCGTGCGCACAATGCAAACGAGCCCAAAGGCGCGCAAAAATAAGCCGACCATTGCTTAGACACAAAGTCAGACCTGGCAACGCAGCCTACGCCAATCATGTGTGAGAGATCTACAAGCTATGGGGCAGAGACGCCACCGTATCTTAGCAACAACTACAGCGCTCACTCTCATTGGTCGTGTCACGCTAACAGCAGTCTCCAGACAATGGCATCGCAGACAGCTTGCTGTTACTGCTGTAGCCATCACAGGCAGTTGCAGCACGACGGACAGGGCGCTGTGATAGCTGCCATGTCGCTAACGCTAACCTGGTTGTCATGCCTGCAGCGGCTGTGCAATCACTTTGTCAACAATGCACGTTCGTGTGGTGAATGTCTATATTGCTGCTCAGTTCGTCCATTGTAGATGGTGTATGTTTGTGTGTGTCTTCTGGAGAACTATGTCGCTCCACAGCAACTACAGTAACTAACGTAATGGCAGGACCGCCCCGTGCAACGCATGTTAGCCTGCATTATGGTCATGTAGTAATTTCAGATAATTTCGCTCCGATTAGAGCAGTGTTTATCAACCCTTTCACGCCGCCCCCCCCCCCCCCCCCCCCCCCCCAAATACACGTACTTGATCTGGGACCCCCCCATTCTGTTTGACTCCGTTCCACAAGTAAATATTGTGAAAATAGCCGATCTACAAGCTCGAAACGCCTCACGTTGAGAGGCTTTGTAAGCTTGGAGATCGGCTATTTTCTACATGATTGCCTCTTTCTTACATTCTTTGCCAATGTGGCCGATGTTTTCATAGCATACTTTATTGACTACTTCTGTTGCAGAAATGGCCATTTCCTTTACTTTCGGTTTTTTATTGTCTCCGCCAGGCCGAAAGGCATGGCGCAAGACTATGTTTCACCCCCTGTCCGTCCGTCTGTGATAGCTAATCTCTCACATCGTTGACTTGATCGCAGCAAAATAACAGCCCGATGTGGAGAGTCAGTGAGAGCTGGATAAACGACGTAAAATGTGTCAAAAGGAGTCTGTACGGCTGTCGATAAATGAACACATGACGTCGGTGGGAGAGGAGATATTGTGTCTTTTGGACAAACAGCAGCGTGGTGCTGATGTTTGTTGTGTGAAGCAGCTTAATGTCAGAGTGTTTGTGTTGGAGCGCCTCGGTGCGGCTGCAGAGTTCATGTGCAACCTCTTCCAGAGAGACACAGAGACACTAGAAACTCTGCTGGGGAAAAAAAACACTGCTGGGCATTGACTTTCCTATGGACATTGATCTACACACTGCAGGTATATCTGCTACACACACAACATCAAACTACACACTGCAGGTATGATGCAGCGTTTGCATTACAGCCAGCATGCCAGCGTAGTTCCCATATGGTTTCAAGGTGGGCTAAACCATATGGACCCCATGTCAGCAATGTCAGCGGCATCCACTTCAGTCCCAACTGCGATGCCCATGCAGGCTATAAGTAGCTTCTACCTGGCCCTTAGGTGGGCCCCAACTAGCCATGTTTATGTGGGACCAAGGCGAGTCCTAACTGGGTTTGCCCATGCAGGCTTTAACTGGGTTCTACCTGGGCCCTAGGTGTACCCTAACCAACCACAGTGCAGTGCCCATCGCTCCAATTGTTGTGACGTCAGGGCTCTCAATACTGCACATTGGTGGAGGAGGAGGGGCCGCAGGGCGACCGCACACATCGCTGAACCAATGGTAGCCCACGGATGTTTCCTCTGTGGATTTACAATCTGCCCCTCTATGCCACATATCATCCGCACTACAGGGTCTTCACTGACCGAGCCACGGCCCCACTGACCCTCATGACGCTACGCCACTTAAACGTGCGGCAGCATGCGCTGGGTTGCCAGGTTTGCACAGCCTGCGCCAGAAACAAGCAACCACCTTCATGAAATAAAAAAAAACACCGAAATGGTCCGCAATGTTCCAGGGGTGTCCCCGCGCGTCCCAACACTCCACAGGGGGGTCAGTGGACCATCAGGGGGTCCGCGGACCCCCTGTGGACCCCCTGAAACATAACAAATATTATTTCTTCAAATTTTTCCCTTTTTCAAAAAAACTTTTCCACAGTTTCACTCCGGCGATTTGGGTCCCCCAATATACACACGGCCACGCTGGGCCCCGTGCGCGGCTGGGGTTGAGGGGGGCGTAGCCCCCCGAAACTCTAGTATATATATATATATACATACACACACACACACACAGATGTTTTTTATGCTTATAGGCCAGTCTGATTCGTGTTGTCTCCATTTTGAGCAAAGCATCTGACTGTGATGTCATCCCTATAGCTCTGTGCTGTCTGCCAGAGCTACTGTAACTGGCTGACACTGACAGGCGCCCGTCCAATTTATCTTATTGGACAGCGTCTCCTCCCTCTTGGCACAGAAGGCTGACTGAATGACTGAGAGATGACACAATGTAAGCCATTCAAGTCCCGACCTGCTCACAAGCCTGTGTTTGTTTGAGCAAAGCGTGCATTCCACTTATGCGTTTATGTTTATTTGCAGTATTTCAAGTTAAATGTTCATCACTGAGCCTACCAATATGCCGGTGTCGCCTGTCCGTCTACCAGTGTGGCTGTATTTCAAGACCTTTTGATGATACGCCTCAGTCACTTGGAGTCTTGACTAAGCATAACACACACACAAACAAACATCTGACATCTGACATGAATTACTGCCCCTATCCTGCCCTCATCATCTCATTACTGCAACAGGCAGGCCTTTCATTCTGCCAGGAGTTGTGCCTACAACCATTCTACGGGGGCTCCTGGAAAACCACAACTTTTGGCCGTCTGGAGTGTGCTGTATTCATTGGCTGAATTGAGCTAATATTATCGCAGGGACCCAGGTGATCCCTGGGGCAGCTTTCAGGTGAATCAGATTATAGTGTAGATTATAATGTAGTATGTTTCTTGTGTCTATGATTAGACCTGACTCTGGTCAAATCTTATCAACAACCCCATAGGCCCCCATGATGTTTGTTAGGGTAAGGGTATGATATGATATAGAGTTTGGGCATGTGCCTTGCATGTGCATGCTTTTCATGCCTTTGCATATGCACACATTCTGGTTTTGGGCACACATTCCTTTCTGCAATCGTCATACTAGTTTCTAAAATGCTGCCCTGGTGCCGCAACCGGGGGACTTTTTCTTGGCTGTGGTTCCACAGCATGTTTGGAGACGATTGTTGACCCCCCCTTTTTCTCCCAACATCAAACATGGTCTTTTTCATCAGCTGTGACCTCAGCATCTGCTCCAGGCTGCCTGATATCAACAGACATTTAATCACCACCACCCTTGAGTTAAGGCTCATCAACCAACCCACAGAGCTGTGATTTTAGACCCCCACCCATCATTAAAAAAAAAAAAAAAAAGCTAGCCATGTTATGTACGTGTGTGTGTGTGTGTGTGTGTGTGTGTGTGTGTGTGTGTGTGTGTGCACACAAGATGTGGCAGTTGTCCCAACACGTCTTGACTTCAAAAGAGCCTCTCTCTTTTAAAAGCGCTATCTCTCAACTGATCACACTTGGGTAATGTTACCACGGCACCCGCAATGGGGAGTGGTGCTCTGTTTTTTATTTGTGTTTTTTTTTTAAGTACTGTAACTGGTTGTGCCCACAGGGTCTGGAGAATGGGTGGAGGAGAACTAGTTGCGAAAGTGTCAGCTACCCTCTTCAAGAAGGAATGTTCTCACAGTCACACAGAGCAGAGTGCTCTTTTTTTATTGGCCCTCAGAGCAGGGAAAAGACCTTGGCTCCAATTGCTCAATAAGCCTTTTCAATGCCCGAAACAGCCCGCCCAGCACGGCATGACTCAACAGATGACAAGAAAGCCCCAAAATAATTTGCATCCTTTTAGATCTGCTGGTGATTTTATTCAAACCAGAGGTGGTTTGAATCCATCCTTCCAGTCAGGTGGAAGTCAATGTTTAATCCTTAACTTTCCCCCAGAACAACTTCCATTGGGGTTTTCTTACCCAAGGCACTTAACCTCCAGTTGCTTCAGTGGAGCTCCTCTGTGGTTAACGGTAGGAGACTGTGGCTTTGTTTGGCTGCTCCCTGGTGAGAGGGCAGTGTGTGCAACTGTATGGACACACAGTTGGGCGTTGCTGAGAAAGAGTTAGTCTGCTTAGCAAAAATGCCCTGTATTAATAAAACAAACATCACAAGATCACTCCTTCAACTGTTCATGATGTGTGTTGATCTCTCCTTAGTAGCGCTAAAAGATTGAAATACCATTAATGTAGGCCCGTTTATTATTAACCCACAATGTAATTTATGTAGAATTTGACTCTCTTTGTACTTGCATATTATATGCAAGTACAAAGAGAGTGTTATAATGTTGTCCTATTATCTGACTTTGTCCTTGTTTCTTTTCTATTCTTATGACTATATTTTGTAATTTACAAATGGTTGTTGTAGCTTGTACGTTCCTTCTTCATTTACACATTTGTGCGTCTTGTGGTGGTTTGGAAGTAATGCTCATGCTCCATTGGCAGCGAAGCTATGAGATTGCGCACCAGCTGGGAGTAGGATAGTCTTAAGTCCGATATTTATATACTGTGTCGTACGATGGTGTCGTGTGCCGAAAACGTTTTGCGGATGTGACGCCTTGTGTGCTTGTAGATCTGCTTGTTCATCTGCTTCAGTTGCCATTCTACCATGAAGTGATAGATTGAGTTAAGTGAGCAGGTTGAATATGTCGCACCGGAGGTAAGAAAGTTTTGCGACTCATTCCTCGTCATCATTGAAATCAAATGTGCTGCCTGCGGGTACAAAACACCCTGCAGTGGTTCACGTAATTCAAACTCTGACCAGCAATTTCCCCCATGGAGATCACCTATCCCCTGGATAGCCATCTGAGA
Organism: Gymnoscopelus microlampas; assembly: GCF_963454915.1. NCBI lineage: Eukaryota > Metazoa > Chordata > Actinopteri > Myctophiformes > Myctophidae > Gymnoscopelus > Gymnoscopelus microlampas. Next base: position 9,583,438 of record NC_139946.1, read on the forward strand.
ATGCACTTGTGTCCTGTGTCCATTTCCTCACAAAGCTGCACAGACGGAAGCGAGTTAAGTGTGTGTGCCTTGTTTTCATAGTATTCTGGAAGAAGTGTGTTGTGGCCTTGCATGTTCATATTAACATTCAGCACGTCTTAGCGACGCTAGTCAGACTGGGGGGTTCGATGAATACCCACAGTTGTTTGGTAACTGTCGTCTTTTTAAAGTTTGCTGCCCTGAACAGTAAAGGAAATGGCAGCGTGAGATTGGGCTGAGGGTGGTTGTTCTAACATAACATAACATGACGTGAATGTTACATATACAATAAAATAAAACGTCATGTTCATGTAGATTGGTATTGCAGACCACCAGCGCATTGACAACCAAGGGTTCCCCAGACCCCAGGTTGGGGACCATTGCCCAAGCTGATTTATGATGTTGTTCTGACTGTGTTCCTGTTCCTGTGTGAGAAACCCTCTGAGTAGTTCTTAACCCTTGACATATAAGCCATACACACACACTTAGACCCTGGTGAATCATTTCCTGTTATGTGTTCAGACTCTGAACAGAACATGTATCCCGAGGGGAGCCACACTCCTACTTTCTGTACGTGTTGCTACAGTATTTCTACCTCTAGGCTAACCATTATTACACTTAACCAAATCATACCTTGGTCAGTATGAGTGTACAAATTGTGTGTTCCTAGTCATAGCATGACCTACTCAAATGAACAAACTGCAGCCAGTGTTGGAAGTCACTTAGCTTTTTACCAGCATGCTCGAAGAGCGGCTGGTCTATGAACAGACGGACATGTTTTCAACATTTTTTTCACCATTGGCTGTCCTTTAAGCCAATGGGTGAGACTCTGAACGGCGGTCTCGTCCTCCCATGCTATGGTATCATAACCCTACTAACAGTGTTGATAAGCTGCGCATACACGGCCGCTGACCCCCAGCGAACGAACACACACGGTCTCAGAGAGAAAACAGATTGAATCGGGGCATAACAAAGCGTGCAGCAAGCTTGTATACATGACTGTGTCATGTCTTGTTTCATACTGATGAATCACGTAAACTGTCTGCATGCCCTTTGAGCTCAGACTTGATACAGTATACAGTAGGCGTAGGCCTACTTGCTGATCTAAATGAGTGCCTCTTGTGCTGCTGTGGTCCATGGTGCAGAGGGTCATTCAATAAGCCATCCTTTGTCATGTTGAGATTTCCCCCAGAATAACCACTCCACAGTCAAGCACTCTATTAAGGTTTTACAGCCAGCGTCCTTTCCCATGGCATCTATTGTGTACCAGGCAACACATTGTGGACGCTAAGCTGTTTGTATATGCTGATACAGGCGTATCCAGGCAGTTTTGACGATGAGAGGAACCTAGCTGTATAATTAGCCAACCCAAGCTTGTCATTAATGGAGGCCGCTGGAAGGTAGCCAGCGCTAATTGTTTATGTGCTGTCAGTCAAGGCTCTTTGTGCTCCCTGGCTTCCGCACAGTTACTGCCCTGGAAACCTGCTGTTTATGCTGCTTAATGTCGTGCACCTCACGCTGGGAACAATGGAACATCTGTGTGCCAAGATTAGTGACTATTGGGAGGAGAGAGGGGAAAAAATAAGGGGATGTGAGGGAGCTATGGACTGGAGAGGTTTCCCAATACAGAGGCCCATTCTCTGCCCTAGGCTACACCGTTGTGCCTCAGCAACAGCTTAGGGAAGTCCCAATCTACACACACACACACACACACACACACACACACACACACACACACACACACACACACACACACACACACACACACACACACACACACACACACACACACACACACACACACACAGTTACAGCTGGCTGTATGAGGCCCTTCCCTCTGTGACACATTGTGTCATTATGTTTGATTGTGTACCTTGTCCCCTGCAGGAAGTAGTACACAGTCATCAGTCACACTGGAGGCCAGAAACTATAAAATGTCTCCGACTTTTATCCGGCCGACTTTTCTTTCAGTAATTAACACAGCAGCCATTTGCTCTCACTTGATATTCAGGGGGATGGGAAATCCCACCCGATGAATTGCCGTTGTGTGTGTGTGTATATATATGGTCAATCATAATATAAATTATCGTTATTTGTGTAGAACTTTCTTAACAATGTCACAAAGGGCTTGTAGAAGTAAAATAAAATACACATAAAATGAAGTGCAATGAAACGGCATAATTCAAAAATACTCGTTACTACTACATTTTGGGGAGTTACTTTCTTGACCTACTGGCAGTGTGCACAAGACATTTGCCGCTGATTTAAACCAGCGGTTTGCGAGGTTGGAACTCACGCATCTCACAACTCGCAGACTCGCACACAGACCGTCTCGTAGACAGCTTGGCCCTCTTGGAGCCATGCTGTAAAACTGCAATTATAAACAAGCAATTATACAGGGCATTAGGAACCGTTGTGAACCTTTTTGAATTACAGTTGTTTTGACTTTATTAGTGTAAAGATGAAAGATATATAATGATCATGCTGATAAGATAAAGATACTAATCAGGACAGATTTACAGAGCTGCTGCAGGTGACCTGTTTTTATGGCATGGCCATCTATGACTGTGTGTGTGTGTGTGTGTGTGCGCACACATTGCCAATACTGTAGGCCGCCAAAGTTCCTCCACACATTTCTTTTCACATACAGTATGTTTTATACTTAATATTTAACATTCATTTTTATGGGGCTGTGATCATACTGAAACCTCATACGTCATAGATATGTCATAGATGACTGATGTCACAGTATGGTCACATGAAGACAGAGAGCCACATTGGAGTCACGTCCAAGATCCACACTGGAGTCACACGATTCTATGTGGATCCAGAGAGCCACATCATTTCCTAGTTTTTAATTTATGAGAATTCTATATATATATATATTTTTTTGATTTAAAGTAGAATTATAATTGTTTTGTAAGCATACATTCTTTTCTATGTGGATTCAGAGAGCCACATCATTTCCTAGTTTTTAATTTATGAGAATTCTATTTTTTAGTTTTTAATTGAAAGTAGAATTATAATTGTTTTGTAAGGGACCAGTCGAAATTTACAGAAGGGGGTCCCTGGAGGAAAATAGGGGAGGGTCATGCCTTTCTAATGTTAGTACAAGGGAGGGTCAGCTAATTTTACTTTGAATCCAAGGGAGGGTCATGCAATTTTGAATTGATAAAATAGTCCGTGATGACTCAACCAGGTAAACCGGTACAGTTTCCCTTGAAATTCTAACTCCCATTTCTGTGGAAGTTCTTGACATCCGACTTCCAAGTAACTGACAACATTGATGCGTCAAGTCATCATACATGACACACAACACCTCCCCTCTGCAGTGTTTTAAACTGAAAGTGACCGGAGTCTGTTTAATTTCTCCAAAATATCTTGAATATGATGGAAGACATGATTAATAATTACTGTGATTATGATAAGCTTTACATTTCGTATCATACACCATACAGTAAGAACTCCTATAACTTTCACTGGCAAAAAAAGAAAGAAAAGAAAATAATTTAAAAATATATTACGATACAGTATGTCATCTTGACAATACCTATCGTCACATTTTAATACCACGATAGGCTATATCGTGGGACAATATATCATGACACTCTTATAGGCGGGGAGGGTTAATCTTTTTTTTTTAATCACTTGGGGAGGGTCATTGATTTGTTTTTTTAGTCAAGGGGAGGGTCATGGCATTTTAGATCAGGGCACATACATTTTCTTCAGGGGTATAGTACCCTTCTTTTAAAATCGACCTGTCCCTAAGCATACATTCTTTTCTTTTTTGTTTGTTTGTTTATTATTATTGCTGCCAATGTCTGAGGAGCGAGAACAAAATACAAGATAAACGATAAAAGAAAAAACATGCATTTCATATCAACGGTCTCAGATGGTGTGTTGAAAAGTGCTTTGCATGGCTAATCCAGTCAAATATTTATGGATGTTCTCCAAATGATAATATACAGTGCTCTGAAGGACCATAGTGATCTCTGTTTGATCTCCAGATTAACATTTTACCAAGCTGGTAATTAGATGGTGAGTGACATTATCCACTGATGTCATGAGAGCCGTTCATTTGTTTATTTAAACGCTTAGTTAGTTAGACACACCTTTTTATGTGTGCAGGCCAGGGACTATGAAGGGTTTTATATTTCATGTTTTTGTGTGTGTGTGCTTGTCCTAAAGCGCCTCTTGGAGCACTTGAAAAGGCTGCACCAAACTGTGTGCTCAGCAGAAAGCGAAGCATGTGTTTCTGATTCCCTTTTTTATCCCGTAAATACACTGTGCCTCAACAGATTGTGTTTCGTTAATGGCACAGCGGTACACAGACACAGATTTATTGTGTGTGTATGTGTCGTCTGTGCTGAGCTCAGCCACTCTTTAGATGTTGTTCAAAGTTTTTTTTTTCTAAAACATGCTCTCATCCACGGGCCACAACACAACACACACACACACACACACACACACACACACACACACACACACACACACACACACACACACACACACACACACACACACACACCACATGCAAACAGAAGGTTCCACTTGAACTCAAATCCCTAACTCAAATCTGACCGCAAAATAAGGATAATTACAGTGGAGAGTTGGGAAGCCATCCTTTGTGAACTTAGAATACTAAATCTAAAGCCTCGTACGATGTAGTTTGTAGCCATTGAAGACACGACATGTGACCTCCCCCGCCCCCAACACAAAGTGTTTGTCCGGGGATGCCTGTGCCCCAACTACATGCAGACTTAAACAAAAAAAACACTTTGTCTAAAAGGCCCGTCCAAAAAGTCCTTGCGGTCTTGTTTCCATTGAGGTCCTTGTATTCAATTCATAAACATAAACTTGGGACTAAATATGTTAAATATGTTAATAAACAGCTTAAGTTTGGGGAAATCTTCATCAGTCCCTGTCTGAGAAAATCGGCTTATTTCAGATCGATTGGTCTACCCAGTGAGGAGAAAAATGGACTAAAGCCAGACATGCAGAGATTTTTCTCTATTTTATAGTAGTGCAACAAATTTGTAATCTGTTACACCCGCTCTCTCACCAACCCCCCCCTCCCCCTCCCATCTTGTATTTTCCCCCACTCCTCTACCAACCCCTAGGTGGCTCCTCTGTCGGGCAGTCTGAACGGGGAGCTGTTGCTGTCCTCTGGGATGGGCGGCGGTGGTGGAGGCGGCGGGGGTCTCTCCAGCTCCACCTCTGGCCCTGACCTGCATCTTCTGCCCCCGAAGCCCCTGCTGCGCTCCAGCCTCTCGGTGGCGCCCGCGGACTACCTAGAGCGCCCCGAGGTCTCGTTGCGACGCGAGGCGGGCGGTGGCGGCGGCGGCTCTGCCGCCACGCTGCCCGTGAAGACGGAGGTTCCTCTGCATCTCTTCAGCACCACCAACCAGCAGCACAAGCAGCTGGGGGTGCAGCAGCAGATCCCCACCAAGCTGGCAGCCCTCAGCAGAGGCAAAGAGAAGGGAGGCAAGAGTGGGAAGGCATCGCATCGTACAGACAGCACTGGTGAGTGTGTGTGTGTGTGATGGAAATCTGACTTTACAGCTAGGCAGCAGCAGGGTGGAGAGAAATGAGTGCAAGGGCACAGGTTCAATTCCACTTTTTGTTCTTGAGCAAGATCATAACTACTGCCCAATGGCCGTAGTTATATTACTGTAATGGTACTCTGTTAATGGGTCTCTTTTTTTGGTTCTCTCTGTCTTTTTTGTTGCCTCCTTCCTTCCTCCTTTCCTTTCCTTCTTTCCTTCCTTCCATAGCCTCTGTGGACATGAAGCAGATGCTACCGATGAAGCTGTCAGCCAGAGAGGACAGCACACTGAAGGCCAAGCGCTCCATCAGTCCCCACCAGCAGCTCCCACACTCCCACTCCCACCATCACCTCACAGGTAGTGCAATACACACAGACACAATCTCCACCCATCTGTCCTGCTTCCTAAATTAGGCACACACACACACACACACACACACACACACACACACACACACACACACACACACACACACACACACACACACACACACACACACACACACACACACACATTAAGACACGCACACGCACAATCACTCACTCCACCTGGCCAAACCTAGACCCACCCAGCACATTCCCCTGTAAAGCTTAGCTCCATGCCAAGCCTCGCCCTGTGTAAACACCTCCTGATGTACCACATGCTTCCCTCAGACTAATGGCCCTTGTCACTGCTGGCACAAGCTTTTTTTCTTTTTTTACACTTTGAAGTAAATCCCTGCACAAATACCATTTGCTAAAAGAATTGATGTGCCTTTTGGCTGTGAGGTTAAATGAGGCCGATTGTGTGAATCAAGCTGAAAAGAATCGTGTTTATAATAGTTTCTCTGCCAACAAAGTTACCTTCAGCCGTCTGATGGATTATCTGTTCACTGTTTCCCTTAAGTGTGTATGTTGTAAATGTCAGAGCAATTTTTCATCTCCACTGAAACAAATTCCACTAGCCTACTACCCTGGCTGTGATTTTCAAACGGAGGACTTCTCCTCTCTCTGTCTTCCAGATCCAACCAGCCCATCGGACAACAGTGGACCAGACAGCCAGTACTCCACCACCACCGTTATCAGCTGCCACCCCTCTAGTGTCCTGAAGCCCCCCATGCCCCATAGTCAGCCTACTGCCCCTGTCCCCATCCATCCTTCCCAGAGCCCCAGCTCCTTTTACTTCCAACCCCAGGGCCTTAGTCCTAATGCCCAGTCCGAGGGCCTGCGACTGGGCCTTAGTCCTAATGCCCAGTCTCTGTCAGAGGGCCAGCCCCACAGCCTTCCTTCTCCCTACAGGATCCCTGCAGAGGAGCTAAACAAGGAGGACGTCATCTTCTTTTAACCTAGTTGGTCATTGATCAGCTGCTGTTCATAAAACCAGGATGTTGTCTGGGCCGGCACTTCTACATAACTGGTCCCTGATCAGTAAGTCTAGTCCAAGGAGCCACTTACCTGTGGTAGCCTGATGGGGTGATGAACAGATGGTAAGGGTATGTGGGCGATAGAATGGCTTACCTACATCTGGACGAGGGTGGGTTGTGTGGGGTTTGATTGATCGAGTAACTTAGCCAGAGTTTCCGTGGTCCAAGGAAAGGACCAAAGGACACACCTTTTGTTGGCAGAACTTTAAAAGCACACAAACTGTACACAGAAAAACATCATTCCATTTTTTAAAAGATGCTATTTTAGAAGTAGGCAATTTCTTAGTAGAGGATCACTGATTGTAGCTTTTGCTATCACACCTTTTTTTTATTTTATTTTATGTTGTAAATTTTAAACTGGGTGGCGGAAAGTCGACCTAACATACAGGAGAAAACTGTGACAAGATGAAGGCTTTTTGAAACGCATAATAAAGTTATACTGAATCCAAAGACATTAGCCCAGAGAGCTGAAGTAATACATCCTGACACACACTTCAGACAGGTTAGTGGAGGCAAGGAGACATGAGTGCCTTTGTGTGTCTAATGGACCTCCAGTCAACACAAAGTGAAGGAACTAGAACAGGGAGCCAGAAGGAATCAAACTTATTGCATGCAGACTCTCATTGATGTTTGAGAAGGGTTTCTTTTGCACAGAGTAAATACTCCATTCTAGACAAATGAATGAACTTTGAGGGGGGCAAGCAATAGAGGTATAGCTTGGCTGTACAGTTGTCATTATGAGGGTTCATTTTATTTCTAAAGACTGAAACATTGGATCACAGCTCTTAGCAATGCCAATTGTGAAGTCTCTTGGATTTGGTTCAAGAATTGTACTGTTTTCCATTTCAAGTATGATAATTAACAAAGCACCTGTTGCTTCAACAAGTGCTGTTTATATAATGCATTCATGCTTTTATGCTAGGAGTGAGATGGCTTTTTAAATGCTTCAGTTTTCTGGAGTGTTACTCTCCCCAGATAAATTGAAAGAAGGAAGAAGGCTAATTATGGAAACAAAGCATGAGTAATGCAAAACACAAAGGATACTGTTGTGTAGAAACAATTTATCACACAATGTAATTTCCTACATTCCCACAAACTAGCCCATCGATAAAAAGTCTACAAATTGTTTAGAATCCGATAAGAGGAATATGTGGTATTGATTTTGAGCACATTGTTTTCATACAGTTTTATAACTGTAGCTTTTCAAAGCGTATTTGAAATGTGTTCTATTCCAGCTGCACCATGTGAGAAACGGTACCCGTAGTACTGAAGCTCATGTAATAATGTATGACAATGGACACGTGTCTATGTATCTATGTAGAGAACTCTTCCACTCGGGAAATATCATTCCCCAAGTACCCATCAATTAATCGTATTTCTTTAAAGCTGCCCAGACATGGGCATCATATCTCCCCCTCTCGGTCATTTAAAAGTATAAAGTGTACTCCCTTAGCCAAACAACTGCAGTTGACTTCAGTCAAGCCCCAAGGTTTTGTCGACGGTGAGTTATAAGTACAATTCTTGAAGTGCAAATTGAACAGATCTCGCTGACTTGACAAATTACGCATCACTAGGATGAGTTCCCTTTAGCAAGGGCGGTATATTTCAGAGATTTGTACTTAATGTGTCAGTGTAGACTGAGGCCCCAAGGTTTCGTTGACACTCATTGAGTTTTAGTGCGTTTGGCGATGACATTTCATTAACTGGGTCTTATCTTCAAAAGGGTTTCTTCCTCACACATTTCTGTCTGACAGGCGGCTATATTAACACGGAGGAGAGCAGTGGGCATACAGCGAGTAATACGATCCATTTTTATTTGTGTACATCACCAGCCAGTGTAGATATTTATGAGTCGCAAAGCAGAAAAGTCTGTATGTTAGATCAAGGGTGACATTATGGACAAATATTTTTGTGAAGAGATTTTGGGTTTTAGTTTCACCTCACAACTAACTTTTGAGTTTGTCCAATTAGATGGTACTTAATCCATGATCACTGTCTTGTGTGAACTAGAACAGCTCCTTGAGGTAGTTCTGTCATAACCCTGTTTGTATATTTTGTACATAGTGATTTCTTGGAAATTGGCCATCTCTCTGTACATGTTGTGTATGGAGATTTTAAGGCCAGGGCTTGTCATCAGCAATTCTGATATAACCTTTGGCCAAAAGTCCATGTGTGCGCATACCATGTGTTTATATATGCGTAGATTCATCAACAGACAGATGTGTTAGTTTGTACAGTACCATATCCCTAGGATAGACTGAAATGATGGTTTGTGACCCAACCACCACATGCCAATGTTAAATGAATTTAAATAGAAGGTACTACGTATTTAATGTAGATCACAATGAAGTCTCAGTGCACTCTCCATTCTCTTTTTGTAACGACACTGATGTCTGACCAATATTATGTAGCAGTGATTTATCTAATTCATGCACTCATTACAGTTCGTTAACCAAAGAGACTATTGACTGAATGGATTCTGTTTTCTTACTTTACTCCAATATGAAGGGTTAATGTTACTGTGATAATAATCAGGTAGAAGTGTAGCACCATTAATTTCATATTCCTGACACCAGCTCTTACCCTGCTTAAGGTCTTAATTGGGGACATCATTAATAATATCTGATTATTGATGCCGTGCGTGTAAAAGGTACATTTAAATTGCAGGAAAGTCTCTGAAATGTATGTCTCTTTAAAATGAGCTTCCGTAGAAATAAAAAACTGTTCAAAACAATGAAGACGAAGGTATGACGACTCATATGAGAGCACTTTATGAAATTCCACTCCCCGGAAAAGGACCTAAATCTGGATGACATTGGACAAGGGTTACAGGAAATTCTATATTGGTATAACTGTTGTTTAGTAACACTGCAGTCTTATTGGTATAACTGTTGTTTAGTAACAAACTCCAGTCTTATTGCTATAACTGTTGTTTAGTAACAAACGCCAGTCTTAAATGTCCTGTACTGTTGCTGTCCTGAACCACTTAAACTTGTGCTGTGTCTTAAACTTGGGAGCCAGTCAGTCACATCACTGTACGTGAGTGTATATTCTTGGTTGCTGTTCACACAGTGGGACATTCTTAGTTGACTTTTCAGTAGTTTGTATTCCACACACCACCTACTGTATCTTGGACCTGTAACATGTAAATAACCGTGATCATGTTTGTTTCCTCTGCCAATTTACACTAGTCACTTTTGAATAGTAGCATACTTGAAGGGGAAAATGAATGTTTATAATGCATATTATTATTGTGTTTGTGTTTTACCGAAAGCTGTCTAATGATGTTTGTAGCACACTGAGATGAGGATAATGATTTTTGTACTGCAAGACATTAGAGAAAACCTGTGGACAGAAAACCGCTGCCTTAGAGAAATCTGATTTTTAGTAATAAAATGTCTTAAACTTAATTTGTTGGTACATTAACTGGCTCTATTGCTGTCTGAGTCTCTTTGTTTTTTTTACATTCCTGGTTGGAACGATTTTTCACTTGGAGTAGTTATTAAGGCAAGGCATGCAATGAATAATTCCCATGCAAGCAGACATGCATTTTTAGCAGGATTTTCTTCGACAACCACATGTGCATGCAACATATAATAATGGCACATTATTGTTTAGCCTCTTCTTTCATTCTCATTTAAATAATCCTGACCACCCATTTAGCCACAACCATAGCTATTTCTCTGTCTCGGTGTGCAGTAGAAGCCCTATTGACCCTGTGTTTAGGCTGACTAATAGCAGTCTATTGCCAGACAAAGGTCTATTTTCAGGTGCTGTGGCCGGGGCCGCTCATCCCTCTGTAACCCACTGTAACAGCAGGGCAGCCAGTTCCTGTGTTATTGTTATTCTGACTGGGAAGATACTACAGTAGTGGTCAGTTTTATTGTCTGCCGTCATTAGTGGCTTTCCGCTGTCTCCTCGTAACAATCATTTTTTCCAGGCTGCTATAGTATGCCCTGTGGAGGGATGGTAGCTTTTGGATTTGCCATTGTTTCTCTCTATGCCACCACGCTGTCTCCCTCAGTCTAGTATTTTCAAGTGTCTCTCCCTCTCTCTCTGTCTCTGTACCCAGAGCCTCCTCAACAGAGCTCAGAGGAATAACGGTGCCGTTTTGTAGGATGTTGGGAGTCATGACTATTAATTCCACGTCAGAGATTCTTCTCACCACAAAGCTAAAACAAATAAAATATGCAACAGAGACAGTCACACAGACCTCCCTGTAACTTTATAAAATAGTAAGCCAGATTTTAATTGCGCAGTACATTTTTACAGATGATTTCCGTCCTTTCTGTTTACACTATATTCAAGTCAAATACCAATGTTGACCGGCCATTGGAGAGAACCTACTTTAACAAACAAACAATGGCAAGTTTCAAAACCCACTCATTGATCACCACGTGATCATATGCCAATAATACTATTATTTAACAATCCTAGCCCCCAGCAGCCTACAAACTCTTTGGAACGTGTGATACATAGTTGGAGAAATGTCCTGCCTGTGTGCTTATCTTCTCCACTGATGGCCTGTATGTTGTTTTACTGCTCCTGAACGGACACAAAGACCTTCTGTGTTATAAAGACACAAAGCAGACTCTATTCGTCTTCCTCTGCAAATACCCAAGGTGATTATAAAGAGATAGCCAGCAGTAAAACATGTCTCCCAGACAGGCCAACTTAAGTCTTGAGTTGAGTTATACAAACTCACACTTATGTAATCACCTTGGCTGCCTTGGAAGGAAGTTTTGTTCCAGATAACGCATCCATTTGACTTTTCTGGTTGAGGCTTTTAGGCCTGTTGGACAATAAAGTTCTGTAACCTACAATAAATGTTTGTTATGGATGTAAATACAACACAGAGTGTGTTGCCCCAGCAACAGGGCTATATAGCTCAGTCGCTTTATTTTAATTTTATGGGCAGTAGCCTGCTGCTGGGTTCATGGTTCTGGTATGAATGAATAAGATGCATTGTTCCTTCAACCAGCTCCCCTCATCTTCCATTCTGAATCAACAATGGAGATCCCTGAGCAGGCCGGGACAACACTGAAAAGGCTTCTGCAGCAAAGGCCCATGCCAGGTAGGAAATCAGATCAGATGTATACCATCGTCCTCCAGATGGAAGAGACGCCTCGGGTAAATTGAAACAGGGAGATGGTTTAGAAAGGAAGTGTGCACTATGCTGACTCGCACATTGTGTTCACAGGATTTGCATTTTGTCAGATGTCAGTTGTCAGCTGATGACAGATCACCGCGGCTGTTCAGTTTCATTCCCATGCAGAACTCAAACTGTATCAGGAAGTTTGAGTTTGCCGTTATGATAGAACAATCTGTTCCTGTTCCTGAGAAGAACAAACAAGGTCGTTTCTCATCTAGTAAAATTACTTAAGATCAGTTTTCATGACACTTGAGATTTTATTAAGTAAAAAAAAGAAATGGCTTGATTACTGGTGGTGAGTTTAGCCTGAGGATAGTAATTGAATAAAGGAGAATGAATTCCTCTTCACCTTATGAGGTAAGAAGGTTTTCTCATCCTTACCATCTCATCCTACCAATTGAAAGCAGCTCTTCAATCTGTACTCATATTCTGTGCTGTCGGATACATGCCAGGGCTGATCTGTGGCCCACCAGCATTCAGCAAGCTCATATTTTTCACTTCTATTTCAGGATACAGTTCTTCAAGGCTGATGCTGTGTGGGAGGTCTCTGTGGCAGATGCAAAGATGTTGAAAGAATTCTACTCTTTCTCTACACATACACACACACACACACACATGCACATGCACACGCACACACACACACACACACACACACACACACACACACACACACACACACACACGCACACGCACATGCACACGCACACACACACACACACACACACACACACACACACACACACACAAACAGATGCATAGTTTTGAAAGGCAACCCTGGTACTTTAACTCAAACACCATTGGTGCCAAGACAAATAGCCTCCTGGCAACAAGTGTGGAAAACCCTCTCCTTCACAGAATGTGAAGATGTGGGCAATTTGAGTTGCTTAGTTTCCCCTTGGGTAGAACAAATAGGAGGTTTGTGCAAAGTTTCACGCCATCTACAAGGCAGTTTCTTAAGATCTATGCCAAACACTGGAGGATACAATTACTGTGAATGTTCTAAGGTTACCAGAATGGGAATTAGGAGCGGAAATAAAGAAATAGTTGATTTTAGCCAGAGGTGGTTAAAATAAAAGCAGAACAAAAGACCTATCGACAGATAATAATACAGATGTAATATCAAAACATTTTTATTGCGAATATGATGGGGAAGAATCTTGAAAGAAGTGTTATTAGATGTGAGCCTGAGCCCTCAAGGCTCTGTGTATGTTAGGTAAAGCACGCATTTGGGTGGAAAGTGCTCTTCAACCATTATCTCAAGGTGGCTTAAGTTGTTTTTTCTAGGAAGAAGGCAGCATGTGGCCATATACTGGTAATATACTGTTGTGTTGTGTTTTGTATCTGTGTTTCATGCAACAGTGACATCCCAAAAAGCCACAACATTCTCTACCCCTGTCCTTTTTGGGTTTGTTTTGCATGTTGACATCGTTTGATGGGTGAGCTCAAGCGAAGACAAGGGGAGCATTTACTGGAAAGCCCAACAGACAGGCTGCCTGTCTGCGCCCGAGCAGGAAGAGAAAGCTCTGGCCTCCAAATGGACAAACTGGGGCGTGAGTAACGGCTCCTTCAGCTCAGCTAGCTCTTCCTTCTTTCATCTCAAAAGCAAAAAGCCGAGCTCAGCCCAGTGCAAGTGTAGCGCTCCTCTGTGGGGGGGCTCTGATTTAGGAGCTGGAACGAAGCAGTCGCCAACCTCCCACCGGAACTGGCAGGGTTGGCTGGCTGGCTGACTCAATGCTGCCTGCAATGCAAACAACAAAATTAGACAGGGCTGAATTGAGAGAGCGAAAGAAAGAAAGTATCTGTTTTCATTGCACCAAGGTGCGACCAACTTCAGACATATGTGATGTTCAGTTCAGCGCCTCAGATTTAGATTTCATGTGGTCTGTTTCTCTCATGCTTGGCCACATAGGTACTCTGGCATCACAGCTTATTGCCACTTCACTGATCTATAAACAGAAACACTAAACACACCCACATACACACACACGGCCTCTACCAGGTTCACCTTATCGCTCTGTTCACACGAATGACTTTCACAGAGCCATTGTGTTCTGATAACGTTCTCAACGCCTCAAAAGAATAAACTAGACCTGTGCACTATTCACAACCCTGTGTGATGGATGACACTCTGGCATGCATGCATGCATGTACTGTACACATGTGTGTACACACACACACACACACACACACACACACACACACACACACACACACACACACACACACACGCACACACACACACACACACACACACACACACACACACACACACACACACACACACACACGCATGCATGCAGGCACACGTGTCGTGCACGCACACAAACATACACACTGTGCAAAGATACAAGTATGCACACAAACGCACACACACGCATCTTTTGTTTCACTACAGTTCGTTTGTACATGGGTCTTGTTTCAGATCATTATCATGTCAAGGAATCTTGGCAGAATGTCTTACAACACATTTTCCAGGATCAGATGATAATGACACAAGTTCCAATGAATGCACAAGCCGTCTAACTGGCACAAGAACCTGTTAAACCGCAAACAAAGGAATACTGTACTATTGTTCAAACACAGCAAACCTTCCTCCCCTCTTCTCTGTTCTTGCTGCCTGCTCTTGTCCTCCTCCTCCCTTCTTCCCCTCCTCTGCGGGGTTTCTCGTTTATTTCACAGTTACCCCTCCCACTATTTTAATTATCCTCCCCTTGGCCCTCCGGGAGTCCCAGTCTGACAACCAGTCAGTGGAGAGCTTCTTTGAAACTATACCAACAGAAAATCAATTCAAACCCTGTTCACCAAACCACAGACAATGGGATGATGCACCATGCATCATGCACCAACAACAACAATGTGCAATGTTCTACATCCTGATATCTAGGTTATGAATTAATGCCGCCATGCAAACTAACTATATCTTATTTTTATTTTTAAGGCGGATTATTATTATTTTTTTCCAGATAGATCAGTGTAGATCAGATTCGAACCCAGTTGGGGGGCTCGGGCACACAGGGAGTATGGTCTGCAGAACTAACTGGCTGAGCCTACAGGCACCCCAATATCTTACACCTTTAAGCCTATTCTATTGTTTCAGATCTATTCTTGTGGCTGGGATGCAGTCAATCTCTTTGGGGTGCATTCAGGAGTCAGAGATGCATGGGAAGTTAGTCTTGATGTGGCCACATGGTGTAGTCTCCCCCCCACTCCAATCTGTGCCATGAGCGTCTATACGGTGTGTGTGTGTGTGTGTGTGTGTGTGTGTGTGTGTGTGTGTGTGTGTGTGTGTGTGTGTGTGTGTGTGTGTGTGTGTGTGTGTGTGTGTGTGTGTGTGTGTGTGTGTGTGTGTGTGTGAGCCGCGTGTGTGCGCATCGGTGTGTTTGCGTTTGTTAATATAGCATGTGTTGGCTTCATTAGTTTCCTATAAGCCTCAGTGAAAGAGGAGGGAGGAGGAGCATCAGAATGACACACGCGGTGTCCAGACAGGGACAGATGCTGCTGACAGGTCCCAGTATCTCTCTATTGTATTATTCATCCCAATGTCACCTCCCATCCGAAGTGATCAGTCGAAAGGTCGAGGAGGCCTCAGTCTGTTCAAACACACACGCGTCTGGCACACACACACTCACACTCACACTCACACTCACACTCACACACACACACACTCACACACAAACACACACAAACATAATCATAATGTTGATTTGGCGTGTGTCTCTACGTGTGAGCGCGTGCTGGGGGCGGATTTACATCTGTCACACTTCAGCTGTGAGGGCAGGCCAGGCCGTGGAACACCATTCTGAGCCTATCAATGGGGGGAAGACTCCAATTTTATGCTTTTGACGCAATTTGATGCTTTGTGGTCGTTAGTGTGTATGTGCATCTGTGAGTGCGTGTGTGCGTGTGCACTATGTGTGTGCGTGTGCTTGTGTCACCTCAGGCAAGATATCAACCCCCCCCCCTCCTCAACGTTCCCCAACCCCCTCTTATTAGAGTCCCACTTCAACCCAACAGGGAATTCATCTCTGTTTTATTAATGAAACTGGAAGGAAGTGATAATAATGAGAAGGGGGGGGGGATGCCAGTATTTCCCAAAACAATGGGCTTACTGTGGCTTTGTGGCAAACAGGAAGACAAATTAGTCTTTTTTGCAACGTGGCTAACGTTGCATACATTCTACTTTGTCCTGGACTGATGTAGGGCTGCAACACACAGCTATCTTAGTGATCATTTTATCGATTACTTTTTAGATTAATTAAATATTAGAGAACCTTGTTTTTGTATATAATATTGTATAATGAATTGATTAACAATTTAAAAATTATTTTATACTTCATCGCACAACAATGTCATGCACAAATAGTGAAAATAGCAGATCTACAAGCTCACACGTGTCACGTTATTATACATAATTATCGTTAATGAATTAATTATTTTATTAACAAATATGGGACAAAATGGGATTGGCAAGATGATGCATTTTTAAAGTATTATTTTAAAGGAATGTATCAGTTTTGTTAAAATACATTTTGTAGTTATGTTGGTTTCTTGTCATTTGAAAAGCTATTTACACATTTTTTACAATGAAAATTACAGAATGTGCCTGAAAGTGTAAGATTCTGTCTTATCAAATTATTATCTCTAGATGTAATTTTTGGCAGGACATAATTCTGGGAAAACGCCTGTTTTCTATGTAATCTTTTTTACAAAGATTTTATTATGCTGCAATAGAGGATTATGTTTTATACCCATGCAGTCACACTTGACAGTGTTGCTTCTATACTTTATTTATTTTCACCTGACAACAATGAATCAGGATAAAAATGTAAGAAATTGTGTGTGTGTGTGTGTGTGTGTGTGTGTGTGTGTGTGTGTGTGTGTGTGTGTGTGTGTGTGTGTGTGTGTGTGTGTTGCATGAGAGAGAGATGGGGGTTGAAAGGGAGAGAGAGAGTGCCTAAAATGAGTGACCCAGAATTCTATCATTACACATCTGTCCCTCAAAAGTCAAAATAGAGTCCCCTCAGTCAACTGGTCCTGATACTCAACAGTCTAGCATTAGATCGATTGTATGTCCTACGATTCACGAGTTAAAGGCCAAAACGTGAATTGGGCTGTTATAGCACCACCATGAGCCATCCTTGGGCTAGTAGGAATGTGCGTGCAAAGTTTCACGGCAATCGGACGCTGCGTTCATGATTTTAGGCATTGTGTTCAAAACGGGCCTCTCCAGCAAACTTTGGAAGCCAATCTTAGCCAATCAGGATGAAATATGAAAAATCGAAGAGATCCGTCTGCCCCTTTGGGGCAAAGGTTCTGCTCTGGTCTCCATGGAGTGGGCGTCAGTGCGTGCACAATTTCACACCGATCAGGCCAATGGTGCCGGAGATTAGCTGTACACAGACCGCCGGACACGGACGGTCGGACCACGGACGGCCATGTCTTTGGCCTGGCGGAGACAATATGAATAAACTGAGAACTTAATAGACATCTTAAAGGTTCTATGACATTCATTTTCACTTGTTTTAATTTTTATGTCTTTTGGGGGGTTTTATGACCTCAATTACACCCAAAAAATCACACCCTGTGTGAAGGTAGCGGCGCCTTTGATACATTATGTCATCGATATGTGTTTATAATGTGTTTATAGCCATGTGTCACGTGAAGCTTGACCAATCACTTTGTTGACGGGTCTGACCAATCAGAACGTTGACGGGTCTGACCAATCAGAACATTGACGGGTCTGACCAATCAGAACGTTGACGGTGAACACGGACAAAGTCAGGTATAGAGCAGGATCCGCTCTACACTGTATATGTGAAAACATCTGTTCCATTCCTGTTGTCCCCTGAAGATGAAAAGGTCGAGCTCGTTTCCCTGACCCCCAATTGTTATAATCGATCGTTCCTTCCGACCGACCGAGAGGCATACCGGACCGAGGTGGAAGGGCAACGCTGCCCTCTAGTGGATACCTCCAGTTTGTACATGCACATGTTAACCCAGAGTACAGAAGTCCTGACGTCACTCGTCCATCCCCTGGGTCGTAAAGTAATTTCCCTATGGAGAATAACACTGGGTCATCATAGAATCGTCTCATAAGAATTGTGGTCCAAAAATAAACAAACTGCCTCGGTGATATTGTCAGGGAGGAGCCTCTGCATCGTTTATGATAGTCAGTCACTCATATTTGAAACAGTCCGTTTCTGGCAAATTTAACTAATTCGGCAGAAGTAACATTAGCGTTTTCTCACCGTCAGTTGATGCTTCATATCCATAAGAGTAAAACCGCCGGGGTCATTTGTTTATGTTTGGAACACAGTTCTTAATTGACGCGATATTAAACACGTCTATGGGAATTCAGAACAGGGGGGAAAAGGTTTTAAAGGTTTACGGTTCTAGAGGTTTTAA
>NC_139946.1:9604460-9624460 GCF_963454915.1 Gymnoscopelus microlampas
TTCATGATCCAGAGGCCATGAGTTCAAATCCCACTGGTGTCTTTACTGTGATGCTTTCCTTTGCAGACTGGCTTCCAGAAGATCAAGTGAAAACCACCAGGAAGGCTGTATTTGTCATCCAACTGCTTAGCTCAATGGGTTGAGATGCAGTAGAGCGTCTGTCCAATAACATGACTTGACTTGACTTGACTGGGTTCGATTCCCACTCGAGTCAAGTGTCCCCGGTAACTTGGGGCAACGGATAAATTGACTGATATCCTTAGTGATGCTTCCCTTTGCAGACTAACTTCTAGAAAAACAAGTTAATTCTAGACAAACAAGTTAAAACCACCAGGAAACCTGTAACTCTCAACCAACAGCATAGCTCAACTGGTAGAGCGTCTGTCCAATAACCTGACTTTACTTGACTGGGTTCGATTCCCACTCGAGTCAAGTGTCCCCGGTAACTTGGGGCAACGGATACATTTACTGGTATCCTTAGTGATGCTTCCCTTTGCAGACTAACTTCTAGAAAAACAAGTTAATTCTAATAAAAAAAAAAAAAGTTAAAACCACCAGGAAACCTGTAACTCTCAGCCAACAGCATAGCTCAACTGGTAGAGCGTCTGTCCAATAACATGACTTGACTTGACTGGGTTCGATTCCCACTTGAGTCAAGTGTCCTCGGTAACTTGGGGCAACGGATAAATTGACTGATATCCTTAGTGATGCTTCCCTTTGCAGACTAACTTCTAGAAAAACAAGTTAATAAAAAAAAAAAAAAAAAAGTTAAAACCACTAGGAAACCTGTAACTCTCAGCCAACAGCATAGCTCAACTGGTAGAGCGTCTGTCCAATAACATGACTTGACTTGAGTGGGTTCGATTCCCACTCGAGTCAAGTGTCCCCGGTAACTTGGGGCAACGGATAAATTGACTGATATCCGTAGAATAACTTGTAGGAGTGTGCTGGTTCAAATCCAGTTCAACCCAGGACCGAGCGGTCCTGGGTTCGATTCCCACTAACGTCAAGTTCCCGGTAAATTGGGGCAGCGGATAAATTGACTGATATCCGTAGAATAACTTGTAGGAGTGTCCTGGTTCAAATCAAGTCACCACCTTAGTAACTGAAACCGAATCTGGCCAATTCGGTCTCAGTTACTGAGATAGATAGATAGAGGGTGTGTAGAGTAGTGAGTAGAGTAGGGGTAGAGTAAAGAGGGAATATCGTCGGGGAGTAGGGGGAGGAGTAGGAATAGGAGTAGGGGGAGGAGTAGGAATAGGAGTAGGGGGGGGAGTAGGGCCCAGAGTAGGGGGAGGAGTAGGGCACAGAGTAGGGGGAGGAGTAGGAATAGGTTCCAGAGTAGGGGGAGGAAAATAGGGGCCAGAGTAGGTCAATTTATGCGTTGCCCCAAGTTCCCGGGGACACTTGACTCGAGTGGGATTCGAACCCACTCAAGTCAAGTCAAGTTATTGGACAAACGCTCTACCAGTTGAGCTAAGCTGTTGGCTGAGAGTTACAGGTTTCCTGGTGGTTTTAACTTGTTTTTCTAGAAGTTAGTCTGCAAAGGAAATCATCTGGCCTCTGGATCATGAATACTGCGTCTCAACCCATTGAGCTAACTCTTGGCCAAGAAATACAGCCTTCCTGGTGCTTTGACTTGAACAACAAACAAGACAAATACATTTATTTTTTCACCATTGTGTCACTACCGAAACGAAAGTTTGTCACTACCGAAACGAAAGTTATCAAAAAAATCGTCACTACAAAGTACTACCAATCAACTCTAAATTGCCTGAAACGTACTCCTAGCAGGTTTTTTGGGGGACGATTTTGGCCTCCACACTTAGTGATTTTTTTCGGATTTAACTTTCGTTTCGGCAGTGACCAACTTTCGTTTCGGTAGTGACACAATGGTGAAATGTACTAAGTCCAGGATTTAACACTGAAGGTCCTGAGTTCAAATCTCGCAAGGACATCTTTCTAACTTTTACCTGGGGCTTTTACCTTTATATAATCTCGTCAACAGAACATGTAAGGACCTCTGTGGTGCAGTGGTTTAGATACAGGACTTGCAACCAGAAGATTCCTGGTTCAAATCCAACTGGCACACTTTTTTTTCTTTCCCAAGACTCAAGACCCAAAAGAGTCTTGAGTCGAACCAATTACTCCCGCGGACACATCAAATTTCTCTTTTGGGCCTTGAGTCTTGGGACTCATGGCCCAAAAGAGAAATTTGATGTCTCCGCGGGAGTAATTGGTTCGACTCAAGACCCAAAAGAAGGTGAACTGACTGTAATGATTCAAAATGTCATATATAGAATAGAAACCCCATTCAAACTTTAAAATGTTCATCTTACTGTGGACATGTTTGCCTGAAAGGGAATCTTTGAAATGTTTAATAGTTTTAGAATTGTACTCCTTTAAAAGTTCAGAGATTTATAATGGAGGTCGATGGACGAATTTGGGACCTCAAAAAAACACTTTCACCTAGAAACTCACTTTCACCTAGAAACTCACTAAGATCCCCTGACATGGGTCAGGGGATCTTAGTATAATCTCACATTCTATTCCAATTCACTTTTTAAATGTCCATTGCCGCATCGACAATGAATAGGGCGCTTAAAGTTAAATATCTCCAAAACTACAAATGATTTCAAAAGAAAAAATCTCAAGCATGCATGTCCACAGTACGGTGGAATTTTTGAACTGTGAATGGAGTTTCTAGGTGAACGTGTTTTTTTGAGGTCCCTATACCCTAACCCTAACCTTCCATCCGCCTCCATTCTAAATCTCTGAACTTTTAAAGGAGTACAATTCTAAAACTATGCAACATTTCAAAGATTCATTTTCAGGCAAACATGTCCAGAGTAAGATGAACATTTTAAAGTATGAATGAGGTTACTAGGCGTAAGTATGTAGTTGTAAGCCTGCCTTTAAATGTTCATTGCCGCATCGACAATGAATGGGGCGCTTAAAGTTAAATATCTCCAAAACTACAAATGATTTCAAAAGAAAAAATCTCAAGCATGCATGTCCACAGTAAGGTGGAATTTTTGAACTGTGAATGGAGTTTCTAGGTGAACGTGTTTTTTTGAGGTCCCTATACCCCAACCCTAACCTTCCATCCGCCTCCATTCTAAATCTCTGAACTTTTAAAGGAGTACAATTCTAAAACTATGCAACATTTCAAAGATTCCTTTTCAGGCAAACATGTCCAGAGTAAGATGAACATTTTAAAGTATGAATGAGGTTACTAGGCGTAAGTATGTAGTTGTAAGCCTGCCTTTAAATGTCCATTGCCGCATCGACAATGAATGGGGCGCTTAAAGTTAAATATCTCCAAAACTACAAATGATTTCAAAAGAAAAAATCTCAAGCATGCATGTCCACAGTAAGGTGGAATTTTTTAACTGTGAATGGAGTTTCTAGGTGAACGTGTTTTTTTGAGGTCCCTATACCCCAACCCTAACCTTCCATCCGCCTCCATTCTAAATCTCTGAACTTTTAAAGGAGTACAATTCTAAAACTATGCAACATTTCAAAGATTCCTTTTCAGGCAAACATGTCCAGAGTAAGATGAACATTTTAAAGTATGAATGAGGTTACTAGGCGTAAGTATGTAGTTGTAAGCCTGCCTTTAAATGTCCATTGCCGCATCGACAATGAATGGGGCGCTTAAAGTTAAATATCTCCAAAACTACAAATGATTTCAAAAGAAAAAATCTCAAGCATGCATGTCCACAGTAAGGTGGAATTTTTGAACTGTGAATGGAGTTTCTAGGTGAACGTGTTTTTTTGAGGTCCCTATACCCTAACCCTTACCTTCCATCCGCCTCCATTCTAAATCTCTGAACTTTTAAAGGAGTACAATTCTAAAACTATGCAACATTTCAAAGATTCCTTTTCAGGCAAACATGTCCAGAGTAAGATGAACATTTTAAAGTATGAATGAGGTTACTAGGCGTAAGTATGTAGTTGTAAGCCTGCCTTTAAATGTCCATTGCCGCATCGACAATGAATGGGGTGCTTAAAGTTAAATATCTCCAAAACTACAAATGATTTCAAAAGAAAAAATCTCAAGCATGCATGTCCACAGTAAGGTGGAATTTTTTAACTGTGAATGGAGTTTCTAGGTGAACGTGTTTTTTTGAGGTCCCTATACCCCAACCCTAACCTTCCATCCGCCTCCATTCTAAATCTCTGAACTTTTAAAGGAGTACAATTCTAAAACTATGCAACATTTCAAAGATTCCTTTTCAGGCAAACATGTCCAGAGTAAGATGAACATTTTAAAGTATGAATGAGGTTACTAGGCGTAAGTATGTAGTTGTAAGCCTGCCTTTAAATGTCCATTGCCGCATCGACAATGAAGGGGCGCTTAAAGTTAAATATCTCCAAAACTACAAATGATTTCAAAAGAAAAAATCTCAAGCATGCATGTCCACAGTAAGGTGGAATTTTTGAACTGTGAATGGAGTTTCTAGGTGAACGTGTTTTTTTGAGGTCCCTATACCCCAACCCTAACCTTCCATCCGCCTCCATTCTAAATCTCTGAACTTTTAAAGGAGTACAATTCTAAAACTATGCAACATTTCAAAGATTCCTTTTCAGGCAAACATGTCCAGAGTAAGATGAACATTTTAAAGTATGAATGAGGTTACTAGGCGTAAGTATGTAGTTGTAAGCCTGCCTTTAAATGTCCATTGCCGCATCGACAATGAATGGGGCGCTTAAAGTTAAATATCTCCAAAACTACAAATGATTTCAAAAGAAAAAAACTCAAGCATGCATGTCCACAGTAAGGTGGAATTTTTGAACTGTGAATGGAGTTTTTAGGTGAACGTGTTTTTTTAAGGTCCCAAATTCGTCCATCGACCTCCATTATAAATCTCTGAACTTTTAAAGGAGTACAATTCTAAAACTATTAAACATTTCAAAGATTCCCTTTCAGGCAAACATGTCCACAGTAAGATGAACATTTTAAAGTTTGAATGGGTTTTCTATTCTATATATGACATTTTGAATCATTACAGTCAGTTCACCTTCTTTTGGGTCTTGAGTCGAACCAATTACTCCCGCGGAGACATCAAATTTCTCTTTTGGGCCTTGAGTCTTGGGACTCATGGCCCAAAAGAGAAATTTGATGTCTCCGCGGGAGTAATTGGTTCGACTCAAGACTCTTTTGGGTCTTGAGTCTTGGGAAAGAAAAAAAAGTGTGCCAGTTGGATTTGAACCAGGAATCTTCTGGTTGCAAGTCCTGTATCTAAACCACTGCACCACAGAGGTCCTTACATGTTCTGTTGACTTGCGTGGAATTTGTCTGAAAGATTATATAAAGGTAAAAGCCCCAGGTAAAAGTTAGAAAGATGTCCTTGCGAGATTTGAACTCAGGACCTTCAGTGTGTAAGGCCTGAATCTTAACCACTGCTCCATCATGGTATATACTTTCTATGGTGTCTTACACGGGTGCAGTACGTTAGTCCGACAGCGCATTCCTCCGACAGCGCAGCGCTCCGACGTTTCAATACTAAACCCGAACCAAACCCGCACCCTAACCCTAACCGCACGCGGATGCCACATAGTCGGAGAAAAGGTCTGTCGGATTATCGCATGCCCCCCGTTGTGTTACACACTGTTCAGTGAAAGATCAGATAAAGGTGCAAGAGTCAGGTATTTGTTGGAAACCTGTCCTGGTTGGATTTGAACCGGTAACCTTCTGGTTGCAGGTCCTGTATCTAAACCACTGCGCCACAGAGGTTCTGACTTGCTTTGTTAACTTAGCCTACAAAGCTTTGTACCCTTTTCCCTTTAAATATCCATTGCCATTGACAATGCATTAGGCGCTTAAAGTTAAATATTTAAAAAACTACAAATTATTTCAAAGTAAAACATCTCAAGGATGCATGTCCACAGTAAGGGGGGATTTTTGAACTGTGAATGGAGTTTCTAGGTGAAAGTGTTTTTTTGAGGTCCCAAAACCTTCCATCCGCCTCCATTCTAAATCTCTGAACTTTTAAAGGAGTACAATTCTAAAACTATGCAACATTTCAAAGATTCCTTTTCAGGCAAACATGTCCAGAGTAAGATGAACATTTTAAAGTAGTAATGAGGTTACTAGGCGTAAGTATGTAGTTGTAAGCCTGCCTTTAAATGTCCATTGCCGCATCGACAATGAATGGGGCGCTTAAAGTTAAATATCTCCAAAACTACAAATGATTTCAAAAGAAAAAATCTCAAGCATGCATGTCCACAGTAAGGTGGAATTTTTGAACTGTGAATGGAGTTTCTAGGTGAACGTGTTTTTTTGAGGTCCCTATACCCCAACCCTAACCTTCCATCCGCCTCCATTCTAAATCTCTGAACTTTTAAAGGAGTACAATTCTAAAACTATGCAACATTTCAAAGATTCCTTTTCAGGCAAACATGTCCAGAGTAAGATGAACATTTTAAAGTATGAATGAGGTTACTAGGCGTAAGTATGTAGTTGTAAGCCTGCCTTTAAATGTCCATTGCCGCATCGACAATGAATGGGGCGCTTAAAGTTAAATATCTCCAAAACTACAAATGATTTCAAAAGAAAAAATCTCAAGCATGCATGTCCACAGTAAGGTGGAATTTTTGAACTGTGAATGGAGTTTTTAGGTGAACGTGTTTTTTTGAGGTCCCAAATTCGTCCATCGACCTCCATTATAAATCTCTGAACTTTTAAAGGAGTACAATTCTAAAACTATTAAACATTTCAAAGATTCCCTTTCAGGCAAACATGTCCACAGTAAGATGAACATTTTAAAGTTTGAATGGGGTTTCTATTCTATATATGACATTTTGAATCATTACAGTCAGTTCACCTTCTTTTGGGTCTTGAGTCGAACCAATTACTCCCGCGGAGACATCAAATTTCTCTTTTGGGCCTTGAGTCTTGGGACTCATGGCCCAAAAGAGAAATTTGATGTCTCCGCGGGAGTAATTGGTTCGACTCAAGACTCTTTTGGGTCTTGAGTCTTGGGAAAGAAAAAAAAGTGTGCCAGTTGGATTTGAACCAGGAATCTTCTGGTTGCAAGTCCTGTATCTAAACCACTGCACCACAGAGGTCCTTACATGTTCTGTTGACTTGCGTGGAAATTGTCTGAAAGATTATATAAAGGTAAAAGCCCCAGGTAAAAGTTAGAAAGATGTCCTTGCGAGATTTGAACTCAGGACCTTCAGTGTGTAAGGCCTGAATCTTAACCACTGCTCCATCATGGTACATACTTTCTATGGTGTCTTACACGTGTGCAGTACGTTAGTCCGACAGCGCATTCCTCCGACAGCGCAGCGCTCCGACGTTTCAATACTAAACCCGAACCAAACCCGCACCCTAACCCTAACCGCACGCGGATGCCACATAGTCGGAGAAAAGGTCTGTCGGATTATCGCATGCCCCCCGTTGTGTTACACACTGTTCAGTGAAAGATCAGATAAAGGTGCAAGAGTCAGGTATTTGTTGGAAACCTGTCCTGGTTGGATTTGAACCGGTAACCTTCTGGTTGCAGGTCCTGTATCTAAACCACTGCGCCACAGAGGTTCTGACTTGCTTTGTTAACTTAGCCTACAAAGCTTTGTACCCTTTTCCCTTTAAATATCCATTGCCATTGACAATGCATTAGGCGCTTAAAGTTAAATATTTAAAAAACTACAAATTATTTCAAAGTAAAACATCTCAAGGATGCATGTCCACAGTAAGGGGGGATTTTTGAACTGTGAATGGAGTTTCTAGGTGAAAGTGTTTTTTTGAGGTCCCAAAACCTTCCATCCGCCTCCATTCTAAATCTCTGAACTTTTAAAGGAGTACAATTCTAAAACTATGCAACATTTCAAAGATTCCTTTTCAGGCAAACATGTCCAGAGTAAGATGAACATTTTAAAGTAGTAATGAGGTTACTAGGCGTAAGTATGTAGTTGTAAGCCTGCCTTTAAATGTCCATTGCCGCATCGACAATGAATGGGGCGCTTAAAGTTAAATATCTCCAAAACTACAAATGATTTCAAAAGAAAAAATCTCAAGCATGCATGTCCACAGTAAGGTGGAATTTTTGAACTGTGAATGGAGTTTCTAGGTGAACGTGTTTTTTTGAGGTCCCTATACCCCAACCCTAACCTTCCATCCGCCTCCATTCTAAATCTCTGAACTTTTAAAGGAGTACAATTCTAAAACTATGCAACATTTCAAAGATTCCTTTTCAGGCAAACATGTCCAGAGTAAGATGAACATTTTAAAGTATGAATGAGGTTACTAGGCGTAAGTATGTAGTTGTAAGCCTGCCTTTAAATGTCCATTGCCGCATCGACAATGAATGGGGCGCTTAAAGTTAAATATCTCCAAAACTACAAATGATTTCAAAAGAAAAAATCTCAAGCATGCATGTCCACAGTAAGGTGGAATTTTTGAACTGTGAATGGAGTTTTTAGGTGAACGTGTTTTTTTGAGGTCCCAAATTCGTCCATCGACCTCCATTATAAATCTCTGAACTTTTAAAGGAGTACAATTCTAAAACTATTAAACATTTCAAAGATTCCCTTTCAGGCAAACATGTCCACAGTAAGATGAACATTTTAAAGTTTGAATGGGGTTTCTATTCTATATATGACATTTTGAATCATTACAGTCAGTTCACCTTCTTTTGGGTCTTGAGTCGAACCAATTACTCCCGCGGAGACATCAAATTTCTCTTTTGGGCCTTGAGTCTTGGGACTCATGGCCCAAAAGAGAAATTTGATGTCTCCGCGGGAGTAATTGGTTCGACTCAAGACTCTTTTGGGTCTTGAGTCTTGGGAAAGAAAAAAAAGTGTGCCAGTTGGATTTGAACCAGGAATCTTCTGGTTGCAAGTCCTGTATCTAAACCACTGCACCACAGAGGTCCTTACATGTTCTGTTGACTTGCGTGGAATTTGTCTGAAAGATTATATAAAGGTAAAAGCCCCAGGTAAAAGTTAGAAAGATGTCCTTGCGAGATTTGAACTCAGGACCTTCAGTGTGTAAGGCCTGAATCTTAACCACTGCTCCATCATGGTACATACTTTCTATGGTGTCTTACACGTGTGCAGTACGTTAGTCCGACAGCGCATTCCTCCGACAGCGCAGCGCTCCGACGTTTCAATACTAAACCCGAACCAAACCCGCACCCTAACCCTAACCGCACGCGGATGCCACATAGTCGGAGAAAAGGTCTGTCGGATTATCGCATGCCTCCCGTCTTACACACTGTTCAGTGAAAGATCAGATAAAGGTGCAAGAGTCAGGTATTTGTTGGAAACCTGTCCTGGTTGGATTTGAACCGGTAACCTTCTAGTTGCAGGTCCTGTATCTAAACCACTGCACCACAGAGGTTCTGACTTGCTTTGTTAACTTAGCCTACAAAGCTTTGTACCCTTTTCCCTTTAAATATCCATTGCCATTGACAATGCATTAGGCGCTTAAAGTTAAATATTTAAAAAACTACAAATGATTTCAAAGTAAAACATCTCAAGGATGCATGTCCACAGTAAGGGGGAATTTTTGAACTGTGAATGGAGTTTCTAGGTGAAAGTGTTTTTTTGAGGTCCCAAAACCTTCCATCCGCCTCCATTCTAAATCTCTGAACTTTTAAAGGAGTACAATTCTAAAACTATGCAACATTTCAAAGATTCCTTTTCAGGCAAACATGTCCAGAGTAAGATGAACATTTTAAAGTATGAATGAGGTTACTAGGCGTAAGTATGTAGTTGTAAGCCTGCCTTTAAATGTCCATTGCCGCATCGACAATGAATGGGGCGCTTAAAGTTAAATATCTCCAAAACTACAAATGATTTCAAAAGAAAAAATCTCAAGCATGCATGTCCACAGTAAGGTGGATTTTTTTAACTGTGAATGGAGTTTCTAGGTGAGCGTGTTTTTTTGAGGTCCCTATACCCTAACCCTTACCTTCCATCCGCCTCCATTCTAAATCTCTGAACTTTTAAAGGAGTACAATTCTAAAACTATGCAACATTTCAAAGATTCCTTTTCAGGCAAACATGTCCAGAGTAAGATGAACATTTTAAAGTATGAATGAGGTTACTAGGCGTAAGTATGTAGTTGTAAGCCTGCCTTTAAATGTCCATTGCCGCATCGACAATGAATGGGGCGCTTAAAGTTAAATATATCCAAAACTACAAATGATTTCAAAAGAAAAAATCTCAAGCATGCATGTCCACAGTAAGGTGGAATTTTTTAACTGTGAATGGAGTTTCTAGGTGAACGTGTTTTTTTTAGGTCCCTATACCCCAACCCTAACCTTCCATCCGCCTCCATTCTAAATCTCTGAACTTTTAAAGGAGTACAATTCTAAAACTATGCAACATTTCAAAGATTCCTTTTCAGGCAAACATGTCCAGAGTAAGATGAACATTTTAAAGTATGAATGAGGTTACTAGGCGTAAGTATGTAGTTGTAAGCCTGCCTTTAAATGTCCATTGCCGCATCGACAATGAATGGGGCGCTTAAAGTTAAATATCTCCAAAACTACAAATGATTTCAAAAGAAAAAATCTCAAGCATGCATGTCCACAGTAAGGTGGAATTTTTGAACTGTGAATGGAGTTTCTAGGTGAACGTGTTTTTTTGAGGTCCCTATACCCTAACCCTTACCTTCCATCCGCCTCCATTCTAAATCTCTGAACTTTTAAAGGAGTACAATTCTAAAACTATGCAACATTTCAAAGATTCCTTTTCAGGCAAACATGTCCAGAGTAAGATGAACATTTTAAAGTATGAATGAGGTTACTAGGCGTAAGTATGTAGTTGTAAGCCTGCCTTTAAATGTCCATTGCCGCATCGACAATGAATGGGGCGCTTAAAGTTAAATATCTCCAAAACTACAAATGATTTCAAAAGAAAAAATCTCAAGCATGCATGTCCACAGTAAGGTGGAATTTCTGAACTGTGAATGGAGTTTTTAGGTGAACGTGTTTTTTTGAGGTCCCAAATTCGTCCATCGACCTCCATTATAAATCTCTGAACTTTTAAAGGAGTACAATTCTAAAACTATTAAACATTTCAAAGATTCCCTTTCAGGCAAACATGTCCACAGTAAGATGAACATTTTAAAGTTTGAATGGGGTTTCTATTCTATATATGACATTTTGAATCATTACAGTCAGTTCACCTTCTTTTGGGTCTTGAGTCGAACCAATTACTCCCGCGGAGACATCAAATTTCTCTTTTGGGCCTTGAGTCTTGGGACTCATGGCCCAAAAGAGAAATTTGATGTCTCCGCGGGAGTAATTGGTTCGACTCAAGACTCTTTTGGGTCTTGAGTCTTGGGAAAGAAAAAAAAGTGTGCCAGTTGGATTTGAACCAGGAATCTTCTGGTTGCAAGTCCTGTATCTAAACCACTGCACCACAGAGGTCCTTACATGTTCTGTTGACTTGCGTGGAATTTGTCTGAAAGATTATATAAAGGTAAAAGCCCCAGGTAAAAGTTAGAAAGATGTCCTTGCGAGATTTGAACTCAGGACCTTCAGTGTGTAAGGCCTGAATCTTAACCACTGCTCCATCATGGTACATACTTTCTATGGTGTCTTACACGGGTGCAGTACGTTAGTCCGACAGCGCATTCCTCCGACAGCGCAGCGCTCCGACGTTTCAATACTAAACCCGAACCAAACCCGCACCCTAACCCTAACCGCACGCGGATGCCACATAGTCGGAGAAAAGGTCTGTCGGATTATCGCATGCCTCCCGTCTTACACACTGTTCAGTGAAAGATCAGATAAAGGTGCAAGAGTCAGGTATTTGTTGGAAACCTGTCCTGGTTGGATTTGAACCGGTAACCTTCTAGTTGCAGGTCCTGTATCTAAACCACTGCACCACAGAGGTTCTGACTTGCTTTGTTAACTTAGCCTACAAAGCTTTGTACCCTTTTCCCTTTAAATATCCATTGCCATTGACAATGCATTAGGCGCTTAAAGTTAAATATTTAAAAAACTACAAATGATTTCAAAGTAAAACATCTCAAGGATGCATGTCCACAGTAAGGGGGAATTTTTGAACTGTGAATGGAGTTTCTAGGTGAAAGTGTTTTTTTGAGGTCCCAAAACCTTCCATCCGCCTCCATTCTAAATCTCTGAACTTTTAAAGGAGTACAATTCTAAAACTATGCAACATTTCAAAGATTCCTTTTCAGGCAAACATGTCCAGAGTAAGATGAACATTTTAAAGTATGAATGAGGTTACTAGGCGTAAGTATGTAGTTGTAAGCCTGCCTTTAAATGTCCATTGCCGCATCGACAATGAATGGGGCGCTTAAAGTTAAATATCTCCAAAACTACAAATGATTTCAAAAGAAAAAATCTCAAGCATGCATGTCCACAGTAAGGTGGATTTTTTTAACTGTGAATGGAGTTTCTAGGTGAGCGTGTTTTTTTGAGGTCCCTATACCCTAACCCTTACCTTCCATCCGCCTCCATTCTAAATCTCTGAACTTTTAAAGGAGTACAATTCTAAAACTATGCAACATTTCAAAGATTCCTTTTCAGGCAAACATGTCCAGAGTAAGATGAACATTTTAAAGTATGAATGAGGTTACTAGGCGTAAGTATGTAGTTGTAAGCCTGCCTTTAAATGTCCATTGCCGCATCGACAATGAATGGGGCGCTTAAAGTTAAATATATCCAAAACTACAAATGATTTCAAAAGAAAAAATCTCAAGCATGCATGTCCACAGTAAGGTGGAATTTTTTAACTGTGAATGGAGTTTCTAGGTGAACGTGTTTTTTTTAGGTCCCTATACCCCAACCCTAACCTTCCATCCGCCTCCATTCTAAATCTCTGAACTTTTAAAGGAGTACAATTCTAAAACTATGCAACATTTCAAAGATTCCTTTTCAGGCAAACATGTCCAGAGTAAGATGAACATTTTAAAGTATGAATGAGGTTACTAGGCGTAAGTATGTAGTTGTAAGCCTGCCTTTAAATGTCCATTGCCGCATCGACAATGAATGGGGCGCTTAAAGTTAAATATCTCCAAAACTACAAATGATTTCAAAAGAAAAAATCTCAAGCATGCATGTCCACAGTAAGGTGGAATTTTTGAACTGTGAATGGAGTTTCTAGGTGAACGTGTTTTTTTGAGGTCCCTATACCCTAACCCTTACCTTCCATCCGCCTCCATTCTAAATCTCTGAACTTTTAAAGGAGTACAATTCTAAAACTATGCAACATTTCAAAGATTCCTTTTCAGGCAAACATGTCCAGAGTAAGATGAACATTTTAAAGTATGAATGAGGTTACTAGGCGTAAGTATGTAGTTGTAAGCCTGCCTTTAAATGTCCATTGCCGCATCGACAATGAATGGGGCGCTTAAAGTTAAATATCTCCAAAACTACAAATGATTTCAAAAGAAAAAATCTCAAGCATGCATGTCCACAGTAAGGTGGAATTTCTGAACTGTGAATGGAGTTTTTAGGTGAACGTGTTTTTTTGAGGTCCCAAATTCGTCCATCGACCTCCATTATAAATCTCTGAACTTTTAAAGGAGTACAATTCTAAAACTATTAAACATTTCAAAGATTCCCTTTCAGGCAAACATGTCCACAGTAAGATGAACATTTTAAAGTTTGAATGGGGTTTCTATTCTATATATGACATTTTGAATCATTACAGTCAGTTCACCTTCTTTTGGGTCTTGAGTCGAACCAATTACTCCCGCGGAGACATCAAATTTCTCTTTTGGGCCTTGAGTCTTGGGACTCATGGCCCAAAAGAGAAATTTGATGTCTCCGCGGGAGTAATTGGTTCGACTCAAGACTCTTTTGGGTCTTGAGTCTTGGGAAAGAAAAAAAAGTGTGCCAGTTGGATTTGAACCAGGAATCTTCTGGTTGCAAGTCCTGTATCTAAACCACTGCACCACAGAGGTCCTTACATGTTCTGTTGACTTGCGTGGAATTTGTCTGAAAGATTATATAAAGGTAAAAGCCCCAGGTAAAAGTTAGAAAGATGTCCTTGCGAGATTTGAACTCAGGACCTTCAGTGTGTAAGGCCTGAATCTTAACCACTGCTCCATCATGGTACATACTTTCTATGGTGTCTTACACGGGTGCAGTACGTTAGTCCGACAGCGCATTCCTCCGACAGCGCAGCGCTCCGACGTTTCAATACTAAACCCGAACCAAACCCGCACCCTAACCCTAACCGCACGCGGATGCCACATAGTCGGAGAAAAGGTCTGTCGGATTATCGCATGCCTCCCGTCTTACACACTGTTCAGTGAAAGATCAGATAAAGGTGCAAGAGTCAGGTATTTGTTGGAAACCTGTCCTGGTTGGATTTGAACCGGTAACCTTCTAGTTGCAGGTCCTGTATCTAAACCACTGCACCACAGAGGTTCTGACTTGCTTTGTTAACTTAGCCTACAAAGCTTTGTACCCTTTTCCCTTTAAATATCCATTGCCATTGACAATGCATTAGGCGCTTAAAGTTAAATATTTAAAAAACTACAAATGATTTCAAAGTAAAACATCTCAAGGATGCATGTCCACAGTAAGGGGGAATTTTTGAACTGTGAATGGAGTTTCTAGGTGAAAGTGTTTTTTTGAGGTCCCAAAACCTTCCATCCGCCTCCATTCTAAATCTCTGAACTTTTAAAGGAGTACAATTCTAAAACTATGCAACATTTCAAAGATTCCTTTTCAGGCAAACATGTCCAGAGTAAGATGAACATTTTAAAGTATGAATGAGGTTACTAGGCGTAAGTATGTAGTTGTAAGCCTGCCTTTAAATGTCCATTGCCGCATCGACAATGAATGGGGCGCTTAAAGTTAAATATCTCCAAAACTACAAATGATTTCAAAAGAAAAAATCTCAAGCATGCATGTCCACAGTAAGGTGGAATTTTTTAACTGTGAATGGAGTTTCTAGGTGAGCGTGTTTTTTTGAGGTCCCTATACCCCAACCCTAACCTTCCATCCGCCTCCATTCTAAATCTCTGAACTTTTAAAGGAGTACAATTCTAAAACTATGCAACATTTCAAAGATTCCTTTTCAGGCAAACATGTCCAGAGTAAGATGAACATTTTAAAGTATGAATGAGGTTACTAGGCGTAAGTATGTAGTTGTAAGCCTGCCTTTAAATGTCCATTGCCGCATCGACAATGAATGGGGCGCTTAAAGTTAAATATCTCCAAAACTACAAATGATTTCAAAAGAAAAAATCTCAAGCATGCATGTCCACAGTAAGGTGGAATTTTTTAACTGTGAATGGAGTTTTTAGGTGAACATGTTTTTTTGAGGTCCCAAATTCGTCCATCGACCTCCATTCTAAATCTCTGAACTTTTAAAGGAGTACAATTCTAAAACTATTAAACATTTCAAAGATTCCCTTTCAGGCAAACATGTCCACAGTAAGATGAACATTTTAAAGTTTGAATGGGGTTTCTATTCTATATATGACATTTTGAATCATTACAGTCAGTTCACCTTCTTTTGGGTCTTGAGTCGAACCAATTACTCCCGCGGAGACATCAAATTTCTCTTTTGGGCCTTGAGTCTTGGGACTCATGGCCCAAAAGAGAAATTTGATGTCTCCGCGGGAGTAATTGGTTCGACTCAAGACTCTTTTGGGTCTTGAGTCTTGGGAAAGAAAAAAAAGTGTGCCAGTTGGATTTGAACCATGAATCTTCTGGTTGCAAGTCCTGTATCTAAACCACTGCACCACAGAGGTCCTTACATGTTCTGTTGACTTGCGTGGGATTTGTCTGAAAGATTATATAAAGGTAAAAGCCCCAGGTAAAAGTTAGAAAAATGTCCTTGCGAGATTTAAACTCAGGACCTTCAGTGTGTAAGGCCTGAATCTTAACCACTGCTCCATCATGGTACATACTTTCTATGGTGTCTTACACGGGTGCAGTACGTTAGTCCGACAGCGCATTCCTCCGACAGCGCAGCGCTCCGACGTTTCAATACTAAACCCGAACCAAACCCGCACCCTAACCCTAACCGCACGCGGATGCCACATAGTCGGAGAAAAGGTCTGTCGGATTATCGCATGCCTCCCGTCTTACACACTGTTCAGTGAAAGATCAGATAAAGGTGCAAGAGTCAGGTATTTGTTGGAAACCTGTCCTGGTTGGATTTGAACCGGTAACCTTCTAGTTGCAGGTCCTGTATCTAAACCACTGCACCACAGAGGTTTTGACTTGCTTAGTTAACTTAGCCTACAAAGCTTTGTACCCTTTTCCCTTTAAATATCCATTGCCATTGACAATGCATTAGGCGCTTAAAGTTAAATATTTAAAAAACTACAAATTATTTCAAAGTAAAACATCTCAAGGATGCATGTCCACAGTAAGGGGGAATTTTTGAACTGTGAATGGAGTTTCTAGGTGAAAGTGTTTTTTTGAGGTCCCAAAACCTTCCATCCGCCTCCATTCTAAATCTCTGAACTTTTAAAGGAGTACAATTCTAAAACTATGCAACATTTCAAAGATTCCTTTTCAGGCAAACATGTCCAGAGTAAGATGAACATTTTAAAGTATGAATGAGGTTACTAGGCGTAAGTATGTAGTTGTAAGCCTGCCTTTAAATGTCCATTGCCGCATCGACAATGAATGGGGCGCTTAAAGTTAAATATCTCCAAAACTACAAATGATTTCAAAAGAAAAAATCTCAAGCATGCATGTCCACAGTAAGGTGGAATTTTTGAACTGTGAATGGAGTTTCTAGGTGAACGTGTTTTTTTGAGGTCCCAAATTCGTCCATCGACCTCCATTCTAAATCTCTGAACTTTTAAAGGAGTACAATTCTAAAACTATTAAACATTTCAAAGATTCCTTTTCAGGCAAACATGTCCAGAGTAAGATGAACATTTTAAAGTATGAATGAGGTTACTAGGCGTAAGTATGTAGTTGTAAGCCTGCCTTTAAATGTCCATTGCCGCATCGACAATGAATGGGGCGCTTAAAGTTAAATATCTCCAAAACTACAAATTATTTCAAAAGAAAAAATCTCAAGCATGCATGTCCACAGTAAGGTGGAATTTTTGAACTGTGAATGGAGTTTCTAGGTGAACGTGTTTTTTTGAGGTCCCTATACCCTAACCCTAACCTTCCATCCGCCTCCATTCTAAATCTCTGAACTTTTAAAGGAGTACAATTCTAAAACTATGCAACATTTCAAAGATTCCTTTTCAGGCAAACATGTCCAGAGTAAGATGAACATTTAATGTTTTTTTTATTGTATGAATGAGGTTACTAGGCGTAAGTATGTAGTTGTAAGCCTGCCTTTAGGGTTAGGGTTAGGGTTAATTTTACCGAAACGAAAATTACCAATCAACTCTAAATTGCCTGAAACGTACTCCTAACAGGTTTTTGGGGGGACGATTTTGGCCTCCACAATTAGGGATTTTTTCGGATTTAACTTTCGTTTCGGTAGTGACAAACTGTCGTTTCGGTAGTGACACAATGGTGAAAAAAAAATGCACTAAGTCCAGAGCTCGATGAATGTTAGGGACCAAAAAAATCGTCACTACAAAGTACTACCAATCAACTCTAAATTGCCTGAAACGTACTCCTAAGAGGTTTTTGGGGGGACGATTTTGGCCTCCACACTTAGTGATTTTTTCGGATTTAACTTTCGTTTCGGTAGTGACCAACTTTCGTTTCGGTAGTGACACAATGGTGAAATGTACTAAGTCCAGAGCTCGATGAATGTAAGGGACCAAAAAAAACGTCACTACAAAGTACTACCAATCAACTCTAAATTGCCTGAAACGTACTCCTAACAGGTTTTGGGGGGGACGATTTTGGCCTCCACACTTAGTGATTTTTTCGGATTTAACTTTCGTTTCGGTAGTGACCAACTTTCGTTTCGGTAGTGACACAATGGTGAAATGTACTAAGTCCAGAGCTCGATGAATGTTAGGGACAAAAAAAATCGTCACTACAAAGTACTACCAATCAACTCTAAATTGCCTGAAACGTACTCCTAACAGGTTTTTGGGGGGACGATTTTGGCATCCACACTTAGTGTTTTTTTCGGATTTAACTTTCGTTTCGGTAGTGACCAACTTTCGTTTCGGTAGTGACACAATGGTGAAATGTACTAAGTCCACCCATGTGTCACGTGAAGCTTGACCAATCACTTTGTTGACGGGTCTGACCAATCAGAACGTTGACGGACCCGTCTGACCAATCAGAACGTTGACGGGTCTGACCAATCAGAACGTTGACGGTGAACACGGACAAAGTCAGGTATAGAGCAGGATCCGTTCTATACCTAAAGGTATAGAGAGGCTAGCGCCGCTAAAAATCTTAACTTTGAACATTCAGTGGATTCTCTGTGGTCTGGGGTTTTCTGAATAATTGGGGTGAAAAGTAATCTGAGCTTGGCCCTTGGGCAGTGAATTCACAGGCCATTAATCCCGCCCACTCTCCTCCTCGCCCCTCCCCTACCCTATCCTTTCCTTTGGGGGGGGGCAGAGGCGATGATTGACAGGCAAAATCCCTCAACAGCGACACACAAGCAGGCAAAGATTTATTTTTTCATTGCAGTTGAAAAGGCTTTAGAAATGTGAGAGAAAAACACCTGCCATGGATCAATGGAGTGGAATTTTTTGTTAAAACTTTTTATACACGTTTAAAGGGCCATGGCAAAGACTTTTAATGTGTGGTAAAACTGAACGTCATGAAACCTTTAACAATGTACAGATACAGAGTGCACAGCGTGTACATAGAGAAAGGCTGGCACACCTGGCTGCCCAGAGAGGACAGGCTGCGCGCTTACTGCTGTCAAGGAGTGGTGGATACAGAGCTTCACTTCTTCGTCATTGACCCATGTACTTAATATGGAGTGCTGGCCAGTCTATGACGTCAGTCGTGTCATATTGATATCCTCCGTATGTAGGGATTGGCAAATCTTTTGGTTTTTGGACAACCACCGATCTGACCGACTTACCACTCGACACAAGTATGCCAGGCTCGCTTGGAATGTCCACTGGTTGGTGTCTGCGATGTCCCCACAGTAAAATCCTCTGTCTTAATTTATCCATGTGTGTAATTTATCTCACTGTCTGTAACCAAAGGGACCCTATGGTTCCATTTGTAAACTAGAGTTAAATGAACTCTGAGGATTTTACTGTGCACTCTCTCTGTGGCACATCAGCTTGTCAGTGGTCAAATCTCTTGTATATTTTTCTTATGAATGAAACTGTCCAGCTACAGACATGACAGAAGATCACAATGGATCTTTCATCAAAGTGCATGTTTCAGATGGTCTTCCCACTTCTGTTTGTAAAGAG
Source organism: Gymnoscopelus microlampas (assembly GCF_963454915.1). NCBI lineage: Eukaryota > Metazoa > Chordata > Actinopteri > Myctophiformes > Myctophidae > Gymnoscopelus > Gymnoscopelus microlampas. Next base: position 9,623,731 of record NC_139946.1, read on the forward strand.
AAGAAAACACATGTGGGCGAGGCATCTTAAAAATGTTCTTTTTTGTGGACAGGCTGGCTACACAGTCATTAGGTGGAGGCTTGATCATATTGACAGGACAAATATGTGAGCCTTCTGATGAGTTCCCATTGTGGGCAAGTCGGAATTTGAATCTGAAGGCAAATTGCAGTAAAATAGCTAGGTTGGGTGGGTGTGTATGCATGCCTATGTACCAGTGTGTGTGTGTGTGTGTGTGTGTGTGTGTGTGTGTGTGTGTGTGTGTGTGTGTGTGTGTGTGTGTGTGTGTGTGTGTGTGTGTGTGTGTGTGTGTGTGTGTGTGTGTGTGTGTGTGTGTGTGTGTGTGTGTGCGTGCGTGCGCGTGCGTGCGTGTGCGTGCGCGCGCGCATGTGTGCTTGTGTCGGTGTGTCGGTGTGTGAAAGTGTGTGCGTGTGCGTGTGACACCCAGCCCTGAGGCAACAAACACAGAACAGAGCGGCTCATCAAAAGCCTGAACCCTGAACAATCAACTCTCTCACTGTCTGCTTGCCGACACCACTTTGTTTCTCTTCTCTCCTCTCCTCTTCTCTTCTCTTCTCTTCTCTTCTCTTCTCTCTCCTTTCATTTTGTCCCCCTGCAATTTACTGGGTAATTATTCTATTGTGTAAACAGCTATTACTGTGGCCAAATGCTGGCAACCCTCAAAGCGCCTTCCTGTCACAATGCTCTATCCTTTTGTCAAAGCCGCAGCTCT
>NC_139946.1:9629460-9739460 GCF_963454915.1 Gymnoscopelus microlampas
GGACAACATACATTTGGGTGACTGTGATGCAGCAGACAATGGCAGTTGACAAGTAAACTTTCAAAGGCAGCCATAGCCTGGCTGCAATGGATTTAAAGTCCAAGTGCACAAATGGATGCATAAAATATAGAAGAGAGTTGGGTCTGGGTTGGGTTGGGTTACATGATATCCAGCCATTATAACAGAGAAGGATGTTGGCCCATTGATACTGTATGAGCAAAAACCACTCAATGATGAGTAGTCTGTCTCTCTCTCTCTCTCTCTCTCTCTCTCTCTCTCTCTCTCTCTCTCTCTCTCTCTCTCTCTCTCTCTCTCTCTCTCTCTCTCTCTCTCTCTCTCTCTCTGCCAGTCTGCACTCAGGAATGTGCCAGCTAGCTTTGCTTTTGCCAACGCCTCATTTTGGTCTTTGTCTTGTGATGCCCCATATTATAGTCTGGGTGGTTGTGGGTGTGCATGCCTTGCATTAACTCTTGCCCTATAGGGTAGCAGCGTGGGGCTGATTGCGCATTGGAGAGTACCTGGGCCCGGTGCCTCCAGGAGGCTATAAAAGCCCTGCCCTGGCCAGTGTCTAGGAGAAGCCCAATCTCGGAACCCAGAGACACACTGAAAAGGAAAAACAGCGAGAATCTGTTCTTGAGAGATTAGGAGAAGCCTGAGAAGAACAGACCTGTCTCCACCAGCTCTAACCACCATTCTCCATGCCATTATCATTATCATGTTCTTACTTTCCATCCGCACACCTCGCACCACACCATGCTCCACACATCTACACTGCTGATTCACTGACTCCACACCTCATAGGATGAGGATCCTTACAATGTTCTGTTCACCCTTCGTTAGTTCCTTGTTATTAGGCCTTGTTTAATAAATATGTATTGTAATATGTAATAATTATGTTGCTTTATACCTTCACTCTGGTCTCCTCCCCAATGTTTGTCATGGCCTAGAGCCAGCTGTGACAGTCTGTATGGTGACATTTCTCACGAAAACCGAGCCACTGAAGAATGAGAGGTATGAAGGGGTTTCAGGGGAAACCAGTAAAATGAGGAATACTATAATAAAAGACTGTCTTGCTAATAAAGCGTCATGTCTCTCATTTTTAGCGGCGCTAGCCGCTCTATACCTTTAGGTATAGAGCGGGTCCTGCTCTATACCTAACTTTGTCCGTGTTCACCGTCAACGTTCTGATTGGTCAGACCCGTCAATGTTCTGATTGGTCAGACCCGTCAACGTTCTGATTGGTCAGACCCGTCAACGTTCTGATTGGTCAGACCCGTCAACGTTCTGATTGGTCAGACCCGTCAACAAAGTGATTGGTCAAGCTTCACGTGACACATGGGTGGACTTAATACATTTCACCATTGTGTCACTACCGAAACGAAAGTTGGTCACTACCGAAACGAAAGTTAAATCCGAAAAAATCAAGTGTGGATGCCAAAATCTCCCCCCAAAAACCTGTTAGGAGTACGTTTCAGGCAATATAGAGTTGATTGGTAGTACTTTGTAGTGACGATTTTTTTGGGCCCCAACATTGATCGAGCTCTGGACTTAGTACATTTCACCATTGTGTCACTACCGAAACGAAAGTTGGTCACTACCGAAACGAAAGTTAAATGTCATAGATCGACCAGGAGGCAGGCTTGCAGGTAAAATAATATAATTTATTCCAGGCCTGGACAACAATAGGAAATAACAAAAGAAATAAACAACTCAAAACTCAACAGAACATAAATAACAGAGAGGTAAGGTGTCAGCCTCTCCCCATGGCAGCCCACACTCTACTGAGCAGCTCTCCCTTATATAGTCTAACAGACCCCACCCATGGCTACAATCAACCAACCCCGTGCATTCGAAATCCACCCAAGCTGCTCCCCATGTAGCGAAACGAAAGTTGGTCACTACCGAAACGAAAGTTAAATCCGAAAAAATCACTAAGTGTGGAGGCCAAAATCGTCCCCCCAAAAACCTGTTAGGAGTACGTTTCAGGCCATTTAGAGTTGATTGGTAGTACTTTGTAGTGACGATTTTTTTGGTCCCTAACATTCATCGAGCTCTGGACTTAGTACGTTTCACCATTGTGTCACTACCGAAACGAAAGTTGGTCACTACCGAAACGAAAGTTAAATCCGAAAAAATCACTAAGTGTGGAGGCCAAAATCGTCCCCCCAAAAACCTGTTAGGAGTACGTTTCAGGCCATTTAGAGTTGATTGGTAGTACTTTGTAGTGACGATTTTTTTGGTCCCTAACATTCATCGAGCTCTGGACTTAGTACGTTTCACCATTGTGTCACTACCGAAACGAAAGTTGGTCACTACCGAAACGAAAGTTAAATCCGAAAAAATCACCAAGTGTGGAGGCCAAAATCGTCCCCCCAAAAACCTGTTAGGAGTACGTTTCAGGCAATTTAGAGTTGATTGGTAGTACTTTGTAGTGACAATTTTTTTGGTCCCTAACATTCATCGAGCTCTGGACTTAGTACATTTCACCATTGTGTCACTACCGAAACGAAAGTTGGTCACTACCGAAACGAAAGTTAAATCCGAAAAAATCACCAAGTGTGGAGGCCAAAATCGTCCCACCAAAAACCTGTTAGGAGTACGTTTCAGGCCATTTAGAGTTGATTGGTAGTACTTTGTAGTGACGATTTTTTTGGTCCCTAACATTCATCGAGCTCTGGACTTAGTACGTTTCACCATTGTGTCACTACCGAAACGAAAGTTGGTCACTACCGAAACGAAAGTTAAATCCGAAAAAATCACCAAGTGTGGAGGCCAAAATCGTCCCCCCAAAAACCTGTTAGGAGTACGTTTCAGGCAATTTAGAGTTGATTGGTAGTACTTTGTAGTGACGATTTTTTTGGTCCCTAACATTCATCGAGCTCTACATGGCTATAAACACATTATAAACACATATCGATGACATAATTTATCAAAGGCGCCGCTACCTTCACACAGGGTGTGATTTTGTACAATGTATTTGATATTACCTTTATATTATTTAATAAATTATGCATTTCATCCTCTATATATTGTCCAGCAACCTTTATGATGAAGGCGAAAAGAGATAGTAGACCCGTGGGAGTCAGATTGCTCAGATGCCAAGATCCCTGTGCAGGGATTCGATCCCATGACGTTGTGGCCTGGAGGCAAGAGCTCTTCTAACTGAGCTACCCAGGCACACTAAACTAACTGTGCCCAAATTCCAGTATTCGGAACCTGCGTGGATCCTGGAAACGGCAAATCAGCATGTGTCAGTCTCCCTGGGGTCTAGTGCTGTAATAGGGATAGACTCCTGTGTTCTTGGCTGTTGCTGACAATATGCCCACTTGTAAAGTGCTTGAGCCAAATGCCTTTAATTAATTTGGGGGAATGACCCATCACGTTCATGTAATATCAATGTACAAAGTTTAGTGTGCTTGGTTAGCTCTGTCGGAAGACCTCTTGATTTCAGATCAGAAGGTCATGGATCGAATCCCAACACCAGGACCTCGGCTAACTTCACAGATAAATGTCCATGGTAACTAAGGTAGGATTGCGTACATTTTCTTTCATGAAACCGATTCATCGCTAATCCTGGCTAAATTAAGCCAGGATAGGTGTTAAATCCAGGCTTAACCCCTAATTCTGCTTTCGTGAAACAGGCCCCCAGTAAATAGCAAACACTCATAGCCTGAAATCCGTTTGCAAAGTATTCAAAGCATGCTGAAAATACCTGTGTGATTATATGGCAGCCAAAGCTGTTTTAGTGACACAGCTGCAGAATTCTACTCATTCTTTGGAAAATAGGACAAACAGAGAGCAACATGTGTTTCCAAGCAGATGAGGTTTATTGACAAGTTATAACTTGCAGAAAATGGACAAGTCTATTGCAACATGAAGTAACATGTGTTTCATCAATAACTTGCTGATGCAAAATCAATAGCTTACTTTTAAAACCACAGACATTTCAGAATCTATGCACACTCAGAACATGTTGCTACAAAAATGCTTTGATTATTCACATTGCCCAAGCATGGGCCATGACAATGATACAAAAATTAAGACAAAAAGGAGATTTCTTTGTACAAATTATGTGCAAATCGAAGGTTTACTACAAATTAATTACAAAACCAATATACATACTATACACAAAAGGTTTGTATACATTACAAAATGCAGAGAGAAAAACATCAAATATTTTGGGGCTTCGACTTGGTTAAATTGCCATGAATGTCCAGAATAACACTTAAGTTGGGTGTTTAAGTTGCGTGTGCATGCATGTTTGGCAAAATGTATGTTTGATATATACATATGTATATACATATACAGTCTCAAAATTGTAGCTTGGACATAAAAAAAAACAGTGGTTAGCATTTTGGCAATATCTTCAAAAGATTAGTGTAATTTATTTCTAAATGGAGCCTAGTCAAAACTTGTGTAACAATAGTACATTCACAGAAAATATGCATTAAAAAAAACATGAGCTTTGAGGTCATTTCCATAACATAAAAGACTAGGTTAGCCTACTTTGAGCAAATAAGAGGCAATGTCTATCTATACAAAACATAAACTATATATATATAACCCTGAGACACAAAACACATAAAAAATGACATGATTTGCAGCAACATTGTGACTTAGAATAGAAATGCATCTTCTTTTTAATCATCATGGGTCACATTCTCTCGGCCAAGTGTTTTAAGTTGAGGAAGAAGATACAGATTTAGTTGACCAAAATTGAGGGAAGTTCGAGTCCAACTGCTAAAAATACAGAGACAAAGATTGCTTCTGTGCACAAAATCATACACTACCCAGAAATCTCTGCCTCTGCCTATTCCAGGCATGGCAAATGCCTTATTCGGTCAGCAGTCCAAGTAAATTACACCTGAGTAACAGAAAAGCGGCCAGTGTCGGGGGAGGAGCATGAGCCACAACAATGCACAAGTATATACATGTATGTCTTTATTTTTACATCGGTCGCAAAATGAAACAAAATGGCATCCTCCTCATGCCATCATAAATGAGTCAGTGACAACACTAATGATGTCCTTCCAGAGTTCGACGAGCCTCAAACTCTTTTTCAGATGTTCTGCTATTATACAGTCAGTCGAGCTGTGCTGTGCTGGACTGGTGCGGCCAGTTCTTTCCCACAGTTTGTTGCCTCAGGAAGAAGACGAGAGAGAAGGTCTGCACAACTAAAACCTGATTTTTTTACTTTGTCGCAGCACAGTGTCACTCACCAAAGATATCAAAATTTTAAAGGTAAGAAGGTGACGGCTTACGTTAGCTTGAAATGTCCCACAAAGAAGCCCCAAGGACACCTGATCAGGATACAGATCAGGTGGGGAGAGGCCGGAATGGGGGCAGGGGGCAAGGAGACGGCAGGCCTCTAGTCACAGAGTCACTGAGCTGTCTCCCAGATCCTGTGTCTTTTGGTCCTGCAATGCGGAGCGGACATGTGATTCATGCTGCTGTGCTGTACGGACCGCCAGCAGGAACACCCTCCTTATCCCCCTCCTCTCCGCACCCATGCTGAATTCCACAGCCATCGAAGGGAGACACACGCCTGCATTCCAGACATCACTGCTGTCCGATCTGGGAAGAGAGAGAGAGAGAGAGAAAGAACATGGTGTTAGGCATGCAAACAACTCTTGAAGAGCCACTCTATGGGAATCCTTCAGATTTGTGTGAAGGCGGACCACATGACTGTAGGGCAGCCTGGACATGCTCACAGAGCAGGGAGCAATGGAGTCATCCAGAGTGACTTACAGATCAGCTTATCACCATACCACATTATGAGGCTTACCCGCATAGCATTAATAATGCCTTAGGAATGGGCAGTATTTAGCCAAAGTCCTCCAGGCATGCAGGATTAGGCAGCTCTAACCATTTATGTCATTAAGAAATAAATATCCCTTTCAGTGGAAAGAGATAAACATACAGTCTAGCTCTAGGTGGTACGTACAACGGAAGGACTGATACTCCAAATGTATTTAATTGCCACAATATTTATTGTACATTAGGGCTCTTTATTCAGTACTGATTAGCATCTAATTTGGAGTTCCTAAATGTGTTGAGCGCCAGTTCTGCACTGCATACGTTGTGGTGAATTCTTTGGGTGCCAGAGCTGGAATCTCTCTCATCCCTTCCCGTCTCTGTGGCCTCACAGAGATATTTAAGCATCTAATTTTCCCTCCCCTGCTGTTAAGATGGAATGCCTGAACAGATCTTTTTTTGGGTAGGAGAGAAAAGGAGACATGAAATGGATCTCTAATTTGCATTTTTTTAACGATGCAAAAGCTAGCAATGAAATGCTGCCAGAAAAGATGAAAAGTGTGTGTGTGTGTGTGTGTGTGTGTGTGTGTGTGTGTGTGTGTGTGTGTGTGTGTGTGTGTGTGTGTGTGTGTGTGAGATTAAGAGTGTGTGTGTGTGTATTCTATCCTGAGGCAGACAGATAGAGGCGACATAGTCCGTTTCTGCTGGGGGCTTGTTTGGTCGGTCTAATGAGCTCTCATTAACATGGCTGCTTAAGCCAGCTGATATAACTAAATCTCGACTGAATCGTAAGCATCTGCCACTGTTACTGACACACTTAAAAACTAGCCATCCAACTAGAACTATGTAACCTGTATGTGCTGTGCAGTATATGGGCCATCATGTGCAACAGCAAACCCGATGGAAGCTTTGATTACTTCTGTGCAGGTGTGCGTGTGTGTGTGTGTGTGTGTGTGTGTGTGTGTGTGTGTGTGTGTGTGTGTGTGTGTGTGTCTCTGCTCCTCTTAAGTTCTGCTGCCGTTTTAATTAGGGGTGTCACGATTCACTTACCTCACGATTCGATTCAAAATCGATTCCTAGGGTGCCGATTCGATTAAAATTGCGATTCTGCGATTAATTGATATTCGATTCGATTCTGCGATTTATTGCGATTTTCTAGGGTGCCGATTCGATTAAAATTGCGATTCTGCGATTTATTGCGATTTTCTAGGGTGCCGATTCGATTAAAATTGCGATTCTGCGATTAATTGATATTCGATTCTGCGATTTATTGCGATTTTATAAAAAAAAAAAAAAAAAATTAAAAAAAAAAAAAAAAAAAAAAATTATAAAAATTTTTAAAAAATCGATTTTAATATTTTGAATCGATTTTTAAAATCGTGGCATTAAGAATCGCGATTTATTCATGAATCGATTTTTTTTGACAGCCCTAGTTTTAATCTCTCACAAGTTCACATGATGCAGATAACAGACATCTAAAATACCCATCCACTCTGCTCCACTCCACAACAATATCACTGTTTCACATGAGCAGCAGCTTTATATTTAGTAGTATATCGCTCCATTGCATGGGAGAGGGCTTTCACGTAAACCTGCATTCATGTTGACTTGCCACCTGCACAATCTCAACTCATTTAACCACTTAAGGCGCAATGACATTGATAGAGGTTTCGGTCGTGTAATCACCTTGCCATGACATAACTCCAAATATTAGTGAGATATCTTGCTCCGTTGCTCCATTGATTAGAAATTGATAATCCAAAATAGCCTCCTGGTTAATTTACATCTCTCAAAGTCACTCTTTTAGCACATAAAGAAACAAACAAAGCAAATTCTGCCAATATAGTATAACATCACTAAACCCAGTAAGGCATTTATTTAAAAAAATAAATACGTCAACTTTGTGTTGATTTTGCTATTTGTATTAGGAAGAAGACCTGAACTGGATTTGCAGATCCAGATCTTCATAAAGTAAAATCATCCGGAAGTTTAAAAGAAAACACCAAACTGGGATTTTTGATGTTATATATTGGCAGAATCTGCTTTATTTGCATTCGTTATGTGCTAAAAGAGTGACTTTGTGAAGGAGACTATTTTGGATTATTTCTATGCAACGGAGCAAGCTAGACAATATTTGGAGTTACATCACGGCAAGGTAACTACACAAATCTAAACCTCTACCGAAGTGTCATTGCCCTTTAAACCCTATATTTAGTTGACCAGATTCCCACAGGCTTTATACCAGGCCCCCTCTTGTTTTCACTATACACTAAATATCTTGCCGGAAATAGTAAATCTACAACCTCACGTCGCTTTGTGTCATGTGGTTAAGTACCCTAAAATTAATTAATAGTTTCATGAGAAGTTGTATCACATTGCAATACACACACAAACACACAGCCTCACTGTGGTCAGTTCAATAACCATCAGACAGCACCTTCCCCGACTGCCATTATTCAACCTTCACTCAGTCAGCCATTACACAACAAGAGTACCACTGTCACCAGAGATGAGCTCCAGCCTGTTAAAGAGTCTCTTCATGTTACTTGTCAGGTCAGGGTCAGTTTGACAGAACCCTGGGTTGTATCAGCGAGGTTGTTCAGCTCTCAGTCATATCTAAAAAACACATTCATTCTATAGATAACACAGAGAGGTAGCCCTAAGCAGGAAAAACTATCAGGAATGCCAGTACATTCTCAGCCCCTGCTTGTAGGTTCCTATCCACATCACATATTTGTGGATTGTCAGAGAGCCAAATCTTATCATGCCATGTTGTTACATATTTCATATAGCCTATGCTTTAGATAGCTACATATCTGGATTTCTCTGAAATCACACTGTAATAGTGCAATTTAATAAGCATGCAAGTGCAGGTAGGTATATAAATGTTGTGGCAATGCTAGCAAGTTTTTACCTCAGTGTTTCTAGCCTACTCCACCTAATGCACTATAATAACCATAGGACTACTGCTTCGAGATAAGGAAGGATTTCAGAAGTCTGTGACCTTCACCAGACCAAGCAGCTGCGCAGGACAAATATGAAATGACTGGAACACACAGGTTCTACTTGACTAGTTGTGTCCACGCACACGCACACGCACACACACACACACACACACACACACACGTTATCTTTCTCCCCATATGGGAATGTGGTCAGATTGGCTGGCTTCAACATCGCTGGAACATAAGAAAATAATTACCAACCCACAGATATTTTGTTTGATGATAAGAAAAAAAATGCCTCCAGCAAAGAACGCATGAATACAGCGTGGGCACCAGTACACAGTCAAAGCCACTGGATTCCACGCTGCACACACATCTACACAGGCAGGGGTGAAAATGGATTGAAGTTATTGCCGGTACTACAACTCCAACCTTTATCCCAGAACTGCATTATTGTGGCAAAAATTATGCCGAAATATTTTTTGGGTCCATATTGAGATCACAATTTTTGAACGATTGAAAAATTTAAATGTTTTTCAACAAACAACATCTGGGTCACATCAATTTCAGAGAAGAAATGTACACACTCCCACAGTGTGTACATCGTGTAGGTCACAACAGCGTGGTTTTCACATTGTAAACATTTAGCGAGGTGCCGGTAGTCGAGTGGTTAAGACGTGTACCACATAGGCTCTGGTGCCTGACAGCGAGTTCGGTTAAATGTCCGGGCCGGGCCGACCTTTGTTTCATGTCACTCCCCGAGTCTCTCTCCTTGTGTACCCTCTCTCTACAATGTAACTATCATATCAATAAAGGCAAGAAAAGCCTGGGGGGAAAAAACACTTGAAATTTTGCCAGACTTCACAGTAAGACTCACAATGACACATGCTTAGGGACAGTCATTTCTATTCCCTTTAGCTTTGTCATGCCACTCTCATCAGCATCCGCAAGAAACCCAATTACCCACACCACACCACAGCGGAGTACCTTTCTTTTATGTGTCCCTCGTGTCCAACAAGGTCTGCATCATGTTTACTAATGACCAGCTACAATTACACTGTATTGACCAACATATAAATCATGTTTCCAGACAGTCCTCTGTTAATTTATACCTCATGAATTTACATTAGTTTTAGGGTTTCATGTTTATAATAGGCCATGGTTGGCATAGCAATAATGCAGCATATCTTACCACTGATGCAGTGTGACAAATCCTACCAAAACGTGTATGTCCAAAACAGTTACTTTTCAGGAAGTGGAAAATAACCTGTGTGCCAGTGGATCCAGTGAATACTAGAATTTCATCGCAAGCTCTTGAGCGGTTCCATATTTATAACGCGGTCACACTTAATAACTTTCAACCTGGCATCCCTATTTTGGGCAGGTCTTTATAGGCAAAAACTTAAAAAAAAAACCTCACATTTACAACAAAGTATAAAATAGGACAACCCACAACAATTGAAATATGGAGATAAAAGGTTTCTGCCCAACAGCAACAATAGTCTTCTTCAGTGCTGGAGTGCAACTAGCAGCGGGCACAAAGAACGCTGCTGTGACTGAATACCAGCCACTCTATTGCTACTTCAGAGGAACAAATATTACATAATACAGATTAATTACAAAGCGTCTCTAAGCCCAGCTGGCTATTCTGAAAAGACCCCAGCTACTGTATGACAGCTCATCCGTTTTTAAAGGAGTTAATCAAATTAGTCTGGGAGATTATTCAGCCACTTTCAGCATCTTTCTTTACCCTTTACTTTTTTGTCACTCTCAGCATGTTGAAAAAAGACCAATAAAAACTCTATTAGGTTTATGCAAATTTCAGCAGCCGTGCTGAGGGCTGTAATGTGGCAGATTGATTACTCAGGGGACCGGAGACAGAGTACATGTGCGCGTGCTCGGCATGTGTACAGTGTGTGTGTGTGTGTGTGTGTGTGTGTGTGTGTGTGTGTGTGTGTGTGTGTGTGGCGGTGGGTTTGACTGAGAAGAGGGAAAGGGATAGTTGTTGTACACAGATGTCACAATAAAAGGCTCATTCAGCATGCGTTGCTGGTGGCCCTCACAGCCAGGCATTAATAAAACATTAGTATTGAGTGTGTGGGGCCTCTCTTCTCCTCCTCCATGGTCCTGCAGTGACCTCTCCAGTTTACAGCAGCTGTCTGGGGATGAAGTCACCCCCCAACCAACCCCCCCACCCCAGCGACCTTTGATCCCTCCAGGTGTACCCTATCACACAGAACCGTGCCCACCTCATAAGGGCTTCATTTGAAACCGTTAAAAAGGAGAATGCTTGTGTCTGTGATTTTTGTGTGCGCGTGCGTGTGTGTGTGTGTGTGTGTGTGTGTGTGTGTGTGTGTGTGTGTGCGTGTGCGCGCACGTGCATGTGTTGGGGAGTGGTGAGGGGAGGGTGGGGCATGTATGAGTGGATGGAGAAGAGGTGAAAATGGGAGCAGAGAAGAAAGAGCGGCTTTACAAGCAGAAAACTAACTGCCATTTGTAGGCCTCTATAGTTCAGTGGTTGGGGGGGGGGGGGGGGGGGGGGGGGGGTCTGGGGGACAGAGATCATGCTGAACTTTGTGCAGGAATCTCCAATTACATTGTGTCTGCCTTCACTCCGACACAAACTAATACTGCAGAGACAGGATGAAGCAAAACATTACACTCTATATACCACTACCAACTATATTATACACATTAACTATTACTACCAACTACCTTATCAAAAGAAGAAAAATACCAACTAGCTACAACAAGCACTGTAAGTCTGCAAAGGCATCAAAAGTGAAATAATATAAACACAAAAGGTGATGAAAGGGAAAAGTCAAGCTGCGTAACCGATTCTTTATATGAGGTTTTGTATTTTGTCTCTGTTAAAAAGTAATTTCTTTGTTCCATCTCTAGACCATAATAACAAACAAACCATAATACTTTCACATTTACAAATACTTTTCCATCAACAGTGGGTTCTGGTCTGGCCATGCAGTCTGCGGTTAGTCACATCTGGGGTAATGCAGGGATAGACGCTAGGTGGTGACGACAACACTGGAGCGGCTTCATAATAACAACTTAACAAGCAGGGCAGACCCAACAAAGTGCCTGGACAACTAAAGCCTCATTTATACTTTGTTGTACGACAGTGTTGTCGTGTACAAAGAAATCAGATCTACAAGAGCTTGCAGATCTGCTATTTTCGGCATGTGACACCGTCGTAAGACGACGTATAAATTAAGCATAAAACCCCTCAACCGCAAAGCGGCATTGACAAATCATTACTAATGGAGATCCAGGCCACACCTTCATTCCTCCCAAATTAGAATAAGGATGGCTGGCTTTTTAAAGGACAGGCCATGCCAGCAATGTGATGCCTGTTTGTGTGCGTGTGTGCGTGTGTGTGTGCGTGCGTGTGTGTGTCGTGAGCGTGCAAAGTTTCACAGCTGTGCAAAATCTCACAACATTACTGAAAACTGAGAAAAACAGAACCGACTACGATGCTTTTCAGCCCCTCATAAACATGAAGATGCAGGCACAGAGACACACACATACACACTATTATTTCTCTCTCTGACCCAGGTTGAAAGTTGACAGCCTCGGGAGCTAAGAGTATTTTTAGCCCGACGTTAGTCGTGGCTGCCAAACGGCACAAAATATAGCCTAACTTCAGCACTGTGCCTCACTCTTGTTTTTCCCAGTCCCAGAAATCCCTCTCGTTTTGCCACCCCGCCCGCTCCCCTCAAGCCCCCCTGTCACGGGTGAGAGGGAGACTAGCGTCTCGGTGCCGCGGCATCAGAGGAACAGGGTAGGATGCCTGCTTAACAAGCAAAGCAAGGCTTCTGGAAATCTGAGCTTTTTTCCATGTCAGTTGTAATTAAACATAAAGAGACTCGGGCAGAAGGATGGTTGCTACTGTAACTCTTGAGAGCTCATAAGGATTCGGTGCCTTGATCTTTCATTGCCCGCCTGTCTGTCTCCATCCCAGCCAGTAGCCCCAGCCCAAAAATCTAACCTAGCATGAAAGCAGTGTATACCAGGAGCCCCATGCTGGTAAGCCCGGAGTTCCTCCTCATACAGCTGTTTACTGTAGGAAGAAGTCAAACATAAGCCCCCTGCTTCTCATAAATTAGCTTTGCTCTCCAGCTGTCAGCGGCACACAAAGGAGTGCTTTTAAATTACTTTCCCCGTTTTCCTTAGATAAAGACCAGCTGCTGTAGATAAAGTACAGTAGAACTTGACCAAACTAAACGGCTGCAACAAAATATGCAGAAATTAAGATTCAATTCATATTTCCAAGTATTTTAAGTTGCATTGATGACATTTCGGAAATGCAAGAAATAACACACCTTTTAAAGTAATTTAATTTGAAACCGTTGTCGTTTATTTTAGCTGCTTAGTGCACAGCGATCTGAACTTAACTTAAACAAGCCCTATTTTATACTTCATGGTACGAGGGTGTGCGAAAACAGCCAATCTACAAGCTCACAATGTGTTGCAATCTGCAATTTTGGAAAATGTCTTAATTTTTATTTATTTTTGAAAAAAAGAAAAGAAAAATGCAATGCCCAAAATAGGGCCACACCGTTCAAAGTAGTTAATTAAAAAATGTAATTAACTTAATTAATTAACTAGCTAACTTTGTTAGGACGCAGCTAAAAGCACTTGGTTACACTTTCTCATGTGCTCCAGTCCAGTTTCGGTGTCAGTGTTTGTTTTCTTGGCTGAATGACTGAAGCTCTGTGGCACTGGGGAATTAACTGCTCTTTGAACCATATTGAACCTGTAGCATAGCACCTCAAGAGGACAGCATACCCTTTATGAAGGCACAGTGAGCCCTATTCAGAAAGGTTAATAAAGGACACCGTGCCTCTTTGTTTGCTTTTGTGGAATGACAGTTTGACATTAAAAGACTATTGCCCTCATTAAGAAAAAAAAACAAGAATGTGATGAAAGATGAAGCCGTGTTTGAGCTGAATGTAATTTCATTGACTAGAGTGGCAAATAATTGCGCTCCACCTATTGCAGCAGTGCCAAAACCAGATCACAGGACGGGCTTCAAGTCATGAAAACAAAACCAGATTTAATATTGCCAGTCACAAGTCAAAACAACCTGCAGAATATTCATAGTGTTCTCTCCCTATCCATCTTCCTCAAACCGCCCTTTCCTTACCCTGCCTGAAAGCCAAAACACCTCAGGAAATAAATGTATCATCTCTTATCAGAGATGAAATGACATGAGGCTGTGATAACCGCACCTGTCTTTTCATCACACAGATTCTCCCTCAGGCCCTAGATATAGAATGTTACAGATCAGTCAAGTCAATCACTTTCAGATCATCTTGAAATGGATCCTTGCCTTCCTTCTTGCTGTCCTGTCTAATTGACTTTTAATCTGGTTTTATTACTTCTAGCACTGATTGTTGTGTGGTATGGACACAGGGAGATACTCCATTAAAAATTAAATACTCCTTTGTTTATCCATGGTTACTCGTACTAGTTTTTGCATTAAAAAAACATACTGTAACGTATTTTGGATAAAAGCAACATCATCCACCAAATCACATTTTAAACAGCTTACTGTATGTCACCTCATTTTAGACAAATGACACCACATTTCAAAGGATTGACTCATCATGGGCAATTAGTTTCTACCTTGGGCTTGCCCTGCAGTGCACCCTGACGACTTGCAATGCTGGCCCTGCAAGCACAGACCTGATCCCTGCACCCTCGCTGCTCACTGCGTTCAGGGACTGAGGTCTGCTGTTGTACTGTAGAGAGCTCTGTCTGTAATTACCAGCCTCAGTGACATTCCTCCTTCACTCTAAACCAAGACTCCTCCATGTTTATTCAACACCCGGCCAACACACCAGCAGCTAGATAATGTGTAACTGTAACCACTGGCAACCCTGAAAACAGCTATAGGGGGATTTTAAAATGACCCTTTTCCACAGCCAAGTGTCATAAACATGGGCCCTGTTCCGTGAAGTACAAGTTGGGCACTGTGTCTTGAAAGTAGTTTGATTTAAAACCTTCTTGTTTGTTATTCTACATTTATATTCATGTTATAGGCATTTAGCTGAGCAACATACGGGGGAGAAGATAAAGATTCTTGCTACAAAAGTACAGTACAGAGGGTGTTGAACCCCACTCAAAGGAACACATTGACAATGATAGCGATTATGTCATTTTAAGGAAGTCAGTGTACTACTCACCAAAGAACTGTAATCATTCCACTCCTCAGTCCTCTAGGCTGAGAGGTACTTCCATGTGCTGACAAAGGCAGTGGGGATGAGAGAGTAGGGAACACTGGTCACACTGTCCCAGGAGTCCGATGACGGGTCATAACAGTCCAGTGTCTTGCACCTTTGAGCCCCGAAGTACCCCCCGACCACATAGAGCCTGTTCCCTGACGCCACCGCATGGCAGCTGATCCGCTTGGCCGTCACGTCGCCGAACTTGGACCACTGGTACGTCTCACTGTTGAACCGGTAGGCCGAGCTGGCGGAGAATTCCGTGTCCCCGCCGATCACGACCACGTGGTTGCCGACCACCGCCGCGGCCGTGTAGCGCCAGAGCTGCGGGCAGGCGGCCGGTACTGTCCACCGGTTCTCGCACGGGTCGAAGCACTGGACTTTGGGGAACTTGTCTCTGTTGACGCTGGTTCCCCCGAAGGCAAACAGTTTGTTTTTGGCTCCGACCACGGCAGCGTTGCTCACCCCTTCTCTGAGGGGAGCCACGAGTGTCCACTTGTTGGTCTGAGGGTCGTACTGTTCCACCTGTTTGAGAGAGACAGACGGGGAGGCAGGGAAGGAGCCCGTTAGAGACGTGTGTCCTCCCACGACGTACAGGATGTGGTCGAGCTCCGCTGACCCGTGTCCAAACCTGGCGACCAACATAGGTGCCGCTTTGGACCACTCGTCGTGTAGCGTGTCGTACACCCAGACATCCTTCGAAGCCCCGTTCTCAGAGCCACGCCCGCCAGTAACATAGACCTGAAATGAGACAAGAGAAAGAAAGAAACTGCATTAGGAATATTTATACAGACATATTCAGATTATTCATGTATTAAAGACATTATACACATTGTGTATATGCATACACAAGTAACACACAACAACAAAAATATTTTATATACACACACACACACACACACACACACACACACACAGTATATAAGTGGAAGGGGGACTCTACTTAATATAACACACAAACAATGCATCACACACACACACACACACACACACACACACACACACACACACACACACACACACACACACACACACACACACACACACACACACCCTACATGGATTTCATTCACGTACCTTACAGCCAATGGCACAGGCACTACACTCTTTCCTTGGGCTAGGGATGTCTGTTTTTGGTGTGATCTCTTTGGTCTTATTGTCAATCATGTAGATCTTATCACACATGAAGGTCTGTCCGCCCAGGAGCAGCAGGGCCTGGCTGACCTTCCTGGGCCGTGCGCAGAACCCCGTGACGATGCCGTCGTTCTGGAGGATCCTCATCTTGCAGCGCACAGCGTCCTCTACGATCTCCCGGCCAACCTTGTGGCCCATCACCAGCTCCTCTGAGGCCACGTTCTGCAGCAGGTATGTCTCCGGAAGCAGAGCGAGGCGGACGCAGCGCAGCAGCTCAGGCAGCTCACTGTGCCTGCGCTCCATGTCCGCCTTGACCCAGTCGATTACGGCCTCGTACACCAGGCTTTCGTCCTCCACCTCCAGCTCCTCGCTGAAGATCAGCTCCTGGACTTTGTCTCTGGGCAGACTGAGGAAGTCCTCCGTCCTGTAGAGGGCAGCAAAGTCGGCCAGGCACATCCTCCATGACAGTTCATACAGCCTGTGGCACTGGTGGGCATCCGACAGCAGCATCATCCCCAGGCAGTTGGACGGGTGGAGGTTCTTCTCAAGGAACTCTGCCGCCGCGTCCATGATGTCATGAAACTGAAGCATGTCGCCAGCTTCCAGGAGTGACTCAGCGTTTTCCTCGTTGATGATGACTCGCGCCGAGTAAGCGTAGTCGAGCAGAAGCTCGAGCACCTCTGGGTGGAGAGAGTCGTGGAAGTCGACCTCAGCATCACGGCTCTCCCGGAGCCCGCCGCTGAACATGGCCTCAAAATAACGACTACAAGAGGCCAGGACGGCCCTGTGGCAGGGGAACGCTCGGTTACCGGCCTTCAGGACCACATCTGTGAAGACTCTCCGCTTGCGGAGCAGGTTGAGTTGTGTCAACAAGCTGTCGGCGTGGGACGTCTTGTGGAACAGCTGGATATTCATGGAGCCAGAGCTGGACCGGGACTTCCTGTTTTCGTGGTTACTGACAGACATCTTGACTTGGACCTGGAGAAAAAAGACATGGGGGGGGGGGGAGATCTTATCAGTGGAATGACTCATTTCAAAGTTCTGTTCCATTTGTTTTGAATGGTTTGTTATAATCCAGGGGGGAAAAGATTGAAAAAGGAATACGCTACTCTCACCCTCTCTGATGCGAGTGAACAGGGCTGCAAAAAAAACACTAACACTCCCTTTTCAATTGAACAGAATGCACTGTTCAAACAGCTGATGATTAAGAGCAAAGTAAAAAGACACACATTTGAAATTAGTCATACGTCTCCTATCAGTATGCTTGGTTACAGCGGAAACTACCGTAAGACTATCGCAGGGATGAAAAGAGATCAGATAAGAACCATTCATACAGGAAAGCATGTGTGTGTGCACTGTGTGGCAGAGTGATATCAGTGTGATAAAAGTCAAATGTAATAAATGTGTCTATGAACTGCATTCATCTTCTCTGGTTAGATCTTTGGTTAATTATTAAGTAGGTAAGACAGCATCTGGATGTCTTACCTACTTAGAATCTATACATTTTTCAAAGCGAACATTTGGAACTCAAATCTTTGCTTCTGGGGGTACCTGGAACAATATTTTGAGATGGGGGGGGGTCCGCGGCCACATACATAACATTTTGGGGGTCCTTGAAGACTAGAATCGGCCTCAGGTCTTAATGGGTTAATAATGAGTAGGAAAGAAAGCATCTGGGTGTCAAATACATTCATGCTCGACACCTCTGTCAACATGTCAAGCCTCTGACTCACCTCTACAGCAGTTTAAGCCAATACATTCCTGGCAAACTGCTCTGTTCCCATGTTTGGCTCACATACAAGACTGTGCCAACGGCTAAACTTTCAAGAACATCTGATCTCGCAACTATCCCGACAGCTCTTCTCT
Source organism: Gymnoscopelus microlampas (assembly GCF_963454915.1). Taxonomy (NCBI): domain Eukaryota; kingdom Metazoa; phylum Chordata; class Actinopteri; order Myctophiformes; family Myctophidae; genus Gymnoscopelus; species Gymnoscopelus microlampas. The sequence continues at coordinate 9,647,402 of NC_139946.1, forward strand.
TTGATGTCAAACATTATGCGAGGACTAGTACAACGGATAAAACTCTAAATGATTTTCATTATGCTGTGTTGAATACAGAAGAGAAAACATTCTACAATGTCTACCTACAACAAGTCTACTACTGAATATACATATTTGTTAGAACTTCCCATATCATCATAGCGCCTGTTCATGTATTTAAATGTATAATCATTGAAGACATGTAGGTAGGTAGGAAGATGTAATACAAATAAAACCATGGCAGCTTGAAGAGAACCACAGTATACACTACAGTTTGTTATAACCTTTCTAAATAAAATACAGTCCGCTACTGTAAAGTAACTAAGTACATTTACTCAAGTACTGTACAATGTTGAGGTATTTTTACTTTACAAACGATTTTTATAGATTTAATACATTTGAAAACTTGTGAAATGGGACATTCTGCATAATGAGTACTTTATACTTTTGGTACTTTAAGTACATTTTGATACAAATACTTTTACTCGAGTAAATGTTTAATTCCAGACTTTTACTTATATCAGAGTATTTCTACATTGCAGTATTGATACTTTTACTGAAGTAAAACATGCGAGGACTTTTTCCACCACTGTCTGCTACTCAATGTGACAAGAAACAAGAACCCCCGGACATCCGTGGGGTGTTGGGGGGCGATCTGAACCAAACCCTGCGTGAAATCCAATTGGTTTTGTGCAGTAAATGTAACCCTTTGTCAGCAGGTCTGTGTGTGATCAACTTTCCTCCGAAGTTAGCAGCAGTCTGCAAACTGCGGCTACCACTGCCAGTGGTGTAAAGTAACTAAGTACATTTACTTTAAGTACTGTACTTAAGTACAGTTTTGAGGCTATATATATTTTTTTTTTACTGGAGTATTTCCAATATTCTGAACTTTTGCTTCTACTCCACTACATCTCAGAGGCAAATATTGTACTTTTACTAATCTACAATTATTTTAAAACTTTAGTTACTAGTTGTTGATTTGCATTATTATTATTATTATCATTATTACAAAACATGCATGTTAGCACTTTAGTTTATCCCTATATACTTTGGCAATTAAAAATAGCAGATCTACAAGTTCTGCTATTTTCAAAAGATTTGTATACATTTTGAACACTTTTGAAATGGGATATTCTACATAATAATAATAACTTCTAGTACATTTCGATGCCAAAACGTTTGTACTTTTACTTAAGTAAATTTTGAATTCTGGACTTTTACTTGTTGTAACGAGAGTATTTCTACATTGCAGTATTGCTACTATTACAAAAGTATCAATGTAAAACATTGCAAAAACATTTGAGTACTTTGTCCACCCACTGCCTTTGTGTCAGCAGGTCGGTGTGTGTCTGTGTGATCAACTTTCCTCCGAAGATAGCAGCAAACTGCGGCTACCACTGATATATTATAACTCTATGACCACTGAGCCAGCTGGAGCCTGGATCAAAGGGTAGGATCTTGGATGTTACAAGCTGTAACCAACCAAAGTAAACAAAATACACTTCGGAAGTTGACTAAATGGCAAACAGGCACCTACAGATGGTAATCGATAGAATCATTTGTAATCCTTACCTAAGTAGTATCTTTGTTGACCGCTGGAGCACAGCAGAAAGAAGAACCAAGTTGCTCAGATGTTCTCAATTTCGACAAAACTGCTTTCCGCCCCGTAAAGTTTGGGCTAAAAAAACATGTCCTGATAAAATGGATGCTTGATAATAACCCATCGCGGGCTTCGATGTGTATCGATCCACGTACATGCAACACGTTGGCAAAGTTGTGGAGCTAATCAAACCTCTCCCAGGGTAACTACTACTTATTAACAACAGCCTCGTGGACACAGCAGTCAGTCAGTAGCGTTCTCTGTGTGTGAGACACCAAAAGGCACTAGTGGTGTTCAGTGTTGCCAGACTTTGCGAGAGAAATAAGCAACTAGGGTTATGAGAAGCCCAAAAGAAGCGCCACATGATCACTTTAAACCTTCGCATCGGCTGTTTGAAAATAGCCGATTTGAAAATAGCCTTTTTTTAAAAAGATATTGAAGAAAATGTGAAAAATGAGGCCCGGGGGAATGAAAGAAAACATTTTACCAAATCAAATCGTGTATGGGAGTCCCTGGTATAAAGTATTTTCAGATGGTGGTCTGCAGAAAAATACATATTATTTTGGGGGTCCTTGACATGAAAATGTTTAAGAACCACTGGTTTAAACAACATTAGGAAACAACAAGCCAAAATAATCAACTTCACTTTAGAAACAAGCCCAAAAAACCGCAACCCGAAACTACCAAGCAACTTTACAGAATAACAAGCCCGAAGTCACTTATAATACATAGACCTGGCAACACTACTAGTAGTGTTCCATCTGGCTCCTCCTACTCTTCACCCAATAGGCTCAGATTCATAAGAATCTCCTCACATCCAGTGGTGGAAAAAGTACTCAATTTTTTTAACTTATGTATAAGTATCAATACTGTGATGTAGATACACTCTGTTACAGTGAAAGTCCGAAATTCAAAATGTACTTGAGTAAAAGTGCATAAGTATTGACATCAAAATATACTTAAAGTACCAAAAGTAAAAGCACTCATTATGCAGAATGTCCCATTTCAAGTTTTCAAAATATTTAAAAATCTTTTTGAAAATAGCAGATCAACAAGCTCACAATGCGTCACATGTGAGCTTGTAGATCTGCTTTCGTGCTTTGTTCAAAAAAATATATATAGCTGAAGTGGGTGTGTTTTGAAATAATAATCAAAATCTACAAAGTAACTAGTACTAAAGTTTTCATATAATTGTAGTGGAGTAAAAGTACAATATTTTCCTCTGAGATGTAGTGGAGTAGAAGTAAAAGCATTGCAAATAAAAAATACTCAAGTGAAGTAAAAATGCCTCAAAGTACAGTAGCTCTGGTCCATAGCGTTAGAAGGAGTTCTCCTAACGCAATGGACCAGAGCTAAAAGTACAGTACTTGAGTAAAACATATAAGTTACTTTACACCACTGCCCACATCCCATGAGGTTGACTGACCAACAACAGCCCTATTCATGTCTGTGCTTATAGCATGAATAACCTGCTGATCACATAAAGATCATCTCAACCGAAACACCAAGCTATTAAATCTAGATATTCCATTAAGGATATTCACTTTTCTAGCACAGTGATTCTCAACCCTTATTTCAATTATGACCCCCAATTTGATATAGGCTATGCATTACCACGGACCCCCACTTGATAAGATGTGTTATCTCTTGGAGTGGAACCCCAATCCAAGAACATTTTCATTGATTGATATTATTTTATTCAATATGGTCATTGGTCCGTGACATGGTTATTCCTTTAATGTCTATGTAGGCTACTGTATAGAGCAGGGGTCTTCAACAATGTTCAGCCCAAGGACCCCTTGGCTGAGAGAGAGATGAAGCAGGGACCCCCACTACATATAGTATAAAATTATGTTGCAGATTAAACTTTTTCATAGATTTCATTGATAGCTTCATAGACTTGTTTGACAGCACTATCTTCAGTGTTGTGTAGCATTGTGTTGGATTCATGTTCATGTGTATTTTCAGACATTTAACCACTTAAACTGTCAATACCTAGCAAACTTGCCCTTTCACTCTATACTCTATGCTTTTCCCCCCTCTACACCAAAGTTCTTTGCAGAAAATAGGCGATCTACAAGCTCACAACGCCTCAGATCTGCTATTTTCGGCTAACGTTCCCCTCAAAATATTGATAATACTTGAGGGTTCAAGTGGTTAGTGTAAAAAAAAAGGTCCAATCACACAAAGATTTGGCGGACCCCCTGTAGTAACTCTAAGGACCTCCTAGGGGTCCCGGACCCCCTGCTGAAGATCCCTGGTATAGAGTATATAGACTCTATACTATAGAGTGAAACTGGACAAAATAGCAATTCTTGTACATTCTCTGGTTGTATTTACTTGTAATACATGTCATAATAATAATGTGAAGATAAACTATGAATCATTTAGCTGGGAACCCAAGGACTCCATAGAGAACCAGCTCTATCACTTTAGAATTGAGCTGCAGGCACATAGTATTGGCTGTTCTTGATGCAGGCTACAGCTAAAGGTCATTATGATCATATGGCAGGTTAAAATCCTTCAGAGCACCATGGGTTATTGTCTCCACCTAAATTCCGAGCATTTTCTGAAGGATTCAAGCAATCATGAGGTTCATGGAAACTTCTCAAGAATGTCTCACAGTCCAACCAGACTATTTACTTAACAGAAAGTATGTGGTCGTGGGTGTAAGAAAGGATTCCAAGATACACTACAATGGCTCAAACAATAGAGACGTTGGATACTACTGTTCACACCTACTAAAATATATAAAGATACATTTGAAATGACAAGGGATATGAATTGCTGGTGTTTTCAGATGTGTTCCAACAATAAAGGCTCTGGTGGACATTGAACCCTGACGGCATCAACCCCAAAAAACGGACTGTGAGTGACCATATGTCCACCCACTCCATTGATCTTCAAAGTACTGTGGGGCCTCGGTTCACCACCACCATCAACACCGTAAGCACTGCTACCAGCTGGCCAGGGTCGATACCACACTGATCAGGTTTCCTCTCTCTCTGTCTCTCTCACACTGTTTTTTCGATTCAACTCTTTCTCTCCCACTCCTTGTCAATCAGCAACTGCTTTTGAAGATTATGAACTGCTGCCCTGTTTCTTGGTTGTTTAATGTTGTGTGTGTGTGTGTGTGTGTGTGTGTGTGTGTGTGTGTGTGTGTGTGTGTGTGTGTGTGTGTGTGTGTGTGTGTGTGTGTGTGTGTGTGTGTGTGTGTGTGTGTGTGTGTGTGGTGTGTGTGTGTGGTGTGTGTGTGTGTGGTGTGTGTGTTTTTGTGTAGTAGGTCTACTTACTTCCGATTTCCCAATATGTTAAATAATATATATATAATATAATATGTTAAAGGTAGGGTAAGTGATTTACTTTGGTTAAAATAAGTGTTAAATAGCTCTATATTCTGATAGTACTCATTGCTATAGAGTGTTTGTTCAATAAAAAGAGTCTCCATGTCTCTCCAGCTCTTTAATTATTAAACAGAAAGTGCATTTTCAGTGCTCTCTCCTGAATGGCTTAAAATTTGTCACCTACCTGAAAATCACTTTTATACCCTACCTTTAAGTACATAAAGTGTTAAATGGTACAGTAAGATACCAGGGTTGTGGCTCTTTCAAAGCAGGAGTGGGGTGGGAGGGGTAACACACATTGTTTTTGTATCCTTTTGTCTTATTGACTGTGAACAATACCAAAAAACTTGAACCAAGTACATAAAGTGTTTATTATTAATGTTGTTGTTATTATTATTATGATTATGATTGTTATTATTTAAATCATTATTGTTTTGTAATCTCAAAATACTTATACTTTTTTTTTTACAGTCATCTTCACTGGAAGGCACAGTGGTTCAGTGGTTGTCACTGTTGCCACACAACAAGAAGGTCCTGGGTTCGAACCTGACTGGGGACTTTCTGTGTGGAAGGCTCGTGTTCATGTGGGTTTCCAAAACAAAAGACATGTTAGGGACAGGTTCCTGGTCAGTATTTGCCCCCTGAGGATGGGTTAAATGCAGGGGACAAATTCTGGGTGTGGGCAAATGTTCTCGGCAAATAAACGAGATATTTGTAACAACAACTCATGTCAGAAAAATAAATAAATACACAGAATAGAGGAAACTGTTATAGAGTTGTGCAAACACTGATTTAAGGGGCACATTAACAAAAACATCTGCTAGGTCACGTTTAAGTCTTATTGCTGATAGAGTCAAAAGCGTTCATGTACAAGCGTGCCAATGGGAGATTAAGATTTTAAGAAGATTAGTTTAATGAACTCATGATTGTAATCTGAGGTTAATTCATTTTACTGCACTTTAACCCACCACCACCACCACCATTCATTCCTGTGGCTTGAGGCCAGATTAGTGCATACTGTGTGTGTGTGTGTGTGTGTGTGTGTGTGTGTGTGTGTGTGTGTGTGTGTGTGTGGGGGGGGTGGGTACAAGTGCACACTGTATAACTGATTGTTAATTACTCTCAGGCAGCCACACTGCCAGTCAGACCCCCCACAATTTCTTTTCAAATCCTCCCAGCACCACAACAGTGAACAGTCGGCTCGTTGCATTGCAGCGTGGCGGACATAACGGTCACTATATTGTTGTCTCTACTGTATTACATGTTAATTTTCTCATGGCAGGTGGCCGTCTCAGTGAGGTCATCCAGTCTGAAATATCAGTGTTGGGAAGTAAACTAGGTACATTTACTTCTTCCTCTACATCTCAGAGAGAAATACGGTACCTTTTACACCACAAGTTACTTAAACATACATTAACCAATTAAGCTCAGTTGTATACTTTGTCTATTTGAAAATAGCAGATCTACTAGCTTGAGATCTGCTATTTTCAGTGTGACACATTTTGAGTACTTTTTACTTTGGTACTTTAAGTAGCCTATATTTAGTTTTTTTTTTTAAATATAGGAATTTTACTTGTAACAGAGTATTTCTACATTGTGGTGGTATTACTACTTTTACTTAAAATACATCTGAGTACTTCTTCCACCACTGATTGTTGTCTCTACTGTATTACATGTTAATTTTCTCATGGCAGCTGGCCATCTCATTGAGGTCACCCAGTCTGAAATATACAGTAAGGGGGGTCCTGGGGAGTCGGGACCGCCTGATGGGCTTCAACACCAAAACAATGCATTCTTTTCACGTACTCAAGAAGAATACAAACTATCAGGGAGAAGAACAGAATGCTAGGCTAATGACAGTGTGTAAAACTAATGGGGACATGTGAATGGTCTTATTTCAATCATAATCCAACATTAAAGGTATACCCTACCTTTAATGTAAGATAGTTTTTGGTTAAAACAAAACGTTTTTTGTTAAAAGGTTAAAGCACTATATTCTAATAGTAATCATTGCTATATGGAGTGCTTGTTCAGTAACAGGAGTCTCCCTGTCTCTCCAGCTCTTTGATAAACAGGACAATACATTTTCAGGACAGGTAGGCCTAAGTGACAACATTTCAGCCAATGAGAGTACCCATTTATCAGCTTCATTTTTATAGCGTTCCAGTTTCATATTGTCTGCTCATTTCTTTTTGTCATCACTTCCAATTTCACTTGTTTGATTTGCATCCTGTCTGAGTTCTCTATCTTGATTGGATAAAATTGGTCCTGACCTGAAAATGCATTTTCTATTTAATAAAGAGCTGGAGAGACATGAAGACTCATGTTATTACAACCATTACTACCATTGCATATGCCAACTGACTGTTACAACTCAAGCAATGAGTACTATCAGAATATAGTGATTTTACACAATCTTAACCAAAGAAATGAAATCCACACATACGACCTTAAAGGAAAGGTCAAACAGGTGAAATCCAATCCACTCCACTAAAATCTCCGTGTGAAATTAAATGATATCTTTGAATACAACGCCACCAAGTGGCAAACATGTGACTCTGCGTGTAGGTAACCCACTAATCCAAAACTACACCAAAGGACTACACTTCCCATTCAGCAATGTGCATACCACCGTTGCCATGTCTGCTTATTATAAGCGACTTTGGGCTTGTTTTTCTGTAAAGTCAGTTGCTTGCAAATATTGGTACAAGCTAGTACGCAATGCGATGCGTTGTGAGCTTGCAGATCAGCTATTTTCAAATAGCCAATTATGTTTAAAGGGCGAAGGGCGCGCTTCTTTTGGGCTTGTTTTCATTGACCTGGTTGCTCATTTCTCTCACAAAATATGGCAACCCTGCACTGGTAACCACTAATCCAAATGTAAAGAACATTCAGGGCATATTTGCCAGCATTAGCCATAGATGGATAACACCGCAAGGGGAATCATGGCAGGATGCCCAGAGAAACCTATAAGGGGATGAATGACTCATTCAGTCCCGACCTCTAGTGACCCAGTCAATCCCCAACTTTCCCATATATGGAGATCCCCATAGATGGAGACTACCAACCTCCCCAAGTCTGACATCATAGAATCTCCTAGACGGCTATACATGGAGATACCTGGCATACCTAGCTCTGACATCAGAGAACCCCTCCCTGAACTCCATGTATGGAGATAGCCGAAACGTCTAGGGCTGATGTCATAGTCCGAGATTTGGGCATAGCAGAGATAGCCCGCTCCATATATGGAGATGCCTGACACTACCTGACATCATCATAGTGACATTTAACCGCAGCCAACAGTATATAAAGGCTCGACGTGCGTTGAGGCTAGTTCCAGCAGTGACCCAGAGAGACATTAACTCCTTACAGAGAGAGAAGCATCGAAGAGAATCCAGCAATAGTTGATTCCCACAGCCTAAACCATCACATATCAGTTTCCCTACTTCGCATAAAGGCTTTTGGATCTGGATAAAGAATCAGTCGATTATCAGACAGTTTTACACCAAAACTACACTTCCCATGCAGCAACTCGCATACGGAAATGACGCACTAAAGCTTCCGGCGCTGTCAAGGGCAACTGGCTAACTTGTATCACTTGGTTCACACACAACACGTGCAGTAAAATAACATTATTAAACGTGAAGTTAAAAGATACCAAGGTATCTAAATGGACGGCTTTGGTTCAGACATGTCCTCTGGAGGAGCAGGTGGTAAGATGGACTCCGGGACCATCATGGAGCAGGTCAAGGTCCAGATTGCGGTAGCTAACGCTCAGGAGATACTGCAGGTAACTTCACGTTATACACAGAGTTAGCACCGTTTAGCTAGCGCCTCAATGTCTCTCTTTGAATTGCATCATTACATTGTGTTGTGTACCTGCTGTCAGTGGTGGGAAAAGTACTAACATTTTTACTAAGTAATGGTATCAATACTGCAATATAGAAATACTCTGTTACAAGTCCGGAGTTCAAAAATGTAGCCTATTGCGTAAAGGTGCAAAAGTATTGGCATGAAAATTAAAGTACCAACAAAGTATAAACTACTCATTATGCAGAATGCCCCATTTTAAGTTTTCAAATGTTTTAAAATCTTTTGAAAATAGAAAATTGCAAGCTTGTAGATCGGCTATTTTCCAATGGCCGATGTGGTTAATGTATCAATGTAATAATAATCAAAATCTACAAAGTAACTAGTAACGAAATTTTTCAAATACTTGTGCAGTGTAGGAGTAAATGTACAATATTTGCCTCTGAGATGTAATGGAGTAAAAGTATTGGAAATTGGAAATACTCAAGTAAAGTACTACAAATACCTAAAAATTGTACTTAAGTAAATGTACTTTGTTACTTTACACCACTGATTGCATCATTCATTACATTGTATTGTTCTTGTGTACCTGCTGTTGTGTTAAGAAGGTGGTATTTTAAAGTTGATTAACGTTGCCTACTTGCAATCATATCTTCATGATATATCATCTTTCAGAGAATGACCGACAAATGCTTCAAGAAATGTGTGGGAAAACCAGGCAACTCGCTGGACAACTCTGAACAGGTAAGTTACTTCATTGAGTGCCCAAAAATATATTTAACATGTGAAAATGTTACAAGAATAACCAGCACTACCAACATTATGTTACTTCATATTTCATTGACATCGGAAATCTCTCAAAACAGGGCTTTAAATAAACGTGTATCTCTGTCTCTCCAGAAATGCATTGCCATGTGCATGGACAGGTACATGGATGCTTGGAACACGGTATCTCGTGCCTACAACTCCAGACTACAGAGGGAACGAGCTCGCATATGAGCATCATCAGGGCATCTCCTCACTCACCTGCCTGCCTCTCCAGGGGTCAATCTCCAACTTGACTTATCCTATAGGAACAGGATGTTGCACCACTGATGCTAAGAACTTACCTGTTGTAATACCTCACAGACAGGCTAGCTGAGCCTGTGTATTTTAGCCATAACAATATTGCAATGAACATTTTCATTACACTGAGGATTATTGTTTGGCTATGATTGACTATTGTTGTTCCAAGTGAGTGCATTTTTTTCCTATTATGTAATACATGTTTTATGTTTTATGAACAGATGGTAAACAACTAACCTAATCTAGGCCTGTAATGAAAACAGCTGAAATCAACAAGTGATCTTATAAGTTCACTGCATGACCTAGGCCTTCTTTATTGCAATTCTTTAAGTGGATCTTTTGCTTGTATTTACCATAATTGGGGCCTCAACAGAAATGTTTTATTCCCATGCCAAACCTACTCCTGCCATCAAACAGGTCCCGAGTCCAGTCAGCCCCCAGTGTTTCAAAGCCTCTGCAGTTGAGACAGGTCCTGTGGACCGCTGGTAATGCCGGTTTTCCATCCTACCAGGAAGTTAATAACATTCACCCAGTGTAATTCTAGCTGTCTAGTCAGCGAGTTTAGTAAGCTGAACTACAAGCTCACAACTCGTCGCAGGGTGACACGTTGTAAGCTTGTAGATCTACTTTTCGGTGCGTGACACAAGCTCGCAACTAACAGTAAATCCAAGTTTTGGACCAGCCAGGATGGAAAACCAGCATTACCTGGGATCCCGAGGATTGGCATTGGGAATCACTTCCCTAAACATACTGTTGGCACAGTCCCCATTCTTTTGTCACAGGGGGTGTGTGACATAGTGAAAAGAGTGTTTGTAGGGAAAAGTGAAAGCAAGAAATCAAGAAATGAAACACCGTTGGCCCCCAAAGGCACAGAGCAGTCTTATGTTACGATGCTGTTACTCTACAGACCTACTTTCATTCACCAAAAAGAATTGAGGAACAACTTTTTGTTTTCATAACCGTGAACCCGACATTCAAGAGCCTCAAAACAGACCTATATCAGAGTACTCCTCGAGAACAAAACTGTTTTGTCTGACCTGTTTTCTCGTTGTCACCCTATCTGCCGGCGTTCACAGTAGTGGTCTTGTTTCAACAGGGTCTGCCTTGCTGCAGACAGGAGGATTGAACCCTTCTCACATTTTGAGCATGGTTTGTCTGGGAACTCAAATCCTTCTGTGATCCTGTTGACTACATGCACTGTAAGAGCCTGAGTGTTAAATAGATACATGAACACTGAGGATTTTACTGTGTATGTAAGTCAAGAGTGAAAAAGGCCTATGAACACCGTTTTCCATGTGTTTTGAGTGTGCTTGTGGGCAAAAGAACCAATAAATAATGTTAATTTTAGTGTCTGATTTGACCAGTGCATTATTTCCTGAAGGAAAAATGTCTTTTGTCTTTGACCGTAACCCATTAAGACCGGGAAAGCCTATACGTTCTTATACCTTTAAAACCGGGAAAGCATCAGTGTCATTTTATGTTGCTTTGTATATAGCAACAGGAGTTTTATTTAATGTTTTGAATAAAAAAAATATTTTCTGGAAACTTTAGAAGGTGTTTTTAAAATTGGCCTCAGATCTAAATGGGTTAATGTGAACATTTTTTCACGGTATTAAAATGACACATTACCAAGCTGCCAGTGAATGGTTATTGTACGTTTCAGCTTAGTTTATCACAGTTGCTCTGTAAACATGGATGCAAAAAGAAGCCAAAATACCGATAAATGAAGCACATATATTCCAAAGCCCACACAAATTACATAGCATAATGAATGTTATGACAATAAATAATTGAAATAAATACACAAATTCCCATTATGCATGTAGTAATAGGAAGTCCAATGGCCAGAGTTCAGAATGATGTTTCCATCGGGTCCTCATATCTCCAGTTCACATTAGAGAAGTTGGTCCCAGGCCAGATAATAGCACATTAATACAAACAGTTTTAACAGCACCCATGGGCAGTAGATCACACGACAGTAGTTTGGAGAGTGGAGTGAGTCAGATCAATGGCGTTTCTGTGCCTATACAGTATGTACTAAATACAATGCAACATGCTGACTCAGTCTATTAGCATGACTTAAGTCCTTGTACAGTACAGTGTTCTGGAGAAGAAGCACCAGGATAGTTCATCGGTCTCCACATGGAATGTAGTGATTTCCCCTGTGTATAACTTCCTTTCTGCATGACTTCAGAAAGGCAGGTATCTCGATATCCACTCCCTGATGGCCGTCACACGTGTGTACACCCCTGGGTAACCAAATCGTCCACAGCCGTGTCCCCAGCTTGTCACCCCGGCAACAAACCACTGGCCATTGCGCTGTCGACATGTAAGAGGCCCTCCAGAGTCCCCCTAGGTAAAAAGACATGGGAGGAAACACTGTCAAAACAGGGGAGTCGGGAGTGGCACCAAGTACTAAAACCTGCTCAAAGTTATCAGTCATATTTAACGTTGTTCTCTATGCAAAGAAAAAAGGAGAATAAACTGGTTGACTGGGGAGAGAGACAGACCAAAAAGAAAATGTCACTTGGATAGCTATTGGATGCCAGGTGCTTTGACCGAGACAGGAATGCATCTGGCTTACTTCCATAAGAAGATTACAGACTGAGAGGGTGAGAAGGGAAACAACGTAGTTTTAGGGGAGGAAATTCTACTCTCTCCCATCAGATAAGCGGTTCTCACTTAAGTGTAGCAGAACTCCTGAATAATAAGATCTTATCTGTCATGTCTTCTGCATGTTATAACTGCTGATGTGGCATCAAGCCATGACATGATAGTAATAAACCTTTATTTGTGTAGCACTTTTGGGAAAAAAAAGTCTAGATAAACTTTGTCTGTTGTCTCACTCTCCTGACAGAGATGTCCAAAGTACAAGTAGATGTCGTACCTACGACACCAAGGTCTACATTTCTCAATGGAAAAGTAGGAAGACCTCCTCCAACCACTGCAGATGTACTAGTTACTGTATATTGTATTAACATACTCTACCATACAGATTGGATAAACAATCTGGGTTGCAGCTTTAACATAAAATTAATGATTGATTTAAAAGGTGACACTGACTTTGCTAACCGGATCTCTGTTCAGAAGCAAGTCTTAGAAGTACCTAAAAACTCAGTCAGGCCTTAGTGCGCTCTTAACTATTCACTCTAAAAGAATTATCTACACCATCGCCCCATTTCCCAGAGCACTAGGATAATCTTTGCGTGTGGCCTTAAGGTGCTGTCTAAGACCAGTGGTGCCTGTTTCCTAAGTGAGAAAAGAACGTGATTGAGCCACATTGTACAACATCACATCTTACCAGGCAGGTGTCCCTTCCTCCTTGCATGTAGCCAGCACACATCATGCTAGAGGTCAGCCCAGTGCCGTAGGATTGCAGACAGTCTAATTGGTCAATAACGTTCACTGAAGCTTTTTGCAGTAGGTTAGTCAATGAACCTGTTGACAGAAAAGGAATGAAAATGATGCTTTTGGTTATGCAACAAAATGACAACATAATTACACCAAAATGATTGTCTTAATCCTGTTTTATTTATTTCTATATTGGTTTTTACATGCTTTTTTCTTTTGTACCCAATTTAGTCATTGCCCGTTCCCTGTGTGTATTGTGTCACTGCCAAAACCCCCTGTTGGCCTGGGGAGGGTGTAGACATCCAAATGCTTCCCCCGGGCCCTGATACACATGGAACCACCAGCCTCCTCTTTTAATCTTGACAGCGAGGAGTTTCACCCAGAGAGTGTAATGCACGTGGAGCTATCTCCACCCAGATCCCCTCCCTGCTGAATAAGCACTCGGACCAACTTCTAGGAGTCACTAGTGGAACCACAAGGACTCAATCCCCTGGCGGCTTCCCACTTGCAAATAGTGCCAATTATGTTTGTTTGAGTTCCCTGCCAAGTTAGGAATTGAACCAAGGCTGGTGTTTTTTCCGTAATGCCAGCTGGACTCCCACTGCTTTCGCATGGTTATCTATGCTTTATTCTGTGCAGTTGCTATGACCAAATTCTCCCCTTTATAATCCATAAATCAATGTTCAAAATAGCAGATTATATTAGAGAAACCTTTTGGGCTAAGGGGTGATTTATAGGTGGTCATCACCTTTCACTCACCAAAAATAAATGACTTTTTGACCAAAAACGTGTTTTTCTTGTGACCTTGTAGATCGGCTATAAACAAAATAATTTAATCTGTCACTCACCTCCTTCTCTCATGGATCCCCAGCCTGCAATGTAGCACTCTGCGTTCTTGAAGAAGCGGTGGGCGGGAGAGGGTAGACAGACAGGCTGAATGGTGTATGACATGGAGGCCGGTACGGCCAGCTCTAGCAGAGCCACGTCATGGTCCATAGTGGTGCTGTTAAAGCCTGGGTGGAGAATGATCCTCTGGATGGGTATGACCAGGGCTCCCACCCCAGACCGCAGCACAGAGCCCAAGCTCACCGACCAGCCAGCGGGGTTGGGGTTGGTGTCACTGTTGGATGGTGGGGATAAAAGAAAACGCATGTTAACCACATGAACCCCAGTGTTCCTGTACTGGGCATGTCATAATAGGTGACCGTTTTCGTCAAAAATAGGCAAACATTCTGCAAAAATGACCAACATACAAGCTCACGATGTATAGTGTTTCGATTCGTTGTGAGCTTGTAGATTTGCTATTTTCGAGGAAGAGATCGTTCAAGTGGTTAAAGGATAAGTCTGTAATAATTGTATTTTTTTCTTATAATTATAATTTTAAAAACATTTTTTTTCCTACAATAGCCTAGGAAAATAGAATGACTGGAAAATTCATTTCACCTGCAGTACTTAGAAATAACTCATATGCCGGAAGTCATAGTACTCGTCTTGGCAATATATATAAAAAAAATATATATATGTATATCTTTTTTAGCCTTTCATAGGCTATGCTGACATGAAATTAGTCCCTTGAGGAAAGATTGAGAAACTCAAAATCTAAAATAATGCCATTTACATTCACATTCGGCCATATATTGTAAATATATAGAAACAGCTGTTTGCATGAGGGAGACGGTACCTTTTCAAGCAATGTGCCGCAGTCAGCAACCATTTGCTGTGTATGAGTGTGGTCCCACAACGGTGGACTCTCTGATACTGGAGACTGCCAATCCAGGGCCACTCCCCTCTCCGAGCTGTTACGCCACCCACAATCCTATGGGAGCCCAGTGCAGGACGCACACCACAATCTGAAGCAAATGCAAAATGATTGTTAATTCTTTCCTGATTTACTTTTTCCTTTTATTTTCCATATATTGTACATTATTTGTTGGATCTTGTTTGGAGTAACCCACCACAGTTCTTTTCATCAGCCTTGTTTGGGCAGTCTGGAACCCCATCACACTCTGGATTGACCTTGCTTATGCAGGAGTTGGCACTACATTGGAAGTTCCCACTGCAGTTTGAAGCTGAGCGACAAATAACATAATGTGTGAGAGCTAGATATCAAATCACTAGATGATACTGTATTTTTCAAATCGGTGTAACCATGGTTACGTTTATAATACAGTTGGGTTATCAAATTTGCAATGATTAATACATTATTATTTCCCTCGTGGGATCAATAAAGGTCTGTCTGTCTATCTGTCTTTCTGTCTATCTATCTATATATGTATATAATTTAATTGATTCATATGTTGATTTGAAAAGTTACTGGTCTCCCTGGACTAACCAGTTTGGGATGGACGGAAGGCGACATCTGCAGCTATGGTCCTGGGTATAAGTGGCTGATTGTAGGCTCGTCCAACAGTAACTGCTACAGGAGCAACATAGTGGGCTTGATGAGGGACCAGGGTGGGGTCAGCATAGCTGAGAATCCAGTTGCGAAGCCGAGTAACCCGGGAGTAGACCCCAGGCCTATTGACCTGGGCACAGCCCACACCCCAGCTCACCACCCCAGCTAAGAAGAACCTCCCTGGGGCCTCCTCACACACTAGGGGTCCTCCAGAGTCTCCCTGGTGAAAAAATACAGGACAGGATCTGTGATTAACGGACTACTTTGATGAGAAGGAATTACTAAATACACTGTGTGTGCAGTGTAAGTGTTTTCTTGGTGTTACTCTTATTATATTTGACTATATTCTTGTTTCTGTGTTGCTTTGACTCGTCTGTTAAGCACTGAGTAACACTGTTTTTAAAAGTCCTATACCTTTCATGTCCTACCCAAGATTCGAACACAGGTCACGCAAGCTAGTGCCGTAATTAGTGTCAAGCTAATAACAGCACGACTGCTTGCTCTGGGGAGATATTGCCTTTTCACCTTTCAGGCAGTACCACTTGTCAACCAGTAGTGGTCCTACCCAACCACAGGATCTAAATATCTCAATAGAAGAACTTGTAGACCAAATTCAATTAGTAACTGTATTTAATAGTATTTTGAGAAGTTGTCAAAAACACATTTATGTGGAATTTCTATTGTGAAAAATATAACGGTTAAAGATTATAAAAATAACTTAACGTAATTGAAAAGGTTAGACATTATGACTTTAATGAATATTTCTGAAATGCGTAACATTGAACTGGAGTGGGAGGCAGATAATAATCATTTCAGCATTTAGGGGAAAAGTTTACCCATTTCAACCATAGTTCTGCATTCACATCAGCAGCCCACATTATGATGACCCCACTTGACACAGTCAAGTAACAGCTTTTAAGGGTGTAACCAGTGTCATTGCGCAATTTAAACCCTGGGTGTATATTCCAAATAACAAAAGGGAGAAAACACTATCTTGTCAGAAAATGTAAGCAGATAGCCTGTAATTTAATACTGGTGACCTTTTTTATGGGAATGTCTGACAGAAGAAAATAATCTCAGCTGATATGACATACAATCACTTATACAACCAGACACAACAATTTCCTGTTTTGCTTGATTATATATACATTGTATCCACCCTAAATACAGAATAAGTACTAGATGAAAATTGCAATGTGTTTAAGCAAGCAGCGGCAGTACGTGACACATACTGACCTGACAAGAGTCCACTTTGCCCTGCAGGAACCCAGCGCACATCATGTTGTGAGTGACAGCTCCTCTGTAGACGGAGGACTTGTTGCACATCTTGGAGTCAATGACCTTCACCACTGCCTTCTGCAGTGCAGGAGGCACGTCAGCTGAACAACAAAATGCACCAGTTACTTAATAATCTATATCTAATAAGAGCTGCTTCAAGAAGCCTGAATTCACTTTCTACAAGAGGATAACATACAATACATATGTCTCAAATACATCATGGAAAACCTTTTTATACTGTATATAATTGTCTCATTCCAGTGTAGGAAATTGGTTATTAAACTATGAAGAAAAACATTTATTAGTATAAAATAAGCATTATGTTAGTACAACCAAGTACTCCAAAATTCGACCACAGCATTAAAGGAAAACTTCACCCATTTTCATCTTCATTTGATTGTTCCTCCATGTCATTCTACTTGCTCTGTTTCAGAGGCGGGCTCAGAAACCTGCCCCATCGATAGGCAGGTTTGGTCATTTCAAACAAAATTTGAAACACTTTTTTTTTTTTTTTAATTGATATAAGAACAATGGGTCTATTTCAGCATGCTAACATTCCAGTAAGAGAAAGACTGTAGTTTCTATTAGCTTGGAATACCCATTAATGATGTTATTGGTAGGCAGGTTTCTGAACTGTCCACGGCCCGCCTCTGAGATGCAGAGTGAGTAGAAAGAAATTATGCCATCTTATAATGAGCATTTCCCATTTTCATCATTTACTTATTAGTATGGTGTAATTAGAATATGTCTCCACAGGGTGTGCATGTACACAGGTGTACGCAGGATAACATGCAGTCAAAAGACCACTATAGGAATAAAGTAAATGAATGAAGACTCACTGGTGAACTGAGTGAGTGCTCCCCACCCTGACACCACACAGTTCTGGCCTGGGACAAAGGTGTGTGATGGGGAGGGCAGGCAGATGGGCTGGACGTAAGGACTGAAAGTGACAGGAGTCTCCAGTTCAAGCACGGTCACATCGTTGTCTGTGGTCATAGGGTCGTAATCTGGGGACACCACCAGAGACTTGATGTTTATGGAGACGGCTTCAGTCTCCTCACCACTCACCAGGTTGGCCCCCACCAGGGCCGTCCACTCTTTGGGGTCATTATCCCTACAGCGAGGAAGATGAAAAGGACAATATTTAAACCACATCATCAGAATAAAATACTTTGTGTATAACAAAGTTACAAGGTGCTTTAACAGAACAAATTATAAATATACTACATTAAAACAACAAAAAACTATCTGTAAGATAAATGTATAAATGTAACCTCAGCAACTTCACCCAATTGCAAGTTTCAAAATAGAAGAGTGATATACTCTGAAGCACGGAACTGGCCTACAGACTGATTGTCTAGGAATCCAAATATGAAAACATTCTCAGAGATTATAATTGTTACTGGAAGTAACACGTCACAAAATGTCCAAACGTCACCGCCAAAAGAGGAAAAGAGCTTTAAACAATATGAAAACACCACTACCTTTGGAAGCATGCAACATTGCAATGATTTTAAAAGACTCCAAGATGACTGATTGCATTACTGGTGACTGACATAATGGTAGCGTACCTCTCAAAACAATGTGCTGCACTGACTAGCCAACGTTCATTGATGATGGAGGCTCCACATGTGTGACGTCCATGGAGTTTCAGACTAACTTGCCATGGCAGCTCCCCACGCCGAGCATCCTCTCCACCCACAACACGACTCCCCATGGCAGGACGGGTGCCACAGGCTACGGTGAGAGTTGGAAAGATGGCGAGAGGGAGACAGTCAAAGATAGAGGGAGGAAAGGAGGAG
This sequence comes from Gymnoscopelus microlampas, assembly GCF_963454915.1. Classification (NCBI taxonomy): domain Eukaryota; kingdom Metazoa; phylum Chordata; class Actinopteri; order Myctophiformes; family Myctophidae; genus Gymnoscopelus; species Gymnoscopelus microlampas. Next base: position 9,666,047 of record NC_139946.1, read on the forward strand.
GATTAAATCATGTGAAAGAGTTATTCATTACTGTTTTATGTGTTTTAGCTTATGTAGTGTATTTAGTTGTTTTTTTATTTTATTTCTTGTGCAGCACTTTGGTAACCGTGCGTTGTAAAATGTGCTATATAAATAAAGTGGATTGGATTGGACTCAATTATCAAACAATTATTATATTATTATATTTAAAGTTTGACCTGTGTATGCTGCCGCTGATAATGGTACTTTAAATAATATATATGCCATTTTCATCGGCAGAATATTATATCAGCATGTAATATAGGGTATATACTATTTTTGATATGCTATACATATACCTTATACGTATACATATCAACAAATGAGAACTGAAAACCAAGTGAGTATGAAGTTTGAAGAGACACTCACAGCAGTGAGCTTCATCAGAGCCATCGGCACAGTCAGAGATGAAGTCACATTCTGGGTTGGATTTGGTCACACACTCCCCATTGTCACAGGAAAAGGTGTTGGCAGGACATCTGGCTAGAAACAGGAGAACACAACAGTGTGAGCCAGGTGAGTAGCTAGTAACATCTAGAGGTGTGCATAGTTGAGCCGTTTCAACACCCTTGTGTAGGCAAATTTGCACGTGAGAGACATACAGTCATGTTACACCACTGTTACTAGAGTGTACATTAACTGTCATTGTCCATTGTCTAGATCAGCCACATAGTTGACATCTCAACCATTCTTCCACAAAAATAAATTATAATGTTTGTTGACTTGTAACTCACTGTATCATTAAAAGCCTGCTTCAAGCTAAAAAAAAATAACTAAGACCTACTAAAGTATACATTGCATAACACGTTTTGAAGACAGGGGCAATCTCTGCTAGTGGCTAGAAGTCAAAATTTGGCCTGGACCACTGGCGTAGTGGTCCAGGCATCTAGGCTCAGTGTAGCCTGACAGCATGTCGCGAGTTCGAGTCCCGATCCCGACAGCCTTTGCTGCATGTCACTCCCCATCTCTCTCTCTCCCCATTTCCTGCCAGTCTAATGTCCTCTCAATAAAGGCATAAAAGCCCCCCCCCCCCCCCCCCCCCAAATAAAAAGTCAAAATTAGACTGCTATAGTCATTTAAGTGATTTGTCTTCATAACAAATAATCATAAACTAGCACTCAAGAAGCAAGACACAGACAAAGAATACAAATACTATAACGTGTCAATAAAATAGATTAACATCTGGACAAGAGAAGGCATAAAAGCAAATAACATGGGGGAGGAAACAAGAAAAAAAGGAAAGTAAAATAGATAAACATGTACAAAACGTGGAAACAGTCAATAAAATAGATTAACATCTGGACAAGAGAAGGGATAAAAGCAAATAACATGGGGGGGGAAACAATAAAAAAAGGAAAGTAAAATAGATAAACATGTACAAAAGTTGGAAACAGGCAAGCATTAAAAAAAAACGATTAAATAATAACACAATATGAGTAATAAGAAATGGATCACATCACAAACAAACAAACCTTGAGAATGACCTATATACTACCATTTGACCTGCAGTAGTGACACTTGTAGAACAAATACTTACACATCATTTCATCTCCAATAGTATAGAATGACTTTCCACTGGTCCCTTTGAAAAACAAAGTAGGAAAAAGAGAAAGGTAAGTTATTGTTTGCTAATGCGACATACATTTATTTAAAGGTTTCAACAAAACCATTACTCTATTTCAGCAACATATTATTTAATGTGTCTGAGAGTCATTCTAACATCATACAATTGGAGACCCTTGGATCACACTGGACCAATTACTATACAGTCAGCTGAAAACGTTATAGCTTAAGTACCCAGTAAAACGATAGCGTTGATCTCTCCAAACTCAGGCACCATCAGGGGCTTCCCATGCAATGCTGAACTGAGCCCCACCCTCAGCACGTCCTGGACAAAATTCTCACTGTATGGCTGGATCTTAGATACCCTGAAGACCAGCCTAAACGTTGCCATCACATCATCGTTGATGTTACTAGAAAGAGAAGAAAAACACAACATGGTCTGCCATTATGTCTGTCCACTTCACTAGAAGAATCAAGAAGGTATATTTGTCACTACTCATACTGGTAGAAGCAGTGACATGCTAGTGTGGCTGCAATGCTGTACTACCAGTAACACAACAACAACAAAAACAATAATCCTGATATGATATGAAAAAGAAAGAAAAGAAAAATAAGATAATAATAATAATGCAATGCAAAAATGCTAGAAATACTAATAAGGAATGGGATAAAGATACAGCCCCATGAGCAGTGGAAGGGTTTAGGGGGTATTCTGGATTTATAGAAGCATGTGCAATAAGGCATAATCGTATTTATACAGATACATTTGTATTGTGCAGTATCGATTTGAGTTTAGAATACAATTGTTTATTTCGTTTTTCGTCTCTATTAGCCTAATTTTACTAGCCTGGTAAACCCTCCCGAGATTTCCGGAGGGAGGGTTTACCAGGCTATAATTTTACACTTCTTTACTCAAATAATAGCTTCCACGTGTTGGCTTTCACTTACCCATAGGCAACAATACTGCAAGCGACATAGTGATGTGATACTGATGAGGCAATGAAGACATTTTTTATCTGCAAGAAATACAGGGGGGGGGGGTTCGGGTGTTCACAGTTTAATACAATAATGAATGAAAAATCAGTATACCATGCACCTTGAGGAGTAAAAGGCAGTTATTTCTAACCTTGTTCTTTAAAACTGAGGTCAGCACTATAGAGTAGCCAGAGTCGTCGTCCTGCAGTTTGGGGTCATACTTCAAACCCCTTAATTCCACTGTCTCCATGAAGTAATGCTGCTCCTTCACTAGGTATGCTGAAAATGACACAAGACGAAATAATAATAGGATTTTATACATCCATGAAAAAACAACTTCATGTTCATTGCTCACCATTACAAAAACACACCCTTTTTAATGTTACTGTTTAGAGAATAAAATGCCATCATCAATAATAGCATATCATGCAGTGTTTTACTTTTAAGTGTCTGTGAATTCTGAAATAGCAAACATCTCCTTTTTAGAATAAACTATAACAAATGGTGTTTGTAATAAAAATGCAACAAGCTAAAAAGCCTCAAAGCTTGACAGATTGTGTGGCTCTGTAGATTTACACTGAATTACACACAGACTGTAAAAAACATTACTCATTACATCATGATGTGTTCCTCTCATGGTAATGCACAGCATATTCATAAAAAAAAAACACAACTCAATTCACACATTCCTTGCCACATCTGTGAGATACCGTATCGTGAAAATGTAACTTGACCCACCTATGAGTAGGCCTACGAAGACCCCGATAAGGAGGAAGATGAAGAGGAAGGCTAGGAGGATGCTTCTGCAGCAGCCAGGGTTAGAGGAAGAAGAGGGACCTGCAGAGGACCACTTCTCTCCTCCATCTTTCTTCGCCTCCATGGTGGATTCACAGCACCAGCCTCACAACTCTCCTACCGCTGTCTTGAATATCACATTTGCTCCAAAGACACCAGGCCTAGTCTTGAGAGAAAGGGGGGGGGGGGGTTCTATAATATCATTTCCTGTACTGGATATCACCAAAAACGGATCAAAGACAGAGAGGATGTCAGTAGTAGGTCGTGCGTACACAGTCACAACAAGATGTAAGGGAACACCATGCCTATAGTAGGATATTCCCAACGGAACTGCATACGTGGTCTGTCTTTGACCCGGTAAAGATTTCGTCATGCACATTTTAGGCCTTACATCACATGCAAGCATCATGACCTGTCCTGTCATATGAGGCTGTGACATCAAACAATAACATGCATGGGCGGGGTATTCATTCATGTGTAATCCAGACTTTGGAAATTCACTCGAGATTACTTTCTACATCTGCCAGTGGTGTAAATTAACTAAATACATGTACTCAAGTACGATTTTTGAGGTACTTTTACTTTACTGGAGCATTTCCAATTTTCAGTACTTTTACTTCTACTCCACTGCATCTCAGAAGCAAATGTTGTACTTTTACAATAATTTGAAAACTTTATTTACAAGTTACTTTGTAGATTTACCATAGATTATTATTTAAAAACATACATTAGCTACTTCTGCCCTAAATACTTTGGTTATTTGAAAATAGCCAAAGTATGTGAGTGTTGTGAGCTTGTAGATCTGCTATTTTCAAAAGATTTTTATACACTTTAAAACTTGTGAAATTGGATATTATACTATATTTTGATGCCAATACTTTTATACTTTTTCTGAAGTAGATATCGATTACTGGACTTTTACTTGTACCAGAGTATTTCGACATTTCAGTATTGATACTTTTACTTAAGTAACAAATGTGAGTAGGCTACTTCTTCCACCACTGTCTACATCTGATCTGCATGCACACACAGAAAATAAACAAAGCAACAGATCAACTTGAAGACTAATTAAGAACCACGAGCACGTTGCTGTGAATATAGGCCTATAACTACCAAGTGTTAAATAAGTGCTTTTTTGATTGCAGGTTCACTGGTTGGCATTCAGGCCATTGAGCGCGTAAAACAGATGAGGGAGGCCATCTTGCCATCCGATTATTTATAGATGTTGAAAAGTTAAAAGTAGAAACATTTGATCATTATGTTGCAGCTTTTGGCGTATCCTATAAAAGCCACGAAGACCATGGAGAAATGAGCTAAATGCACCAGAGCATTTTTACGCACGTCAGGTGCGCTCTGCGCTGTGGGACATAAAAACAATAACGGCTTTATGTTCTACAACTAAACTCACTCACCGCCAGTGGGGGGGAGGGGGGGGTAATCAAATGTTTTACTTGAATAAAAGTACAAAAAAGTATTGGCATCAAAATATACTCAAAGTACCAAAAGTAGAAAGTGATGATGCAGGAGCAGAATATCCCATTTCACAAGTTTTTAAAAAATGTATTAAAATCCTTTGAAAATAGTCAAAGTATATAGGGCTTAAGTGGTTAATGTATGTTTTGTAATACTAACAAAATCTGCAACGTAACTAGTAACTAAAGTTTTCAAATAATTACCACTGTTCTACAACTAAACTCACTCACCGTCACCGCTTGTGTGTGTGAAGTGATAGGATAGCCTACCTCTGCGCGCTGACATTCACAAAATCCTTCGCTTCACAGTCAGTGGAGGACGCGAAGCAGACAAGAAGAAAGATGGATGGATGATGGATGGATGGATGGATGGAAGAGAAGTGACAGACAGCTATAGGGCAAGAGGTCCTGACTGTGTCTCTGGGTCTGGAGGCAACTCACCTTTATCTAGTCCAGCTACAAGTCCCCAATCTGTCCTCCTCCCACTGGTCTGGACCTTTTGGTTACACCTCGGTGTACACAGGCATTTGTCAGGATCTTGTCATTATTCCCATAATCCTCGAGTAAATAATAACAGCCGACACTACCATCATCCTCCCCAAAAACACACAAAAACAGAAAAACACAAGGGCTAGGGGGGGGGGGGGACGTATCCAAAGGATGAAAAGCTCAGTCTTCGTCAACATGCAGCCTAACCATGCTCCCTTGACACAGTGACTGAACAGCAGAGGAGGAGCATAGCGTCCTGGAATTCTCTCTCTGCACCCTGGCACCATGCCCAGGGCTCACTACGGTTGACAAACCATTAGTCTTCTTTTACCTGGACCTCCCTAGACCAGTGGTTCTCAAACTTTTTCCATGTCAAGGACCCCCAAAATGATATGTATTTGGCCGCAGACACCCATCTCAAATATTTTGTTCCAGGGACCCCCAGAAGCAAAGATTTGAGTTACAAATGTTCGCTTGAAAAATAAATGTATATATTCAAAGGTTTGCACAAAATGTTCACGATTTTTCAAAAATAGCAGATCTACAAGCTCATAGCGAGGCACTTGTATATCTGCTATTTTTGAATAGCCAAAGTAATAAAAAGTTTAAATTATTGTGATGACCCCCCCCCACCCCTGGGGGTCCCCGGACCCCACTTTGAGAACCAATGCCCTAGACTGCTTCTTCTATAGCTCTTCATCTATTTACTGTTTTTATGTCCACTCTGGTAAAAAATAAAAAGAGAAGGCTGATGATAACTGAATGAACAACATTATAAAGCACTGCTTTTAATATTAGGTCGCAATATTTGACCACCACCAGGCAGTTCACCAGTCTGTAAAGATAAATAAATACAACCACATTATTGTTTAACTTAATTCATTGCTAGTTGTACTTAAGCTTACTTAAAAAAGTAAGAAGAAAACTGGCTGCAATTTGGGCAGATTTTCTACAAATACATTTGCTTTGTCATGTTTAAGATCTAATTGAAGAAGACACACCTTCCAGTTTACATTACCTCACCCAGCTTATAGAGCTTCCAACCTGATGCAGTTAATACAATTGTCTCTTTGTTAGTGTGCAGACAGGGTTGAACGGCTTATCTCCACACACAACACACACTCCCTTTATCTCTATAATACACATTTTAACTTAGATCGCAATCAAAAACCTCTCTTCCTGTTCAACTCTGGATACAGCTGAGGTATATGAGAGAGTACCTTTTTAGAGTAAATATGATATCACTGCTGTCGGGGAGAAACCAGCCAACTCCAAAATGTTCATTTTTCAGGAAATGGAAAAAAAAAAGTGGAGTGGGTTTTGTTCATCATTGATAAGAACAGCTGAATGGAGGTTTAATACTTTTCATTGGCTCAATATTTTTTTTTTACCAACACACAGACGTAAACGATGTTCAAAACTGATTAATGGAAAAAAATGCAAAACCTTTAAAATGGAGTTAGCTGGTTTCTTGCCCGACAGCAACGATATGCAAAAATGTTACCAGCTAGATCTCTTTGGAGCTCACACGTTTCAATTACGAGAATTTGCAACTAAAGAGCCCTGACAAATGAGTTTTTAAGGGTATTTTATTATCAAAACAAAGAACAGTAAAAAGTTCACTCATTTTAGATAAAAAGAAAACATGGAATTATAGACACTGCCCCAAGCACCTAGGCTCTTTACAACTCAAAGATATTTTTTTAATCAAATTTCCACAACACAAATAGAAACAAAGGTGTCTTTTTTTTTCCAACCAACATATGACTCAACGCAACTTAAATTTGCTTCGAGATATGTACATAATCACCGTTACATGATTTAAGAAAACTAAAATTATGGTTGTGAACCAAAAACGTTTCACAAACTGCATAACGCATGTATGTATAGAATGGGATTGTGTCTGACTGTTTTAAGCCTTAGTTATACTTAGCTGCGAGTCTGTGCCGCAGGTCGAAAATAGCCGATCTACAAGCTCAGGGCACACCGTGAGCTTGTAGATCGGCTGTTTTCGACGCGTGACACAGACGAGCAAATAAGTACAAATCCGCCATTAGCCATCCTGTTGCTGGATAAAGGGGTTGGGTATCGCCTCCATGCCGTCCTGAGGACAGATGAGCACCACAGAGGTTCCTCTGCAAACCACCAGTCCCAGCTGCCTTGTGTCTTCTGTCAGCTTAAGCTGGTCATCTGGGTCTGTGCAGAGATGGAGGGTATGGATAAAGGAGAAGAGTCATTTATCAGGTTGTTAATTTGTCCTTTGGTGACTGAGAGTGCAAAGCAATTTGATTACATTTTAATACTAAAAAGAAAAGCGGTTCAAGTGGTAACATTTGCAGAATGTACTACAGCAGTGGTTCTCAAACTTAAATTTCAAGGACCCCCATTTTGAGAGTGTACAAATGGGACCAAGCGGACCTGTAAGACCGTAATGGTCCAGAACCACTGTGCCACAGTATGTCTAAAGAGCAGCTGGTCTCAGGTATATTTCACATGGGTCTATATATATATATAATGGCTCTGCTTACCTCGCATGTATTCGATCGTACCATCCAACACCAGGTTCAACAGAGGATCGAATCCTTTCAGTACACCACTGGCTGTGAACGCAGCACAACGGTGATTAGATTAGAATACACACAACTGGTAGTTGCAGGTTGCGATTTTGTTTTGTTTCTTAAAGGGATATTTCACTTTCAAAAAAACATTGGGTCATTTTATCGTCTACTCAGGCTTTTGTGAACCCCCCAGACAGTTTTTAAGTTGCTTCATTCAGTATTTAGATATTTAATATTCATTTTATCAGAAACGCCCCCATCCTATACAAAACCATTACAACTTCAAACTCCATTTTTAACATGTTAGACTCATCAAAAACACACGTCCTTGGTTCTGGTGACTCACCCTGCCCTCCTGATAGGCGAGGGGCCCTGTTTTTTTGATAACCCTTTTCATTAACTTGTTTTTAAAAAATTGAAAATGAAAAAAATGAAATACAATACTTTTTTTTTTTTTTTTTAATGCAAAGTGTACTTGCTTATTTAGGCTTGCTTCCAAAAGATTATTATTTAAACCAGTGGTTCTCAAATATTTTCATTAAAGTGTTTTGTGCCCAGAGAGCATTAGTTAGAATGTTTCAAAATTGTATGGCAAGACTTTTTGAAAGTAGCAGATCTACGCACTCACATGAGTTTGTAGATCGGCTATTTTCAAACAGCCGACGCATAATAGGTTTAAAGTGCTCACTGCTTATGTGGCCTATGTTACTTATTTTTCCTAGACCTGGTTGCTTATTTCCCTCACAAAACCTGTCATCACTGATTGTAGCTGCACCAGCTAGCTTGGCTAACGTTGCCTCCAGCTTTGATAATATGCACACACACCTTCTCGACCTCCTTGAAATTTCACTCGAATTGGTTTATCGATGTATTTGGACAGATCAAAGATACTCTCCTTCTTTTTCTTCTCTTTATCCTGCAGACCAAGAGGACACACACACACACACACACACACACACACACACACACACACACACACACACACACACACACACACACACACACACACACACACACACAGTTAGCTTGCGTGCTAACAACCAGTTAGCATGCGTCTGCGTTAAATGTTGGCGTGTCACAAACTACAATGTCCTTTTTTTCCATAGCGAGTTCAAAGAACAAAGTCACTGACTCTCAATCTGACATATGTATTTGTTTAAACGTAATAATAATAATAATGGTGAAAAACGTTCCCATTCAGACGTAAACCAGTCGAACTCACCGCCATGTTCGCAGAGTGACGCGGTAGTTCAACTTTGACCCGTGAACCACTGTTGCCAGATTCTTGTGAGAGAAATAAGCGACCATGTCTCCAAAAACAAGCCCGAATAAGCAACTTTAGGCCACATGAGCACTAAACATCGGCTATTTGAAAATAGCAGATCTACAAGCTCCCAACGCGTCACGATGCGACGTGTTGTGAGCTTGTAGATCGGTTATTTTCAAAAACTTGTTTGAAACATTCTACATTCTACAACACAAATCCTCCCTGCACGGGCAGTCGGGCACAAAACATTTTCATGAACATATTTGAGATGAACCACTGGTTTAAATAATGCATTTTCTGGAAGTAAGAACACTTTAGAAACAAGCCCAAAAACTGCAACCCGCAACTACCAATATTTACAAGCCACTTTACAGAAAAAGAAGCCCAAAGTCGCTTATAATAAGCCGACATGGCAACGCTGCCCGAGAACTCTTCCACCAATCAAATCATCAAGCGCATCTGCCTCGGGAAAAAAACATGACAAAATTATTACATTTATTTCTATGGGGGAATCTTATATACAGTATATATACTATGTTGTACACACACACACACACACACACTGGAGTATTGACAATTTTCAGTACTTCTACTCCATTACACATCAGAGGCAAATATTGTACTTTTACTCAACTACAATTATTTGAAAACTTTATGGTTACTTTGTAGATGTGGATTATTATTAAGTTAAATTAAATAGAATTATTTAATACAATTATTAAGTCATAGCTTGATCAACCCAGGCTGGGTCACCTGGGCGAGGGTGTATGTACACCCTATGACCCCAGGCTACAACACTGATGATACGTCCCAGGTGCACCCATGCAATGTTTTCTTTATAGTTAGTGATTCTATTTATAGTGGCTCATGGGAATTAGACTATGTGACAACCAGGAATAGTTTGGTGACCACCGGAATGTAGACAGCATCCCGGGAGCAGTTTGGGTTAACGCCCCAGCCTGTGTCTTCCGTGAGGAACAAGCCCAACAAACCCACGGTGAGGCCTTTAGGAAGGCCATTCAAGCAAGCCGCAAGTGGAGCGTGCAGTACCACCACGACCCAAGGAACCATCACGCCAGAAGGAAATGTTTGGATCGGGGTGGTGCAGCGGATCTGGTGCAGCGCTCAGGTCCTGGACCTGGTGAGACGAAGGAGCCCGGCAAGGAGACAACCCACAGAGCCTAGTCCCTCCACGTGCCAGAGCCTCCCCGAGTCCCGGCAGAGTAGTTCCGGAGTGGCCCTGTCTTTCCCTATAGGACTGACCGTGGGTAGCTACTGGGACTTAAGTCGGGGCTTGATCAACCCTGGCTGGGTCACCTGGGCGAGGGTGTATGTTGTTGCGAGACCCGAAACACCCTATGATCCCAGGCTACAACACTGATGATACGTCCCAGGTGCATCCATGCGATGTTTTCTTTATAGTTACAAAACATACATTAACCACTTCAGCCGTGTATACATTTCCGCCATTTGAAAATAGCAAGCCATTTGAAAATAACAAGCTCACAATGCTTCCTGTGTGAGCTTGTAGATCGTCTATTTTCAAAAGATTTGTATAAATTTCATACATTTGAAAACTTGTGACATGGGACATATGCATAATGAGTACTTTCTACTTTTGGTACTTTAAGTACATTTTGATTAACATATTTGAGAACCACTGTTCTCAAGTACATTTGGAATTCCAGACTTTTACATTACGTTATATTTCTACATTGCAGTATTGATACTTTTACTTAAGTAAAACATTTTAGCACTTTTCCCACCACTGATTCTAGGGGAGAAATGGGTAAGATGAGCCACTTCCAGATTGTGGAAGAAAGTAGCTTAAAGGACAACTTTAGTTTTTTTACAACGAAGGTTTATGTTTTAGATTGTAATTAAAGTAAATAAAATATGAGTGTTAAAAATTTTAAATGTACTGCTTTCTATAGTTTTAGCAATTTTCGCGATATTTTTTACAGTGGGCGGGGGCATTCTGTCCGGTGGCTAAATATGTCTTTTTTTACACAATAACCCGGTGTTTTCTTTATTATTATGTGCAGTAGCTCTTCTAGCCCCCAATAACTCACATCTGGCCATCAAAGACCACAGGACCTTTTTTATTGTGTAAAAAAGGCATATTTAGCCACCGGACAGAATGCCCCCGCCCACTGTAAAAAATATCGCAAAAATTGCGTAGAAAGCAGTACATGAAAAAAAAAAATAACACTCATCTTGTATTTACTTTAATTACAAGCTAAAATATAGCTGCAAGCAGCGATAATACGGGGCCAGTGAGAGAGAGAGAGAGACAGACAGTAATGGAAACTGGAGAGAGAGAGAGAGACATGGAAACTGGAGAGAGAGAGAGAGAGAGAGAGAGAGAGAGAGAGAGAGAGAGAGAGAGAGAGAAACGGAATAGATTGGAGAGAGAGAGAGAGAGAGACATGGAAACGGAATAGATTGAAGAGAGAGAGCGAGAGAAAGAGAGCCATGGAAACGGAATAGATTGAAGAGGGACATGGAAACGGAATAGATTGATGAGAGAGAGAGATGGAAACAGAATGGATTGATTGGACATCTCAACCTATTGCCATTAACAGGAATCGAACTCTCAACCTTCGGACTAATAGGCTGCGGGAGGCATGCGTTAATCCGACAGACCTTTTCTCCGACTATGTGGCATCCGCGAGCGGTTAGGGTTAGGGTGCGGGTTTGGTTCGGGTTTACTGTTTAATGTCGGAGCACTGCGCTGTCGGAGGAATGCGCTGTCGGACTAACGTATTGCACCCATAGGCTGCAACACTACCTATAGTGCTATAGCTTTGTCCAGGCTGAGGTTGTCTGTTGAAGATCATAAACTCTTGCCTTCTGTCATGAACCAATCCAACACTAAGATCACTCGTTCACAAACCATTTACCAATAGAGAAATTGTATCTGTGTCTCCTCGAAACCGAAACCAGTGAAAGCGGCCGATCTACAAGCTCACAAAACGTTGGTATGTGAAAAGTTGTGAGATTGTAGATCAGCTACTTTTACAATGAAGTACGTCATACATTGAAAAAACGTACTCTCAAATAAGCATTTCAGGTTATCTTTAGCATTTGCACATGTATTCATTGATATAGTCATGTTTTTTGCAATTCAACTTAAATGAGTCTGAATCAAGTGAGGCTTGAACCGGTAACCTTGTGGTTGTGAGGCTCTCGCTTAAGGGAGAAGCCATTGGACCAACAGGCTAGACCTTTGAAAAAAGAGATCAGACAGATGATACAGTTTCACGCAAATGGCTGAAAAATCCTGGGTTTAAGTGTTTTTCAAACTGCTCAAAATTGTCTATCTCCTCCTGGGATTTTGAGTAATCTGCACGAAACATTTTACACATGAACTTAGGACCTCTGCCGACATAACTATGCGAGCGGATTTTGAAGTGAAAAAATGCAGAAGTTAGGAGCCAATGACTGTTTTTCATATAATTCAAAATGGTGGGAGATCTAAAGGTCAGAGGTCAAAAGTCAGACCACGAAAGTTGTCGGGCATGAAGAGACGCATGTGTGTATCGAAGTTTCATGGTTGTAAGTCAAACAGGGCATGAGTTGTACCTGTTCAAAGTTGGCACTTTCAATTGAGTGCTATAGCGCCACCCTTTGACGAATGAGTGTGAGAATTATTTCTTGATAGTTTTTCATGAGCATCTACCATATGGCCGAGTTTCGTAAAAAGCGTATGCACGGTTAAGCCAGAACTGCCAAAAACAAGTATTTTTCAAACTGCTCAAAATTGCGGACAATCTAAGGGCGGAGCTTACTGGTCAAAGCGATACATGTGTTCCTCATGAGTCAAGGCACAAGTGTAAGCAAGTTTCACGACTTTCGGCCAAACGAGGCATGACTTATGCCTGTTTAAAGTTTGCATTTTCAAAAAATTGCTCTAGCGCCCCCCTTTGGCCAATTGGAGTAAGATTGGTTTCAGTGATATTTGGAATGACCCTCAACCTTTCTGCAAAGTTTCAAAGAAATGTGAGTCTGCATGTATGTGTTAGGGGCAGATGAATAATTTTCATAAAACTGCAATAGTTAAAATCTATCTCCTCCTGGGATTTTTGAGCAATCTGCACTAAACGTTTAACGCTTGAACTCTGGACCTATGCCGACAACACCTTGGCAGCGGATTTTCCATAAGTGAAAAAATGCAGAAGTTAGGAGCCAATGACTGTTTTTCATATAATTCAAAATGGTGGGAGATCTAAAGGTCAGAGGTCAAAAGTTAGAGGGTGAAAGTTGTTCAGCATGAGGAGACGCATATGTGTATCCAAGTTTCATGGCTGTAGTCAAACAGGGCATGAGTTGTACCTGTTCAAAGTTGGCATTTTCAATTGAGTGCTATAGCGCCACCTTTGGACGAAAGATTGTGAGAATTATTTCTTGATAGTTTTTCATGACCATCTACCATATGGCCGAGTTTCGTAAAAAGCGACTGCATGGTTCAGCCAGAACTGCGAAAAGTGGCAGAAGAAGAAGAAGAAGAAGTGACAGAATACTGCCAATAACAAAACAGGTCCAGAGCTGAGCTCTGGCCCCGTAATAATAATCTGCTCCAAGATCAATGGAGCAGATTGCGTGGTGGGGGATTCGGGACGCGTTTAAAGCTTGGGGTCTGTTTTGCCCTCGAACCAAAACTCTGTTTCAGACGAATCGGACACGATGCGTCCGAGATGATGAAACCAACGTCGCTGGCCCAACACATTGCACATTGAGGGGTCAGGGAGAGCAAGGAGAGAAAGACAAATCAAACAGTAAAGAAAAAGAACATGTCAAAGAGAGGCAAAAATCCAAGATATCTACATACATACAGTACTAACTACATATGCCTAAACCATAGCATGAGCTGGTTCTGACAAATGTGACCCGTTTTCCTTGTTTCATTCTTTCTCTATTATTTTCATCTTTCTTGAAACCGCAAAAACGACGGCAGCTTGCACCACTCTTTTACACCTGCATGTAAACCATGTGACACAAATGCTGTGTGCACAAATGCACACAGAAATATCACGCACACACACACACACACACACACACACACACACACACACACACACACACACACACACACACACACACACACACACACACACATGATGCACACTATAGCAACAGCCATGCTGTTTTGATCTTTAATTATCAGTATGTGCAACACCCCGCGTGTGATTTACTTGAAGTGGCGCCGACGAGAAGCCTATTGAAATGAATGGAGAGGGATTTAACATTGTTCCTCTAGTAGCTCAGGTATATAGCTCAGTGGGATAAAAATAAATACATCAAAGGAAACGCTTACTTCACACTTTTGTTGTGCGTCAAATTATTGATGCCTTCCTTATCCCTCATACATGTAAGACGTGTCTGATGCTGATCCATCACGATGCATGTGAACATCACAGATGATGCTCATAACAAAGTGCACGTTTACATCGGTTCCCATCGGGGTGCCTGTGGCATTTACTTACCCTGACACCAGTGGTGGAAAGTAACTAAGTACATGTACTCAAGTAGGCTACTGTACTTAAGTGCAATTTGTAGGTATCTTTTTTTACTTTACTGGAGTATTTCCAATTGTCTATACTTTTACTTCTACTCCACTACATCTCAGAGGCAAATATTGCACTTAAGTGCACATGCCGTGAGGCCAGTAAGGAGCGAGTTACAGTAGTCAAGTTTTGATATGACTGAAGCCAGGATAAGGAGCTGGGCTGACTCCTGGGTGATTGATCCTTCCAATGTTATAGAGTGTAACAGGATGGAGTGGCCGCTGCAATGTGTGCCTTGAATGAGAGCTGACTGTCAACAGGACAACACCAAGGTTCTGAATGACTGAGCTTAACCCATTTAGATCGGGAATCTTCATTTGTCATTTTAGATTTTAACCACTTTAAATCATTATCTTATAATTTGGCCATTTTTTTAAAAATGTAAAAAAATCTTGCAAATCTTTGAATAGGCCTATATATTTTTTAAAGCGAACATTTGGAACTCAAATCTTTGCTTCTGGGGGATTCTACAAATGTTCTACAAATGTTGCTATAATCAGTGGTTCTCAAACTGTTTCATGTCAAGGACCCCCAAGATGATGTAGCCTATTTGGCCGCGGACCCCCATCTCAAAATATGTTGTTCCAGGGACCCCCCAGAAGCAAAGATTTGAGTTACAAATGTTTGCTTTAAAAATATATATATTCAAAGATTTGCACACATTTTCACGATAAAAAAAAAAACAGATCTACAAGCTCATAGCTCACTATGGGCTTGTAGATCTGCTATTTTTGAATAGCCAAAGTATAAAATAATGGTCAAAGTGGTTAGACAGATGCGTTCCCGGTCTTAATGAGTGAAGGTGGTGACAAGACATCCACTGAGATGTCAGCCAGACATGCAGCGAGGCTCTTCAACCTGAGTGGCAGAGGGTGGAGAGAGAAACAGAGTGTTTACAACTGTTACAATCAACCAATAGTAAGGAGTATAAGGATCAGATCCTAGATCAGTGACTAGGCTGTTATGACATTTCATTTGATTAATTGTCTTACAAATAATTGCGATTAACAATTTAATTGTCTTTTTCATTGAACATTGGGATATATAAATTACATTTATGTTTAGCTTTTAGGCTTTATAAACAAAACATGACAAATAACTTAAATATACAAAGGAATGAATGATACCAATAATCAAAAAATAATAATATACTATGGCCAAACTAGGCCATATTTAATCATTTTTATATATATTTTTGAACTTAATTTTATTTATCTTTTAAGTAGTTGAAATAGCCGATCTACAAGCCGTGTCATATTGCGATGTGTTGTGAGCTTATAGTTCAGCTATTTCCACTACTTTGGAAAAACGTTTGAAAATATAGGAACATTTTGCAAAATGGAAACGATTATGACGGCGATTATATCATAATTGTGACAGGCCTGTCAGTGACATTTCAATCACAGATGAGAAAGACAAAGAAACAGTGGATCACTCTGCTTTCATTTCTAAATGATTCTAACATGAAGGACCATCCAGTCCAAAGGAAACATTTTAAACAGTTAGCTTCACAAACCACATTTGTTTTTGTCCTGAAGGCTTGTTGGAGTTTATTTGAAATCGTCATATTGTCTGTACTCACAGTCAGTGGTGTAAAGTAACTAAGTACATTTACTCAAGTACTGTACTTACTCAAGTACAATTTTGAGGTACTTTTACTTTACTGGAGTATTTCCAATTGTCAATACTTTTACTTCTACTCCACTACATCTCAGAGGCAAATATGGTACTTTTACTCCACTACAATTATTTGAAAACTTTAGTTGCTAGTTACATTGCATATATAAATGATTACATTATAAAACACATTAACCACTTTAGCCCTATGCTATTTGAAAAAAGAAGATCTACAAGCTCACAACGCGTCCTGAGCTTGTAGATCTGCTATTTTCAAACATTTTAGTACTTTTACTTTTGGTACTTTAAGTACATTTTGATACCAATACTTTGGTAGTTTTACTGTGTCTGTCTGTGTCATGGAGAACCCAGTACCCCACATGTCTGTCTGTCACAGCCTTCTAGGGCTCTAAAGGTCCTATACTTTAACTAAATGTCCATGTCATCATTACAGTTCTCAGATAGCGTCCATACTCACGGTGCGTTTTAACAGCGGGTGACTCTCGGGCGATCGCGGGCGACATCGTCCAAAAGATAAAGAAAGTCTATGAGAGCCGGCGATCGGGCGATGTGGGCGGGGGGGGCGATGAAAAATGGATTTTCTTTATCTTTTGGACGATGTCGCCCGGCATCGCCCGAGAGTCGCCCGCTGTTAAAACGTACTGTCAGAAACGTGTTGAAATGTCTCACACACTCTCTTCTCCTCCAGGCTGTGTTAGTTGACCAGCCACAGTCCATCTTGTTATTATTGTCAGCTGGTTATGGTAGAAATACTGAGTGAAAACCCAGCTACAAACACATAAACATGCAGATACTGTATATCCACACTGATATTAATCCCTAGCCCTTCATCTACCAGATTATTGAATGTATAAACATCTCTGTTTTCACCTGTTTCTCGCTCTCTCTCAGACTGTCTTCCTTCCTGCTTTTTTTAGTCCTACCCCCTGTCAGAACCTGCTATGTTGACTAGAGTTGATTGACACCTGGATGCCCAATGACATTGCTTCCATGAGTTTGGTATAAATGACCAAGTAGCTGCATGTCTGCTGCCTAGTGGGCCTGGTTCTTTAGCCAACTGGTTAGTGCAACTGCCAGTGAAACTTCAAACCTAGGTTCAAAACCCCATTTGGACACTGTATGTAGAACCAATGTTCTACATAGCCGTCTGTTGGCGAATAGTGACAAAGCACTAAACCGGAAGTTTATGGAATGCACTGAAGTCTACGGCTCCTTGTAACTATTTCCAGTTTACATGAACCACGTGACCGGCGCTGTTTCTGCCGCCTCATTGGCTGAACTCTCTAATACAAGGCTCTGGTACAGCCCAGAGGACAGCGCCCCAGCCTATAGGCCGCGTCATTGAGGGGCGGTACCTGCCAATCTACTCCTCACTCAGCCTGATCTGAGGGCACCTGTGCTCAGTGGTGGATATTTTTTTTACTTAAGTACAAGTAGCAATACCACAATTTAAAAATACTTACAAGTATTTACAAGTGTTATAAGTAAAAGGCCTGGGTTCAAAATGTTACTTGAGTAAAAGTTCAAAAGTATTGGCATAAAAAAATATACTTAAAGGGGCTACACCATGAATTAAAAAAAAAATATTATATATAAATATTGCCCCCTAATACGTTTTAAACAGGTTGTAAGCCTAAAAAACATCCAGATATTTTTTCTCACAATCTGACTGTCTGTCATTCCAAGCTTTTTCAGCTGCAATACCAAAACGTCCTATTGGGCAGGGGGGAGCTACTGAGCAATTCTGTCTGGCCATCGTCAATGCAAAATCAGTGCAAGTGACATCACTTGCACAGCCATTCTGAAATGGCCTGTTCAGACACGCCCATTCAGGAAATCCATGAAATGAGCATGAATGACTGAATGTAAAAAAAAAAAAAAAAAGTGGGTACAAGAGACACTGGGGAGCCCAAAAAATACTAAAAACCTAAAAAAAAATGAAATTCATGGTGTAGCCCCTTTAAAGTACAGTACCAAAAGTAAAAGTACTAATGTTTACTAACTTTACTAATGTTTGAAAATAGCAGATCTACATCTACACACTAGTGTGGTGTGTCTCCTAATAAAACACAAAAACATGCCAATATGCAATATTCAAACATTCCTGCAGCAACAGCCATTTATTGTTTTTTTCCCCAAAATTCTTGAACAGAGGAGGACAAAGCTTTACAAAAGCGACCGCAGGTTTCATGTGATTAAAAAGTCAACAAGTCAAACAATGCGACACTGGAGAGCAACCAGGTATTAATCAGGCTTATTGACACGTTTTTAAATGCCATTCATAAAATTGCTGTCCTCACAAGTATAGTAATACAAACGTGTGTGTGTGTGTGCGTGTGCGTGTGTGTGCGTGTGTGTGTGTGTGTGTGTGTGGGCGGGCTCTAGGCGTGGTGAGCAGTGATCAATTAGGTATAAATAGAGCTCAGGTGTGAGACTCCAGGCATCAGTTTGATTCAGTTCAGATGAAACTCCAGCAGCGCTCCACACTTGCAAGCAGGTAACTAAACAATATTATTAACCGCCAACATTTAACAGCTTTGTTTTAAAGAATTCTGTTTGGGGAACTGGTCAGTGAATTAAAGACATTGAAATGGACAAAATGAGGCTTTATATCAGAGTGAAGGAAACTCTTTCACTCTGTTCCAATGGCTCATAGTGTCATCTAAACCAATGGTTCTGAAACTTCAACTCTGACAGTGTACAACTGCAGTGTACACTCTCAGAGTTGGACTGGTAAGGGTCCATTTGGTTACAATTTGTACACTCTCAGAGTTAGACCGGTAAGGGTCCATTTGGTTACAGTTTGGGGGGGTCTAATTAGGAGTGTGGGTGGGTCTGACAAAGCTACATCACAAGGGCGCATAAATGTTTTCCTAAATGTGACCATGGTCATGTAGGCCTACACAATTGAACGCTTTTTCTTTCTTGTCTTTTCAGGATATAAAGTCCAAGAAGAAAAGTCAGGAAGAAGACTGTGGTAGGAACTATATGCTGCTACTGCTGCAGTGAAGAGCTGCTTCTATGCAGTGAAGATTGGCGTTCAAGGTAAGAGCTATGCTGCTGCTGCTGCAGTGAAGAGCTGCTCCTATGCAGTGAAGATTGGCGTTCAAGGTAAGAGCTATGCTGCTGCTGCAGTGAAGAGCTGCTTCTATGCAGTGAAGATTGGCGTTCAAGGTAGGAACCATGTTTTTATTCCTTTTGCTG
Source organism: Gymnoscopelus microlampas (assembly GCF_963454915.1). NCBI lineage: Eukaryota > Metazoa > Chordata > Actinopteri > Myctophiformes > Myctophidae > Gymnoscopelus > Gymnoscopelus microlampas. The sequence continues at coordinate 9,685,593 of NC_139946.1, forward strand.
GTGCTAGGGGTTTTGCGTTGCGTCGGTTGCGTCGTTCGCGTTAACAAAACAAAACAAAAAACACAAAACAAAGGCGCAGGCATGGAGCTCCTGGTTTACTGGGACGGGGTTCAATTCCCTGCTGTGCCCTACTCATTGTGTTGGCATTTATATTTGAACTCTCGCATTATATGTATTATACAGGCATCGATCATCCTTTAGTATGTATCTGTTCTGCCCTCAGGGCAGATTTATATTTTAAACAAGTAAAACGGTGACCCCTATTGGCAGGTTTATTTGTAGCACTCCTTAAATAAAAGCAGGTGCTACTTTGTTAGCAGAGACTCTGGGCAGAAGCTACATTGTCGAGTGCAGACATGTTTTTGTCTCCGGAAGTGATTTTTCTTTCTTCATTTGCTGAGTCCCTGCAATGCTGTAATTAAGATGTATGTTATGTCTAATAGGCATGTACACTTTTATGAGCAGAGGTATCATAGCATGTTCACACCGGAGGGCGCGCACAATACACGTTCTCTACATATTCAGAAACTGCTTCCTGTTCTGTTCACTTCCAGGTCGTTTTGGTTGCTGAGAACAAGCTGTGAAGAACACACAGAATAATAATTTATTGTAGATATTTCCATAAGAGCTAATGAGCCATTCTCTTATTGGAGTCTTACTGTGAAACCACTTGGCCCAAAGCCTGTTGCTAACCATGTCTTAACATACTTTGTTTGAGTCCAGATAAAAACTAATTGGTTGTGAGAATGTGTTAACCCTACTTTAGTGCATCACTGTGTCATTGTAGTGCTGGTGGGTAGAGGGGGGTATCGGGCGCGGTGGCCCGATTGTCAGACACTCTTCAGTAACCAGTGGCCGAAGAAGATTATTTCCAGAAGTAGTAATAATACCACAAAGTACAATTTGTTACAATTTCACCACTTAAACCCTCTCTAGCTAGATGTAGTTAAGTTGGACCGCTTTTCTGTCTACACCAAATCTCTTCACCAAAAATAGCCAATGTACAAGCTGACAGCGCGTTGCGTTACATGTTGTGAGCTTGTAGATTGGCTATTTTTGCGTTAATGCACCCACCAGAATATGGATGCTCATGGTTCCAGTGGTCCTGTATTACCATGTTTTACAGAGTGAAGGTATTGGCATCAAATTATACTTACGGTACCAAAATAAAAGTACTCATTATGCAGAATGGTATTTTTGGTAAATTGATTATTTAACCACTTAAACACTCTAGTCTTCGTGAAACAGACCTGAGTTGCAACTGTAGGCCTACCCATGTTTTTTTTCATCTACACCAAATCGCTTTGCCAAAAATTGCAGATCTACAAGCTTGTAGATCTGCTATTTTTGGCGCATGTTCCCTCCAGAATAGGGATGCTGGGGTTGAAGTAATTTTGTTTATTAAATTAGCGATTCTTTAAAAAAATATGTTTTAGTTCTATTAAGTGCGGTGCTCCTATTTAAGTTGACTTCTGGTGGCTTGTAGGTATACAGCCTACCTGGAACCTTCTCCTTCCAACAGCACCCCCCCTGACTCTGCTGCCCCCTGCTGTCCTGACTGACTTCCTGAACAACATGGGTGTGGGTTGCCAATCTAAGTCCCTCATCAGAGACACTCCTCACATGTCCAACCCTTTACAATGGACTTATTGTTTAGTCTCAATGTCTTGCTAAAGATAGGGCGGGCAAGTGATATTCCTTTGTTAAAATAAGTGTTAAATCACAATATGATAGTAATCATTGATATTGTATATTCAGTAACAGTTTTAAATACCTACATAATTATGGACACCCTAGGGTCTATTATTATTAGGGCGTCACAACGCCCTATTGGGATTTTTGCCTGACAACAGCAATATACAGCTACATTTTAACAGTGGTTCCAACATGGTTTTGTATGACACTGTACTATCCTCCAATAGAAAGGTTTGAGAGTGAGTACAACAATTAGTTGCTGAACTCACACCAAATCTCATCACCAAAAATAGCAGATATACAAGCGCAGTTGTAGAGCTTGTAGATCTGCAAATGTGAAGTGCTATAAATTAATGTAATTCAGGGGTGCTGATGTGGATTAAAAAAAGGTAATTTATAGGGGTGGCCTGAGACCTAAATGTTTGAGAACCCCTTCCTGCTGGAGAGCCTGGAGAGGAGTTCTCTGGCCTAGAACAGATTAATGCAGGGGTCTTCAACCTTTTCAGTATACAATTATATATATATATATATATAAAAGTATAAATATGTTTTGTATAAAAAACCTTTTCATGGATTTCATCAGTGTAGTATGAACTAATGGGTTTTGTTTATATTTCACTTAAACCCTCAATACTTGGTAATCTTGATCGTTGGCTCTGTACTTGATACTTTTCCCCCCTCTACACCAAATGTTTTTGCCAAAAATAGCAGATCTACAAGCTCACAACGCCTCGCACCGCGAGGCGTTGTGAGCTTGTAGATCTGCTATTTTCGGCTAATATTCCCCTCAGAATAAGGACCTAGGGTTGAAAAGTCCCAATCACACAAAGATTTGGTGGACCCCCTGCAGTAACTCTGAGGACCCCCTAGGGGTCCCGGAACCCCTGTTCAAGACCCCTGGATTAATGTGTTGATTATGTTTCAGTTGCAAATGATAACGTCCACACACCAGGTTTATGCTCCCAGACAGTGTGGAACTTCATTCACATTTTATTATTTTGTTACTGCTAAAGTTTTGATCCAGCAACCAGCCCAGCAGGATATGGGATGATGTGCCCTCAGTTTCCTTTGTCATCATATTGAAGCTTTTTTTCATTTCAGGAAAGCATGTGATACAGGCCGTGGCTCCACTGCTTCAGCTTCATCCCAGGGGAAACACTGGTAACAGTTTAGGGGAACTTTAGCAAGGTTTTTGTAGTCATGGGCCACGGTGTCTTAGTCCTGTTTAAATCCACATGGGGTGTGTACGTTGTGTAATAGGCTTGCATTATAGGCTAAATGCTACAGCAGGGGTAATGGTGACAAACCTAATGAGTCAATATAGCTGCAAGCAGCGATAATACGGGGCCAGTGAATAGAGAGAGAGAGAGAGAGAGACATGGAAACTAGAGAGAGAGAGAGAGAGAGAGAGAGAGAGACAGACATGGAAACTAGAGAGAGAGAGAGAGAGAGAGAGAGAGAGAGAGAGAGAGAGAGAGAGAGAGAGACAGACATGGAAACGGAATAGATTGAAGAGAGAGAGAGAGAGAGAGTGACATGGAAACAATAGATTGATGAGAGAGAGAGATGGAAACAGAATGGTTTGATTGGACATCTCAACCTATTGCCATTAACAGGATTCGAACTCTCAACCTTCAAACTAATAGGCCGCAACATTACCTATAGTGCTATAGCTTTGTCCAGGCTGATATTGTCTGTTGAAGATCATAAACTCTTGCCTTCTTTCATGAACCAAGCCCCTGTTTCACTAACACTAAGATCACTCGTTCACAAACCATATACCAATGAAGAAATTGTACATCTCCTCAGAACCAAAACTAGTGAAAGTAGCGGATCTACAAGCTCACAAACCATGAAAAGATTGTAGATCAGCTATTTTCAGAATGAAGTATGTCATACATTGAAAAAACGTACTCTCAAATAAGCATTTCAGGTTATATTTACCATTTGCACATGTATTCATTGATACAGTCATGTTGTTTGCAATTCAACTTAAATTAAGTCTGCATCAAGTGAGGCTTGAACTGGCGACCTTGAGATTGTGAGGCGTTCATTTAAGGGAGACACCATTGGACCAACAGACAAGCAACTGTGAAAAAGGAGATCACACAGATGATACAGTTTCACGCAAATAGCTGAAAAATCCTGGGTTTAAGTGTTTTTCAAACTGCTCAAAATTGCGGACAATCTAAGGGCGGAGCTTACTGGTCAAAGCGATAGATGTGTTCCTCATGAGTCAAGGCACAAGTGTAAGCAAGTTTCACAACTTTCGGCCAAACGAGGCATGACTTTTGCCTGTTTAAAGTTTGCATTTAAAAAAAAAATCTATAGCGCCCCCCTTTGGCCAATTGGAGTGAGATTGGTTTCAGTGATATTTGGAATGACTCTCTACATTACTGTAACGAATGAAAGAAATGTGAGTCTTGCATGTATGTGTTAGGGGCAGATGAATAATTTTCATAAAACTGCAATAGTTAAAATCTATTTCCTCCTGGGATTTTTGAGTAATCTGCACGAAACATTTTACACATGAACTTAGGACCTTTGCCGACAAAACAAAAGCGGCGGATTTTCCATAAGTGAAAAAATGCAGAAGTTATGAGCCAATGGCTGTTTTTCATATAATTCAAAATGGTGGGCGATCTAAAGGTCAGAGGTCAAAAGTCAGACCACGAAAGTTGTCGGGCATGAAGAGACGCATGTGTGTATCGAAGTTTCATGTTTGTAGGTCAAACAGGGCATGAGTTGTACCTGTTCAAAGTTGGCACTTTCAATTGAGTGCTATAGCGCCACCCTTTGACGAATGAGTGTGAGAATTATTTCTTGATAGTTTTTCATGAGCACCGAGTTTCGTAAAAAGCGTATGCACGGTTAAGCCAGAACTGCCAAAAACAAGTATTTTTCTGCTCAAAATTGTGGACAATTTAAGGGCGGAGCTTACTGGTCAAAGCGATACATGTGTTCCTCATGAGTCAAGGCACAAGTGTAAGCAAGTTTCACAACTTTCGGCCAAACGAGGCATGACTTATGCCTGTTTAAAGTTTGCATTTTCAAAAAATTGCTATAGCGCCCCCCTTTGGCCAATTGGAGTAAGATTGGTTTCAGTGATATTTGGAATGACCCTCAATCTTTCTGCAAAGTTTCAAAGAAATGTGAGTCTGCATGTATGTGTTAGGGGCAGATGAATAATTTTCATAAAACTGCAATAGTTAAAATCTATGGAATCCTGGGATTTTTGAGCAATTTGCACGAAACCTTTTACACATGAACTTTGAACCTATGCCGACATAAAATAGGGAGCGGATTTTCCATAAGTGAAAAAATGCAGAAGTTAGGAGCCAATGACTGTTTTTCATATAATTCAAAATGGTGGGAGATCTAAAGGTCAGAGGTCAAAAGTAAAACCACGAAAGTTGTCGGGCATGAAGAGACGCATGTGTGTATCGAAGTTTCATGGCTGTAGGTCAAACAGGGCATGAGTTGTACCTGTTCAAAGTTGGCATTTTCAATTGAGTGCTATAGCGCCACCTTTTGACGAAAGATTGTGAGAATTATTTTTTGATCGTTTTTCATGACCATCTACCATATGGCCGAGTTTCGTAAAAAGCGACTGCACGGTTCAGCCAGAACTGCGAAAAGTGGCAGAAGAAGAAGAAGAAGTGACAGAATACTGCCAATAACAAAACAGGTCCAGAGCTGAGCTCTGGCCCCGTAAATATAAACCTTGGTTATAAAAAACTAAAGTTGTCCTTTAACCAACACTACCGCCTGGTGGTCAAAATGAGAAATAATCTAAACGTGTGCATCAAAAATCAGTTTAACAACGTTAACCCTATGTACATTAGCTATTTGAAAATGGCCGTTCTACAAAATTCTTTGAAACTTTGTGAATAATTTTAACAACATTTCTGCTCTCCGTATATAGGCATTGAAATCCTAGCTCTGGTCCATAGCGTTAGAAGGAGGAGAACTCCTAACGCTATGGACCAGAGCTACTACTGGTTACGTGGCGCTGCTCCGACAGCCCGCTGCTCCGACAGCCGAAATCCGGGCTCAAAAAGCGTGGAAAAAGAGCAGATCGACAAGCCGGGAAAAGCCTGTGGTCGCGGGGCGCAATACCGCCAGCGGCCACAGGGCTGTCCCCGGTCCAGGGACCCCCGGGGGTCCCCGGTCCACGAGGCGGGTAGAGCGGGTAAGTGTGAACCTGGCACTGTGCTTGGAGGCCCTGGCCTCCCTGGCCCTTCTCTGGTGGAAATATCCAACCAGGGGGAAAGGCCGACTGGTGCCATAGGATAGCCAGGGACCATGCCCGGGTCCGAGGCACCTTCCTGGGGGCGTCCCGTGACGTGCAGGGCCAAGAATCCTGGAGGTTTCGTAAAAAGTTGGATTTTTTTGGAAGTGTTGAGGGCCCAGGGAACCGAGGGCTCCCGGCCTCTCCCCTGCGTGAAATTTCGTGTGAGGGTTGTAAGTGGCCACTGGTGCCATAGGATAGTAGGAACCATGCCCAGCCAAGAGGCTCCATCCTCGGGCAGTGTCGGGCGGCGCAAGGCCCCACATCCTGGTTCTTTTTGAAAATTGGACCAGGGTTAGGGTTAGTGCCATGTAGCCGAATGGGATGCCATCCCTCAGCAAAATGTGGCCAGGTTGGTGACCAGCATGAGGAAGAGGTGCCAAGATGTTGTGGCTGCGTATGGATCTTCCACACACTACTGAGTTAACAATGTTAATTTGCTGTTCTCAGGGCACTTTCTCAATACTGCTCTCAGGGCAGCTTATAACCTTCTACAGGTATATAAGTTAATCGGCCGGACGGATCTCAATCGAGACACGGGTCACGGGACTCGCACGAGCGCACGTACACATATATTATTAAAATAAATAATGTAGTGAAACATCACAAATGTAGTTGCAGAAATAAAAAAAGTACCCGAATAAATGGCCAGGAAGCATGCCCAGAAAGAACATAATCAGATAGTAATTGGGTTACGGCGTATACATGGAAGAAATTTCCTTTTGATCGGGTTGTGAAAAGGTCTAGACCACCCCTCTGCACCCGATTAGAATTTTAATTGGGTCGGGCTTGATCGGATTTATTTAGGTATAAAGGTGACTAGTCAACGATCGAAATGAAATAAAACACAATAACAATTGGTATTATAAAAGGGAAGATATAATCGACCAAAGTTAAGTTTCCAAACTTGTTTTGGGCTCAACTTTTTTGAGAGTGCAATTTTTTTGGGAGCGCTACCCACACGTTTAGCTGTGTTGCTCATTCCACGAATGCCCAATCCTTACAAGCTATACCTCGTTGTAAAGGTGACTAATCAACAATACAAATGATATAAAACACAATACCAATTGGTATTATTAAAGGGTAGATATAATCGACCAAAGTTAAGTTTCCAATTTTTTTTTGGGTTAAACATTTTTGAGAGTGCAATTCTTTTGGGAGGACTACCCACACGTTTAGTTGTGTTGCTCATTCCACGAATGCCCAATCCTTACAAGCTATACCTCGTTGTAAAGGTGACTAATCAACGATAAAAAATGAAATAAAACACAATACCAATTGATATTATTAAAGGGGAGATATAATCGACCAAAGTTACGTTTCTGAACTTTTTGGGGGCAGTTTAGATGCAACAATGTTAATTTGCTGTTCTCAGGGCACTTTCTCAATACTGCTCTCAGGGCAGCTTATAACCTTCTACAGGTATATAAGTTAATCGGCCGGACGGTTCTCAATCGAGGCGGGGGTCACGGGACCCGTGCACGCGCGCGCTCACGTACACATATATTATTAAAATAAATAATGTAGTGAAACATCACAAAAGTAGTTGCAAAAATAAAAAAGTACCCAAATAAAAGGCCAGGAAGCGGTTACATGTCGGCTTTCCGACATGTCGCCTTTCCGATAGGGTTACTAACCCTATACCTAACCCTAACCCTATCCTAACCGCACACGAAAGCCACGTTGTCGGAGTAGTGGGATGTCGGAATTATGAGCGCAAACCCCAGGAAACATGCCCAGAAAGAACATAATCAGATAGTAATCGGGTTACGGCGTATACATGGAAGAAATGTACTTTTGATCGAGTTGTGAAAAGGTCTAGACCACCCCTCTGCACCTGATTAGAATCGGGTAGGGCTTGATCGGATTTATTTAGGTATAAAGGTGACTAATCAACGATAAAAATGTAATAAAACACAATAACAATTGGTATCATTAAAGGGGAGATATAATCGACCGAAGTTAAGTTTCCGAACTTTTTTTGGGCTCAACCTTTTTGAGAGTGCAATTTCTTTGGGAGTGCTACCCACACGTTTAGCTGTGTTGCTCATTCCACGAATGCCCGATCCTTACAAGCTATACCTCGTTGTAAAGGTGACTAATCAACAATACAAATGATATAAAACACAATATCAATTGGTATTATTAAAGGGGAGATATAATCGACCGAAGTTAAGTTTCCAATTTATTTTTGGGTTCAACTTTTTTGAGAGTGCAATTCTTTTGGGAGCACTTCCCACACGTTTAGCTGTGTTGCTCATTCTACGAATGCCCGATCCTTACAAGCTATACCTCGTTGTAAAGGTGACTAATCAACAAAACAAATGATATAAAACACAATACCAATTGATATTATTAAAGGGGAGCTATAATCGACCAAAGTTAAGTTTCCCCAAAAAATTGGGCTCAACTTTTTTGAGAGTGCAATTCTTTTGGGAGCACTTCCCACACGTTTAGCTGTGTTGCTCATTCCACGAATGCCCGATCCTTACAAGCTATACCTTGTTGTAAAGGTGACTAATCAACGATAAAAATGATATAAAACACAATAACAATTGGTATTATTAAAGGGGAGATATAATCGACCGAAGTTAAGTTTCCCCCAAAAAATTGGCTCAACTTTTTTGAGAGTGCAATTTCTTTGGGAGCGCTACCCACACGTTTAGCTGTGTTGCTCATTCTACGAATGCCCGATCCTTACAAGCTATACCTCGTTGTAAAGGTGACTAATCAACAATACAAATGATATAAAACACAATACCAATTGGTATTATTAAAGGGGAGATAAAATCGACCGAAGTTAAGTTTCCGAACTTTTTGGGGGCAGTTTAGATGCAACAATGTTAATTTGCTGTTCTCAGGGCACTTTCTCAATAATGCTCTCAGGGCAACTTATAACCTTCTACAGGTATATAAGTTAATCGGCCGGACGGTAGTGAAACATCACAAATGTAGTTGCAAAAATAAAAAAGTACCCGAATAAATGGCCAGGGAGCATGCCCAGAAAGAACATAATCAGATAGTAATCGGGTTATACATGGAGATTTTTAATCTGGTTGATTTTAAATCTTGTTTTAACCCGATTAGAAAGGTCCATGTAAACGCAGCTCTGACCTATTTCTGGGATTGGGCGTGTCTGATACTACTGCCTGACAGGGTGATCACACCTGGACACAATCATCTGCAATCAAGCCAGCCCTATTTAAGCCCTAGCTTGACTTTGTTTGGAGCTAGTAGTGTATTCAGACAGAGCAGTGTGCAAGAACAAGTGCATAGAGGAGCCCCATAGCCCTGATCTGCAAGCTGCATTGAGGGGTACTTGAGTGAATAATCACGGAATCAGATCAGAGACCAATAACCAGTAGTCTGAAGTCCACTGACTATCTGTGTAGAGCACAGTTCTGTGGAATCTCAAAAAGCCCCATTATATAATTGTCAATGCATGATTCTTGCCTGCCCCTCCCTAGTTAGGGTACCTGATTGCAGAGACACCTACCGTATGTGAGGTTCATTCTCATCGTGTCAATCCCTGAAGAAGACCTTATCTGGTCGAAACGTTGGTTGTTTTACATTAAAATACAGTTTGCATCGTGGCTACCAGCATTGCGGCCTCTTTCTTCATTTAAAGTCTTCTGCACCGTGGCCAGCACCTCAGCAACATTAATGTGCACCCTTTTTGCTTGTTGATTTGAATTTGGGGGTGCTTTACATGAAAAACTTTCAGAATCACTGCTGTACATCTTTCTGTCTGCAGAAATGTAATTTTGGAAACATATACTGTACATGATTATCAGTGGCGGAACAACTGAAAGCCGGGCCGGGAGGCAGAGCACAGTGATCAGGCCCCCCCCCCGTGCCGTGCGTGGGTGCACACAATTTTGCGGGTTTGGGTCGGGTCGGGTCACCTTTTGGGGGGCTTTTTGTCACTTTATTTCGGTTTTAGGGTTAGGATAGGGTTAGGTTAGGGTTATGTTATTGCTTTAATTAAATGAGAGGCGGAGAGGCGCCGCGGAGAGGTCGCGGCCCCGGCCCGGTCGCGGCGACCGGGTCGGGGCCGCGACCCTGGAGGGCCCGGCGGCCGGGCCCTCCAGGGTCGCGGGCCGGGAGGCGGCCGCCTCCCTTGCCTCCCCGGACGCTCCGCCACTGATGATTATAACGGAGAGTGATGGAGAAAAACTGGAAAATGCAATGCAGAGCTGCATGGTCAATGACCTCAAGGTTACCAGTGATCAGATAAACAAGTCTTCTAGCTTGCCAAAATAAATTACCCCCCAATATTTTTCTTTTACTGCTCCTAGTATTGATGATCTCTTATATAGTATTGTATGTCTTGATGAATTGAATACACAGGACCACAACGGAAACAAGCTCTCAGGGCTTTTTGTGTTAACAGACATTCCATCTGACGTGTAGAAATCTTACTTTGACCGGCAACAAAACAGTTTTTGTGTAAAAGAATGTTTTCCACTTTCCCCATGTGCTTCCCAACTTCACAGCCAGGTGTAAATGATGGATGTTTACTAGATTTAAGGCCACATGACAACACAGTGTTCTAGATAAAGGGTGTGGGTCAACTTACCCTGTTCACCCCTGACAAACAGACAATAAAGTAAAACCGTTTTTTATGCAATTACCGTCTGTAGCACTTTGGGATTTTTTACAAATGTAAAGTGCATTATAAATAAAATCCATTATTATTATTATTATTAAGTACAATTACACATACAATTACAATGTTTTATAACTGACTGGCAGGTCCTTTCGAGAATATATAAAGGTTTGAAAGAAATTAATGAATGTCTAAGCTATTTGTGCTATAATTAGCATCCTTTTTCAACCCTGACCTCCTTTCCCTGTTGAGTTAGTGTGGGATGGCCAACAGTCAGTCAAGGGAAGTGTTGCCAGATTTTGCGAGAGAAATAAGCAACGTGGTCTATGAGAACAAGCCTAAAAGAAGCGACTAGGGCACATGAGCACTTTAAACCTAAATTGGCTATTTGACAATAGCCGATCTACAAGCACACAACACGTTGCGATGAGCCATGCTTGTGGATCTGCTATTTGAAATATATATATATTTGGAATATCTGGTTTGGGGGGTCCCTGGCACAAAATATTTTCAGATGGGGGTCTGCGCTACGGACAATGGACAAATACATATTAATTTGGGGGCCATTCATTATTGAGTTAACAATAATGAAAACATTTGGAAGGAAGCCCAAATAAGCTAAAATACACTTTAAAAACAAGCCCCAAAAAAACGCAACCTGCAGCTACCAATATTTACATGCAACTTTGCAGAAAAACAAGCCCAAAGGTCGCTTATTATAAGCAGACACGGCAGCACTGGTCAGGGGTGGAGGAAGGGGGGTATTTAACTATTAATAGTTGTGTTGGAATGCCCTAAGCCAGAGAGAGGCACTCACTATTAGTGTGGCTGTGTTACTTGAAGTTGTGACATGGCCTGCAGCGCAAACACGGAGCTGGAGAGTTGTACAAGACACATAGCTCCTTCTGAGGAGATCAGCACACAGGAGGACAAATATTTATGTGCAAAAGAGCCAGAGATTGAGCCTGAGCCTCAAATCATTCCTGACGTCATGCTGCAGGTAGAGGGAGAGTGTTTCTATGTCAATCGTCAACACCTGGCCCTTCAGAGTCCTTACTTCAGGGCTCTCTTCTTCGGCTGTGGCAGGGAGAGCAAGGCACGGCAGGTTGAGATCAAAGGAGTGGGCCTGCAGCAGTTCCGAGTTTTACTGGACCACACTCAGACATCTGTTCTACCTCTGCACAGAGGTAATGTTCTGGGAATACTTGAGACGGCAGATTTCCTCCAGCTGGAGCGAGCCAGACTCCTGTGCTGTAAGTTCCTGGAGAGGGAGCTCCACCTCAGTAACTGCCTGGGGATGATGGCCTACGCCTGGCATCTGGGCTGCACACGGCTGTACATGGCAGCGAGATACGTAGCTCTCACCCACTTCCCAGCCATCGCCTCAGAGGAAGACTTCCTCTCCCTATCCAAGGAGAGTTTGGCCGACCTTCTCGCCAGCGATGACCTCTCCGTCCCCAAAGATGACTTGGTCCTGGAGGCCACCATGCGCTGGGTAGCCTTTGACCCCGATCGAGATGAACACTTCCAAGAGCTAGTTGAGCTGGTGAGACCTGAGTTTCTGTCTGTATCTTATTTGACAGAACTGTTGACCCACCTCAAAGGGTCTGACCCAAGAGACAAACTCATCTGTAAATTGAATGAACATTTCCCAGGCGTTTGGTCTATGGGCAAGTCAGTGCATCGGGCAAGGGCTCAGGACACTGTGTTTGTACTGGGAGGGCCCCATGACCAGGAAAAACAGGCACTGTACCAGTTCTTTCCCCACAGTGGCAGATGGCAGAACTGTGCCCCTCTGCAGAGGAAGAACCTCACTCAGTACTCTGTAGCTGCAGTAGGTAATGATATGAATCATGATGGAAATGAGAACAACAGGATAATTATTGTACGATGGTGTTATAATGTGCCATTTGTAAGTGCATGGATTAACCGCATTAACCCTGGTGTCCCTATTTTGGGCATGTTGTGTGAAAATATGCGAACAGTTTCAAAATTTGTTTTAAAACTTTTTAAAAATCACAATGTATCACTTTGTGACGCGTTGTCAGATTGTAGATTGGCTATTTTCGCTATTCTAATTCATTCACTAGCCATTTATGTTTGTCCAACACATTTAAGGTAATGGAGAAAGTTTACACATTGGATGCCAAAACTGGGAATTCTCCTTGCAAAAAAGACTCCATATTTCCTTAACTTTTTACAGTGGGGAAAACCACTCATTTTCGATCCAAGATCACTCGCGTGACTCGCGTGAGAGATGTTATTGTTCCAAGCGTTAGCCAGGACCATCCCCCATCGTGCACGCATATATTGTTTACAATCGGGTGCTTGCCGTGGAGTCTGCAGCAGTAAACAGCGTAGCGCTACAAACGGTGAGATCTCTGGCACTCAACGTCACGTCACTTTTTTAATAAAACTCTGGCACCCAATGGGTTAACATTTACCATTAGAGGGTTACCATTTCATTAGATGGTTGATACAATTTCGCTTTAAGGTCAAGTTTACTGTGCCACTTGTCACTATGTCAAGTCTATGACATTTGTTCCTTCTCATTCTACAATCATGCAGGAGACAATGTAGTCGTTACAGGAGGCCACTTCCGGGAGGTCCTGTGGTACATCGTGACCTGGGTCAAGATATATGAATGTGGGAACCATCGCTGGGTGGAAGGGCCAGAAATGCAAAAGGCCAGACACAGCCACTGCTCAGTGGGGATGGATTCAGCACTGTATGTTATGGGAGGGAATATGGACGAAGGGCTTGTGTCTGATGTGGAGAGGCTTGTCCTGGGGTCGGAGGAGGGCTGGGTGACTGTAAGCCCCATGGTGAGAACTGTGGAGAGAGCAGCCATTGCTACTCTAGATTCTAGTATCTATGTGGCCTGCGGATTGGATGAAAACGGGGATGTTTATTGTGGAGTTCAGAGGTACCTGGTTAAGGATGATCAATGGGATGTAGTCTCCTACTCTCCCTTTCCACGGTGAGTTAAACTACATTAAAAAAAAACATCTACATCTCTCATAGACCATATTCACACAGCAGTCATTTTGCTCTTCTTCACCGCACCCCCCCCCCCCCCCCCCCCCAAGTATGGAACAAAAGCTAAATAGCTGCAGTGTGAATGGTCAGTTATTCTGACTGTTACAACCTAGTATCGCATAGCCAGACGATCAGAGATCTCCGCTTACTGATTCGTCTGGTGACATCTACATTTGATGTATGGGCTAGAACTGTGACAGCCGTTGACAAATCTACGCCTACTGCTCTGAAAACAAATCATAATATGAAGAAGACCGCCATGAAGTTCTGCAAGGCAGTTATTTTTTTAAATCTCTGAATTGTTTCCACCTTATTTTAGCACATACATATCATTTACATGTCACCAGACGGCAGACTTCTCTGATCATCTGGCTACGCAATACAGGTTATGCCATGCTTTGCTGATTTACTTTGTTAGGGTCGGATATGATAAATAGCTGTTTGTTAGTTTTCCAAACTCTTTACATTGATTCTCCCAAGTAACAATGGTCTTCTCCCTAACCAGGTATGACCTTATAGCTACAGAGCTCAATGGTGCCCTCTATCTGTTTGGAGGTCAGACACTGCGTCTGGATGTAGAGACAGGTGAATGGACTATTCTAGAAGAGGAATGCCTGAACGGGAAATTCTTCAGTGGCTGCACAACAGTCAGTGGCCAGATATACCTGGCCAGTGAGACGAAGACCAAGAAGACGAAGACTAACATGGTACTACTAGATCCCTACATAGACACTTGCATCGAAATCGATGATGCCATACCCTGCCCTGTGCCCATAAGAGGATGTGTTACCATGCGATGGTGGTCACCTGATGAATAATGCTACCTGGTAAGGTTGCGAGGTGCCAATAGGCCTCGCACCTCAAGTAAACTTGATAATTTGTATACAGTAAGTGTTGCCTAGAGTCTCATATGATGAAGTATAAATCAAGCTTAACGAGGGACTGTTTCGCTGAATTCAAACCAAATGTGATTTGTGTACCCCAAGTGTGTTTCTTGGTTCTCATACAGTGCAGTAAGTTTGATGTAATAAACAACTTAACGCAAATTAAGTCTGCTCAGCCCCTTGACGCTTTGAATAAGACAACATACAATGTCCAGTTGTTCAATAAAGTTAATTTATTGAAAGTGATGAAATGACCAGAGTGTGCAAGCCAAACAGATACAGTATGCGCATTAAAAAAGGAAAAAGACCAGTCATACGTTATTGACACATCATAGCCTCTCTAATTTCTGTAAAAAATATGATTATATTGTTTAATATGCTCTATTTATCTGTTTTTACATTTGTAATGAAACAAACTCATAGCAGTCATTAGTCTGAGCCATTCAATGGAACAGCCCTTTTGGTGCTCTAGCTAGCAGTTCATTATTTCATACCCCACAGTGCAGTGTGGAGCTCAGTGCTGCTGTTGGCCTTGTTAACCACCTAAACACTATACTTAATTGACTGAAGTCCCACAGGGCTTTATAATAGGCCCCCTCCTGTTTTTGTTCTACACTAAATAATATTTAGTAAATATCTTTGCATTATGAGCTTATAAATGTGCTATTTTTGCAGAATGTTCGCCCGAGGATAGGGACGTCACGGTTCAATGAAATCCCAAAGTTTGTGTTTTTGACTCCTTAAACACATTAATCAAAAAATGAAAATAACAGATGGAATTTGCAACCCACCTGCCAATTTTGGTGTTTCTAAATCTTATGGTTTTTGCTTGGGATACACTTTTAGTGGAGAAAAATAGAGTAATGAGAACAAAGACAAAAAAATGAGAACAAAAAAAATAGCAGTTTTGCTGATGGTGCATTTACAATATGTCTGTAAAAACATTTTCTAACAATCGCCTGTCTTAAAAGGCTGTACACACTGGCCTTATAGAGACAAATGGAACACTATATTACATGTGGTAGTGTAAAAGACATACAGTATATGTGGTTAATGTAAGGATGTGAAATTGAAGATGGTTTCTGGACAAGGCCTCTGTATCATACTCTTGATAATCACAAAACCATAGAGATCCACATGATTGGACCAAGCAACAACCTAGTCACACAGTCCTTAAACAATGTATTGCACTGAATTCCACTGATTGATGGGCATGTCATTGTTGACAAACATCTCTGGGAAAAAAAGGAATCGGTTCTTCATAGACAGTTGCATTGTCCAGCGTACGCATCTGCATACAGTATCAAAATATAATAACCTTTTTGCAAAAGTGTCTAAATCTTTACATTTCAGGTAAAGTCTTCACCAAAGATATACACAATTCTACATTATACAACTACTTGCGCAATCCAAAACATATCATATTTTAACAATTCCCATCAGTGTGGTACTTGTCTTTGTCTCATCTAGGCACTACCTGGCTCTCCAGAATCTCAAAATATCTGCAATGTGAATTGCAGATATCTCCAACTAAAATATGACTAGTTATAATTCCAGTTTCAGATATATAAAATGTCATTCTTCCATTTCAAGTCAAAAATCTTGTAGATACCACAAACAGGAATTAGGAATAGTCATAATTTATTTGTAGATGTCCATTTCATATGAATTTTGATTAGAGATATCTTTCATTCTGTAACTACATACATTTGAGATTTGAGTAGGTGAAATGACATTGCATATATCTGTAGTTAAGTCAAAACAGCTACTTCAATTGGGATTGCCTTGCTATTGAAACATAGCACGCAACTATGGTTGTGTTTCTGCCATGTCAGAGCAGTCTGAGGTCAAAATGTGTGTGTTTGACAGGATTTCTTTAAGACAGTAATACAATACACTGTACATTTCTATCGCAAGTCTGTAGTGAAAGAAGCTCTTGTTTGAAACAAAAGACGGAACCCGCCTGGGCCTGAGACCAATCAGGTCAATATCCAATGGGAAGCCTTGCATGAGTAATGTCATGCACAACATTTTGGACTCTTCATAGTGATGTGTCATATTTGCAACAATTCTTTGGAGCAGTCAAAACTGAATTACAGATATCTGCAATTGCCATTTAGGATATGTGACGAGTGTGTGAATGTCTCCATTATTTAGCTTTGACAATTCAAAACTGAATTACAGCTCCTGCATCTCTAAATGTCGTTTTGACCAGTTAATGAATGTATAGATATCTTGAATAAAAATTCAGACTCATCACAATGTAAATTGTAACTAGTTGTTACGTTGTTAATAGCTTATGTTAATTCCGGATAGTCAAACTTAGCTAATAAATTAAAATGGCTTGCCATAGCAAGCCACACTGTTGTCACATTTAACATTCAAATGAAATTAAAACAACAACAAAAAAAATTAAAAGGTATCAAGTCATGTAATTATCTTCTCCACCAGAGGGCGGCATTTTTGTAACAAGTAAGCATAAGAGACAATGCAAAACTAAATCAAGTAAATATAGCTATAGCTGCTCTTTATATATGAAAGATTACAACAATTTAACTGATAAAATTATGTGAAAAGTAAACAGTTGAAAAGTCTATGATACCATGGATTCTAGATAAGAAGCTGTGGGAACGATTTCATTATGTATCTATACAGTAGCTCTTGGTTGTGATATGCTTAGTTTAAAAAGACTGCATTATGTATACCAGCTAACATTACTTTGGTTTTGTGTAAGAAATCTCAAGTTATGTTTACTGATCTAAGACAAGGGAAACAAATTAATAGTTTGGTAGCAGAAATCCTAGTCTAGAAGCAATTCATCTATATGTAGCATGTCATCTAGTGGACAAATCTCAAATCTGATGGAGAAAACTGTGCATAGATATACTCTTTAAATGACATATGCACAATAAATGTTTGTTTGATTGACTAGTCAAATGTATATTTTATAATATGCAGTGGTATGTGGTACTGTAGCATTTATAAACTACAAAAAGTGCAGTCCTTATTCTTAGGCTATTAACATTATTAACAGGACAAGAACCTGACCGCATCTGAAATCATGGACCTTGCAGTGATTGTTAAAACAAAACAAAAAATAAGTCATATTCCCTAATGTCTGTAATGATATAGTACAGCAGTGGTTCTCAACCTTTTGAAAATCCACTTAAAAATCTTAAAAGTGTTCGCGGCCCACACATCTGACCACTTAACACAGCAGCCTGTCGGCAAGTCAGGATCAGAAATCCAGTACTATGCTACCAAATGAGGTGATCACCCTCTCACCTTTAGGTGAGAGGGTGATCATCCTCTATCTATGAGCGCCTAGTATCACCTATCACCTCATTTGGTAGCATGCCTACTTCCCTACAAGATCTCCCTCCGCACTGCTGATTCGAATCTCTTAACAAGCACCATCTAATCCCCATGCAGAGATACAGGCATCACAGCCAGTGTTGCCATGTCAGCTTATATTAAGTGACTTTCGGCTTGTTTTTATATAAAGTCCCTTGAAAATATTGGTAGTAGCATGTTGTGTTTTTTTTTGGCTTGTTTCTAAAGTGTAGTTGCTTATTTGCACTTGTTTCTAAAGTGTAGTTGCATATTTGCACTTGCTTCTAAAGTGTAGTTGCTTATTTGCACTTGTTTCTAAAGTGTAGTTGCTTATTTGGGTTTGCTTCCTAATGTTCCTTAATTAAACCAGTGGTTACCAGTGGTAATTGTCCACAGACCTCTGTCTGAAAATATTTTGTGCCAGGGACCCCCATACAAGATTTGTGTTGTTAAAATGTTTTAAAAATAGTCAAACTATTTCACTTTATTCTCAATATGTTTTGAAAATAACAGATCTACAACCTCACAAAGTGTCAATGTGAGCTTGTAGATCAGCTATTTTCAAATAGCCGATGTAAAGTGGTAAAACAGTCGTTCTTTTGGGCTTGACCTGGCGGCTTTTTTCTCTTGCAAAACCTGGCAACACTGGTTACAGCAGCAACAGCAGGAAGTCAGAATGAGACACAGGACAGGAGTAAGAGCAAGTGTCAAGAGCCATTCATCATTCATGTGAATCAGCTGTGTGGAGGGAGATGTTGTAGGGAAGTAGGCAGACTAATGTGACCCTTTCTGATTTCTGTCAGGTTGTGTTCCCACATTATCATTGACTGACACAGATCACTCAAATGAATTGAATGAGTGCCAACAGGAAGTGATGGACAAAATTGACACAAGGGCTCATGGTAGCCATGGTTCACATGTCGCTCGTCTGTCACAAGCGTCATGATATGACAGTCATGTTTCAGGGCTCATGGGACACTGGAAACTTGTGGAAAAAATCTCATTGTTTTGCCAATTATTTGGGGGCCCACTTGCAATACCCTCGCGGCCTACCAATGGTCTCCGGCCCACAGGTTGAGAACCACTGTAGTACAGTATCTGTCTAAAGGAGTAAAATGAGTTAACACCAACACACCTTTAGTCTTGTGCAGCGGGTCAGACGAAGGACAGAAAGTTTACTATCTGGCTTTAGGCAGTCTGCTGTTCATACTCCTCTGGTTTGTCAGGTTGTTTAAAACACAGTTGTTAGCCAGTGATACCAGTTTGGAGTTAATGGTGCCCTTTCTCTGCTCCCAGCTTCCCTCCTCCTCTTCGTTCTCAGGCTCCTCCTCTTCCTCATCCACTTCACTCTCGTCATCGCTGCGTTCATCTCTCTCCACCTATACGGTGTAGAGCAGTGGTTCTCAGACTTCAAGGACTCCCAAATTAACCCATTAAATCCGGAAAAGCATCTGTGTCATTTTAAGATTTATTTGGCTATTTTTGAAAAATGTAGAAAATGTGTGCAAATCTTTGAATATATATATTTTTTTAATTTGTAACTCAAATCTTTGCTTCTGGGGGGGTTCCTGGAACAAAACATTTTGAGATGGGGGTCCGCGGCCAAATACATATCTAAAAATGTTTTCTAAATCCTAACAGTATGTCGCTATATCAGTGGTGCTCCAACTTTTCAATGTCAAGGACCCCCAAAATGATGTATTTTGCCGCGGACCCCCATCTCAAAATATGTCCCCCAGAAGCATAGATCAGAGTTAAAAATGTTCGCTTTAAAACGTACATTCTTTCAAGATTTCTTTGAAAATAGTAAGCTTATATATCTGCTATTTTCAAATATCCGATGTATTAGGGACCCCCTGGAACCTCCTCAAGGACCCCTGGGAGTTTGAGAATCACTATAGAGTAGAGCATTGTGTTAACACCAATCATAGTCGTTCTCACAACAGCACACTGTGCAGCAAGTAGTACTCTGGTATCTATCAAATTGTATGATTGTTGATTATGGTTACTGATTTTACTGTATGGCTATAGCAAGTTGCAGTGTACTATATACTGACTCATTGTAATATATGCTCTCACCTTGCCCAAGAAGACAAACTTGTAGACCATGCGCAGGATGAGGTAAGCCCAGAAGATGTGCAGTGCCTGCAGCACTAGTAGCAGAGCATTGAAAAAGTAGTAGCCAAAGAACGGCTGGAAGAAATCCAAGGACACTACCAGTGTTGAATGGATCACTCTGAAAAGCAAAATGGCAGAAAATAACAGATCTACATCTTGAACACAGCATATTTGCCAGGTGTCATGCATGCCATGCTAAAGGCAGCTGTGCAACACTAGCAACCAAAATCCATCATGGCCCTTATTTCTGTCTCTGACACATTATGTTTTTGCTGTAACTTAGAATTGTAAAACATGTAGGGGAGGACAGCCACCGTCTAAACAGTCGCCTCCTTCAAATTTTAACCAATTCATAGAACTACCAGGGAGGAGAGAGGAGAATATATGCTATCAGGTGCCACGGTGATTGTTGATGATTTTTATTTATCTAACCTCACTGAATAGAGGTGAAATTGGTAACTCATATGAAGCTGATCCATTACAGATATACTGTATTTATTATACAGTACTTCAGTGTCAAATGCTGTGTTATGCTTTGAATCTGTTTCCATGTGAAGGAGGCATAATGCAAAGGATTTCGGGTTACACAGCAACCATTGAAACCTTCCTTCATTAGACTGGAATGATATAACGTTCCTGCGTTAAGGAAAATCTCTTAAACATTGCACCACCATGTCTCACCTGCCAGGGAATACAACGAGCCTCGTGACCAGGAAGACCATGGAAAAGATTACAAACAGCGTGTCACAAGTCCTCCTCCAGCCAGCATAGTTGAACATCTTAGCAGACTTAGGGGAAAAGAATAGTTTGTATCAGTTATGGTAAGATACTATATCATAACCCTTATGCATTGGAAATTATTCACCTATTATTGACCTATAGTCAAATATAAAGTCTTCCAGTAGTATGGCGGCTCCTGGTGGCTCAACTAGTTAGTGCATGTACAGTGCTGTCGTAATTGCAACTTCATTGTGGGTTCAAATGTGGTTCATGATCTCCGTCAAACTCTCTCTGACCATTATTTGCTGTCTCCCCTGTACTATGTATTAAACACATGCTGTGCTGTACAAGTCAACAGGCAGAACCCGACACCCTACTATTGTCCACTATTGTCTGTTGTCTCAGTTTTAATCGCACCAGAGGACAGGCGACATCCATTCGCGGTCATATGAGTAGTCCTATTTCACCAGCTCTAAAATGACGATGGCAACCATTATTTTGGGGATGTTATCACATCAGTGAAATATGAGACTGTGCCAAAAAAGGCCTTATTAAAATGGGATACAATGAGGATATTATGCAGACTCTAGAGAATTTAGTTCTAGTTTTTACAATATGTGTGTGTGTGTGTGTGTGTGTGTGTGTGTGTGTGTGTGTGTGTGTGTGTGTGTGTGTGTGTGTGTGTGTGTGTGTGTGTGTGTGTGTGTGTGTGTGTGTATACAGTATATATATATATATATATATATATATATATATATATATATATATATATATATATGTATATATGTATGTATGTATGTATGTATGTATGTATGTATGTATGTATATATATATATATGTATGTATATATATACATACATATGTGTATATGAATTATTATGTAATGCATTACTATTTACAGCCCCAGTGTATCACGTCATATTGGACATTACAGCACAGTATATGTTTAGGGTGTCAGGATGGAAACACTCCAGCAGTGAATAAACAAAGGCTGCATTCAAGTCTAGTTCAGCATGACCTTTGTGAAAACTACTGTCAAGAGAGTCAAAGAAGAATGATCACACTGTGCAACATTTCCGGTACTTCCATGCATTGTATCAATAGCCAATAGTCTTTTCTTATTGTTTGGACGTCAACAGTCATTTTTCCACCACCAGCCATCATTGTCCTCATTTGCACTATTCTCAGTTCCTCTTTCCTCATTCCTTTCCCTCGCTCTAAAAAAACACAAGACAGGGTCTAATGGTGTGGCTCCCATGTGGATCTGGCCAGTCTATGCCATCAGTCATCTATCTTTACTGTCGGGCAGAAACCTCTTATCTCCATAAATTGAATTACTGCCCTACTTGATCATACTACAGCGTCACACAAAAGCATCAAAAGTAGCAGATCTGCATGCTCGAAACGTGGCGAGAAGCGATTAGTTTTGAGCTTGCAGATCCTCTACTTTTGCTATTTTTTTATTTGAATCCTGAAAAGTAACAGTTTTGGACATATGAGGTTTCCACCCGACAGAGACGCTATGATGTATCTATGTTGTATGACTCCATATCTGGGTAAAGTTTCAGCCCAACTTGACCCTCATTCACTACCATAATATTAAAGTTAAAGTTAGGGTAAGTGATATTTTTTTTGTTAAAATAAGTGTTAAATAGCTCTATAATCTGATAATAATCTTCACTATTGAGTGTTTGTTCAGTAACACAGGTCTTCAAGTCTGTAAAGCTCTTAAATAAACAGAAAATGCATTTTCAGGTCGGGATACCAATTTCATCCAAAGGAGGGAGAACTCAATCAAAATATTTTTTAAAAATGTAGTCACTTAAATCAAGTATTACAGGAAGTATTACATCCTGCACATAATTCTACATTAATTTAAACTGAAGTGCCACATTTTTTAATAAAAATGTCATGTCAATCCTCACGAATCCTGGGATAGAGGATAAATAACTGAAATTGGAAGTGATGACACAAAGAAATGAGCAGACACAACTGGGCTGGAACACTATAACATTGAAGCTGATAAAAGGGTACTCTCTCCCGATTGGCTGACATTTTGCAACCCACCTGAAAATGTATTTTCTGTTTATTAAAGAGTTGGAGAGACAGGGAGACCTACCATGAAATATAAAAAAATATATACACAATATGTGTAGGGTACTTATGATCTGTCTGTACTATTTTATATTCATGTTCTCGACATAGTTCGTTAGAAATCGACAAGAAACCATAAAAGCTCCATATAAAGTCAGCCATGCTCACCTCAAGAAGAATGTCAGAGGAATCGTGCACTAGCATTACCAGTGTGCCAACCCTCACATAGTTGGCGCAGTAGGAGAAACCAATGAGAAATATGGTGGCAATGTGATGGATTATCTGCTCCTTGAAATCCTGGATGCACAAGACACACACAGAGAACCCCAAACAGACACACACACACACACACACACACACACACACACACACGCACACACACACGCACACACACGCACACACGCACACAGAGAGAGAGAGAGAGAGACGTGAATATACAAGACAAGACCACACAGAATTAGAAGGATATAATATAACCTGTGTTTCAGCAGTTCTGCATCTGTGGTTGTATAAATCAGTAGTAGTACATTTACTGTAAAGGTGGTTTCACAAACTGTCCAAATGGATTTGTCTTTGCACGTCAAGCTCAACTTCCTTTGATCAACAGCAGAAATCCAGTAAGAATCAGTATTGTACACAATGCCAACGGTGGAGAGGGATTAGTTCATGTTCGTCTTCATAGTTTGTTTGCAGTGATTATGAGAAATCGAGAACTAGATAGCCAAGCATAATATTCCTAATGGTGCAGACGAGGCTGAAATTCATGTTACATTAGCTGGATTTCTGGGGGTGGCAAGGTTCAGTGGTTAGCACTCCTGGGTTCAAACCAGACTAGGGCCTTTCTGTGTGTCTTCTGGGTGCTCCTAATTCTTCAAACACAAATGAGGCATGTTAGGGACATATCAACACCCTTAACCAAGGCACTGGCCTTAGGGCTGGTCCCTGGGTGCTGCTCAGGGGCTGTTCAGTGCTCCTAAAAGTTAGGACGGGTCAAATGTGGAGTACTCATGGGGATAAGTATTAACACAGGAGTAACCCACCCTTCTCAAAGGGGTATGACACACCATTGGCATCGACCATATTAACCTTTAACAAAACAGACAGACTATGTGGATGACTATGTGGACTGTTCTGTGGTTAAAAGTAAATGAGCACATTTGAATGAGAACCTAACATAATGTACTCACCTTACGCTTCACATCCACAGAAACACACAAAAGCAGAGACCAGTAGAATCCCAGCTCCAGAATGTAGTACCAGTAATGAGCCTCAGCCACAGGCTAGTGGGAGAGAAAGAGATGATGTGTTTTAATTTACAGATAGCTTTAAAGGCCCAATCAGTGATACAATGGAGAAATGTTATCTTCTCTAGGTGTTATTGGTCGAAGGACACAATTAGATGACAGATTTTTGAGTTCTTAAATTGTGAAGCAGCTTGGAATGTTTGGTTAATAAGGTGCTGCAGCATAAATAAAAGCAGCATGTGTGTACAGAAAACACAGCAGGTAAGTAAACACACACTTGACACAGTGGTGAAACTGAGACCAGTCCACTTACTACTACACTTGCCGCCTTACGTACTTGATCAAAGTGGTGACCTTCAAAAAGGTCTTTGTCTTCCTAATTTAATTTAGTTACAAAAGACCAAGGGCAAGTTATTCAAGAGTTAACATTGTAAGAAAAGCCCACCAGGGACCACCGGCACCCACACAGCATTTGGCTCTGTGCCAGACTTGTGCTGAGAAAGATCAGCCAGTGGAACTGGAAGGTTCACCAAGGAAGCCTTTGTCCTAAAAGCTATCCCCTGAGACTTACAGCTAAGCATTTACCACTGGACCCTATCTGGTGTGTGTGTGTGTGTGTGTGTGTGTGTGTGTGTGTGTGTGTGTGTGTGTGTGTGTGTGTGTGTGTGTGTGTGTGTGTGTGTGTGTGTGTGTGTGTGTGTGTGTGTGTGTGTGTGTGTGTGCACGTGCGCGTCTGTGTGTCTCAGGACACACCAGTGTGCCTCTGCAAACACCTTCTGGGAACCCACTGCAGTATACAACTAAAACCTCACCTTGCTTTCTAAACAGGACGAGATGTGTGTTTCCCAGCTATTAAATAGAAAAAAGGCAGGCCCCCTTGCCTTGAAGGGCTGCCTAATAAAGGTTGCAGTGAATTCACTGACGTGTCAACTGTCAAATAATGTATAGGGGGTGTTAATCTACAGAAAGCGATGGTGGCACCATATCGAAAACACTAAACCTCCCACGCAGCACACGTCTCTACCGCTCCGACAAGACAATGGAGGGAAGTTTACTGAACCATTTAACTCCTAGAAACACATCCTCTTGCCCTGAAAGGATATGGAAAGGAACTGGTCGACAGCTCAATGCCCTCTCGCTGCAGGGCTGTTATCAATGTTTTTCTGTTTTGAGGTCACAACCGCCATGAGGAAGGGTGGTGTGTCCTGCAGGAATGTCACCCCGCAAAACGTACAGTACATCATGCACCTACATAGCTGAAATCAACCTGGCAGCCCAGCAGAAATGTCAGCCTTTCCCTGGGCTATCACACTGAAGACAACTATAGAATGGACAGCTGTGCACTGCCGCATGGTAATTGTTTGACCATATGCACTAGCACATTTTACTGTGTTTCTTTGCTACTGTGTTTTTGTTGTATGACTTGTGCACAGAGACCCCTTGGAGTGATGTTGCACTAAATACAAATAAACTGAACTGAAACTGAACTATTAAGTTTTATGGTATCCATAGCAAGAAGTGTCATCAGGTCCACCAGCAAAGCAGGTAGGCGGACGGACGGACGGAAGACCTCGGCCCCCTCACTCTGACTCAGACATAACCATAAACAAACTATACACCCTTATATAGGCAGGACCACGGCCATGTCACTATGACTCAGACATAACCATAAACTAACCCGATACGCCCATATATCATTATCATTATCATATAGGCAAACAGTATTTGGAGATCCGGTTGTCCAGAGCCACAGATCCGACCGATATATGCACATGCCCATATATGGTCATGTGCATATATGGGACCCACTTACTTCAAACTTGCACGTGCATCGGAAAAGGCACCGGACAATGGGGGGAAGGGATATAGTACAGGACTGTCATTACATCATTACGGGGAAACAAGAGTGTATCTTTGGACAGTGAACACAAAAGTAGTGTTGTCATCAGTAGGACAAATAAGATATAAAATAAATAAATATCTGTTGATCAATCCAGCAGAAATCTTTTATCTTTTTTCTAAATGGATATATAGAATTTATGAATGAATTCCTTCATTTGGAGTCATTAGTAAGATGTGTATTTTGCTCACCTGTTTGGGGTAGCCCCTCCAGCACTCTCTGTGGTCCCAGAACCATGGAGTCTGTGTGATTGAGGGGTAAACCATTAGTACAGTCCACTAGAAGAATCACTGTCTACCAAAACAAATCTATCACAATAGTAAACCATACTTACAGTACGACTTAGTCAACAAATGCCTAAAGACTACCATTTGTTAGTCCTATACTTTATGTACTGTAAATAAAATGCACTATAATAACATGGTTATTATGGTAAGCTGGTGGTAACTAAAGTTCTCAAACTGTCAAGGTGCAAGAATGATAGAGATGTACAGACTTACATTAATTAGAGAAGTAAGCCCTCCTGTGAACGCTGTCAGATAAAAGACAAACCGCCACCTGCACAGACAATCCACATTTCACATCACTATTATGTATTGACTTACGTACTAAAAACAAGGAATAACTTAAATCTCATCTATTATATTAATAGATGAAAAAACAAAATGCGTTTGAAAAACTCACGAGGCCTCACAGAACTTTCTGGTGTTGCTGGGCCGGTCCTCGTTCCTCCTGTGTCGGAACCAGGTCTGAATCTGTCTCTGGGAGAGTCCACACTGCTTCACTAAGCCCACCACCTCGCTCTGTGTGGGTACATGTGACATTTTAATGAAAGTCATTAGTAGGTATTACTACTTCCATAGCACTCATCACTACACCAAAATGCAGTGTATTACCAGCCTCAGCTCATCACTGGCTATCACTGGCAGTTCCTGTATCACTTCATTAGAATGTACATACAGCAGTAGGGGTGCCGTGCAACAGTTAATCAAACTAATCAATTATAAAAAAAATATCAGTCAATCAATCAAGTAATCAATTTTCAAAAATAGCTTGTAGCTCTGTTATTTTTTGCATGAGACCATTGTATGACAAAGTATGAAATAGGGCTTAAAGGGATATTTCACTTTAAAAACAAATTTGGGTAATTTTATCGTCTGCTCAGGCTTTTAGGAGCACCCCGGACCATTTTCAAGTTGCTCGATTCAGTATTTAGATATTTGATATTCATTTTATCAGACACGCCCCCTTCCTATTCAAACCCATTATAACTTCAAACTAATTTTTAACATGTTAGATTCATCAAAAACACCCATCCTTGGTTCTGGTGACTCATACTGCCCTCTTAATACGTGAGGAGGCCGTGGTTTTTCGATTACTTTCTTCGTTTATTTAATTATTTTATTTTTTATTGTATTTAACTCTTTGATAACTTTAAAACTTTCAGTGAGTTCAGAACTGGTCGTATCTAAGATAGAAAAAATGACTAATACATTTCATTCATTACTAGACTACTACACTGATTCGAAAAAAAAATACTAATACATTTCATTCATTACTAGACTACTACACTGATTCTAAAGTCATTGGTGTGCTTGTGTGACTCAGGTTGTGTGTGTGTCCCTGAAGTTCACAAAGGTTCCTCATGAGCATTTACTATTGAGCCCATGACCTTATTGTGGCCTGGCCTGGTGTATACATGCAAGAACAGAAAAGGCATTAGACAGGTGCTGCTAGCAGGATTAACGTCAAATAGACTTTCACAACCCAGGGGACACACAGGTCTTATGGAAATGGAAGATTTGCAAATAAGCCAGGAAAGTATTCCCACACACAATACCATGGCCATGTGCACACACAATGCTCGTGCTGATATGATGTTAGTATTTCCATCTGACACGTGACATTGAGTCACATGATCTGATTGCACGTGTGCGCTTCTGAAGTCAACAAATGGGTATAGCTGTTCCACCTAAATGTCTGCAGAGGGTGACCAGAAAATAAATAACACTCTGCATTAAGGGTACGCTCTCACCAAAAGTTGGCTGGCCGCTGTTAAACGCAGGTTGTGCGCGGCCACAGTTTTTTGCAGCCAGCGGATTCTAAAAAAACGTTGTGACGCACCTGTCACTCACACATTCAAGACCGTCCCCGTAGCTCGCACCGCTACTAGACACTAGCCACTAGACAAAAAAAATTACTTTGCGCTTTCACACTTGGGGTTCGTACATCTACGTACACAATCAGATTTAAAATATAAAATACTGACCCCATGGCCACGGATGTTACAATCATGTACGGGCCCTCATAAGTATCTGCATCTTCCGTATTGTTCAATAAAAAGCATTTTAATCCAATCAGTGGTCATTTTCTCCGTATGCTTTCAACTGCGCGACCCTAGCGGTTGAGAGGTGTATTGCACTGTTGGTACATTATAACTCTGTGGGAAATTGGCCACCAATCGGATTAAAATGCTTTTTTATTGAACAATACGGAAGATACGGGTACTTCTGAGGGCCCGTACATGATTGTAAAATCCGTGGCCACGGGGTAAGCACTTTATATTTTAAATCTGAATGTGTATGTAGATGTACGAACCCCAAGTGCAAAAGTAAAGACTATTTTTAACTGACAAGGCTATTAAATATATAGTTAGAGTAATATTATTACACTAAATATATTATTACACTAACCTAAAGCCTTTGCGACCGCACTGACTTGTAACCAGGCCAGTTCTTTAATGTCAGTCATATGGAACTCTTTCATGGTCAAATCATAAAGTACTGGGTGAGATGCAACAGCCACAACCAGTTGGTCCACTGAGAGCACCATGTTGCTTCCTGAGTCTTGCGACGGTCCGCCTTCGACTCACCCGATTGGACAGAGGGGGGAAATCAGCTCCTGCCTCCAGCAGTTTTATGCTTCTTCGTGTTGAGCGGATAAACGCAAGGTCTGCGCGACAAGCGGAAAAATCTGCTCTTGCCTGAATCCACGCATTTGCATTGACAATGCATTGGCAGATTCTGCCCCAGAGGTAAAATAAAAGTGCGGTGGGAGCGCACCCTAAAGGGATATTTCACTTTCAAATAAGATAAGCATGACAAAATATATATGAAAAAGAAATGAAAAAAGTAATGGAGAAATCCCGGCCCCCTCACGCATTATTAGAATGTCCTTCTAATATGTGAGCGGGCCGTGATTTCTCCATTACTTTTTTTTCCATTTATTTTATATATATATATATGTTTTATGTTTATTTTATCTGAAAGTGAAACATCCTTTAAACCACAAATACAGCTTAATTGTAATGTCCTTTTACTAATGCTGGAATGTAATGTACAAATATTTTGAATAGAATTTCCCTTCAAGCAAAAAGTACTCTTTTCAAAAGATAATGAGGACAGCTGAATATAATAAGCTGAATTTAATATATTAATGCATAAAAAACGCAACACACCAAATCACTTATTATCTTATCGTCTCTGTCCAAAACTTTTCCTACTTTTCAGGATTCAAATTCAAAAATAGCAAAAGTAGCAGATCTAGAAGCTCGAGCTTGCAGATCTGCTATTTTTGTGAGACGCTGTAGTATGATCAAGTAGGGTATTAATTTACCAAAAAACAAAAAGTTAGAATATGGAGACAAGAGGTTTCTGCCCGACAGCAACGTTATGCGTGACTCATGACTAGATGATTTTCGCTGGGAATTTCCTTTTATTAAATGTGCTCATGTCTTCCTCCATCCTGAGCCAGAGAGCAGACAACTCATGCAAATCACATTTCTGCCTGACCCGCAGGCTGACGTGCATGAATCCACTTAAAGCATAAAACCACACCACATTCCATGCTAGATTGAAGCCACCTGTCACAAAACGAATATCCAAACGCCTTAATGTGACTGCAGTGCATTTACACTGCACTGTTGTAGTGTGAACATTATGAAACCAGATCCATGATGAGGTAAAAATCATAGCTTGATCATGTATTGTAGAAAATGTAGAGAATCTGTTAGACTTATACTATACAGTAACATGTCTGTGGAGGCTTGCAGTGGAAAATGGGTGGGTTCCAATCCAGACAGTTTTACCTCTGCCTGCTGCAACAAAATGTTTTTTTCTTTTTTTTTTGTCATCAGCAAAAAGAAAGGTGTTCAAGAGAGCGAGTTTGCTAATATCTCATGCATTGCATACTAATCTGTTCTCGGTTATGATGACCCATCTGTATTCCATTAATGTTAGCAAAGCTATTACGTAGACCTGTGTACATGCAGGCATACAATACTGTGTTATTATGTGTATATATGTATGTGTACTGTACATACAGTATTTATGTATGTATGTGACATAGACATACAGGCCACACAAATACGAACCTGTGAGGGCTGACGATTGTTCTGTTCGTAGAAGGTTTCCAGCTTTGGAACAAACGGGGCTCGAATCCGCACCTGATCCTTCACACCTAAACCTCTACTTAATGGGAGGGCTATGACCCTGGAAACCAAGAGGGGAGGACAGGGGAGGACAGGACAAGAGGCAATTAGTTTGCCAATCAAAACAAAGACACTATGGTTAGTTGTTCATCCATGCTTAGTTTATTATGCCAGTGAACACAGCCTGTAGGGCTGTTCTTCTGAACATGTTGTGACATTTGGCCAGACAGCCTTTGTCGTTAGCTTATGAGCAATCAACAGACACTTGATATGTGTGTGTGTGTGTGTGTGTGTGTGTGTGTGTGTGTGTGTGTGTGTGTGTGTGTGTGTGTGTGTGTGTGTGTGTGTGTGTGTGTGTGTGTGTGTGTGTGTGTGTGTGTGTGTGTGTGTGTGTGTGTGTGAGAGAGAGAGAAAGACAGACAGAGGAAGAGAAAAGAGCGACAATGAGAGTAGGATTGACAGATTGCGGGAAGAAGATGTGAGTTTGAGAACAGGATAGGAGGTGGGATAATTGTGTGTGTCTGTGTGTGAGGGAGACTGCACACGTGTGTGATAATGGTCATGAAGTGGTCAGGAGAGGCAGAGATCAGAGTGGATGAGAGGGTCAGGAGAGCTTGTTTACACAGACAAATAGGTTCTCTCTGGTTACAGGAGCCTTCAACTCTCTCTCTCTCAAACACACACGCACGCACGCACGCACGCACGCACGCACGCGCGCGCGCGCACGCACACACACACACACACACACACACACACACACACACACACACACACACACACACACACACACACACACACACACACACACACACACATGCACAATCTATCTCTCTCTGTCTGTCACCAGTCGCCAGCCAGCCAGCCAGCCAGCCAGCCAGACAGACAGACAGACAGACAGACAGACAGACAGACAGACAGACAGACAGACAGACAGACAGACAGACAGACAGACAGACAGACAGACAGACAGACAGACAGACAGACAGACAGACAGACAGACAGACAGACACACACACACACACACACACACACACACACACACACACACACACACACACACACACACACACACACACACACACACACACACACACACACACACACACACACACACACAACCACATTATGGTTCATGATGCTCTGATGAAGGTCAAGGCTCTACAGTGAAAGCCTGGTAAAGCAAAACACAAAATGTCAATCTGAGCTAAATTCTTGCAGTTCTACCTTTTGGAGTGCCGCTATTTCCACTCATCTGGCGTTTTCTTTGAAAATAATGAATGCAAACCAATGCATGTGTTATTGATACTCCCACTCATGAGCACCTGATGAAGAAGACACAAAACAACAACAGCCAATGTGGAAGCTGTTACATTGTATAGCTTGTAATGGAAAAACACGCAAAAGACGAGTCGCTTATCTGTTAACCCAGCGCTTGTCTGTACACACTGTGTCGATATAGGCTTATCTGGTTTGGATTCCTTTATGTTAGCCAGGGTATGGCTGCCTTAAGAATTGACTGTATTCCCGATTTACTCTGACGGCATCCTTGGGGAAACCTCACCCGAGGATGACGACAGAGAGTGCTCCTCTCCCTCATGCAATTATTACTGCAATATTTCCACCTCTGCTGAGAGGTCTCCAGGTAGTAGACTAGACACCTCACCAGTGGTGTAAAGTAACTAAGAACATTTACTCAAGTACTGTACTTAAAGGGATATTTCACTTTAAAAAAAATAATTAGGACATTTTATCGTCTACTCAGGCTTTTGTGAACACCCCGGACAGTTTTTAAGTTGCTCGGTTCAGTATTTAGATATTTGATATTCATTTTATCAGACACGCCCCCTTCTTATACAAACCCATCGTAACTTCAAACTCTATTTTAACCATGTTAGATTCATCGGAAACACCCGTTGTTGGTTCAGGTGACTCATACTGCCCTCCTTGCCGTGTCTGTGTTTTTTCGATTACTTTTTTCATTTATTCTATTTTGTTTTTTTATTGTATTTTTTTCCCCCCAAAAAAATCTAAAAAAAACCCCCGTAAAAAGCAATTGAAAACACAGCCCCGGCCTCACGTATACACGAGGGCAGTATGAGTCACCAGAACCAAGCACGGGTGTTTTCGATGAATCTATCATGGTTAAAATAGAGTTTGAAGTTACCATGGTTTCGTACAGGAAGGGGGCGTGTCTGATAAAATGAATATCAAATACCTAAATACTGAATCGAGCAACTTAAAAACTGTCCGGGTGATCCCAAAAGCCTGAGTAGACGATAAAATTACCCCAAAAAATGTTTAAAGTGAAATATCCCTTTAAGTACAATTTTTGGGTATTTTTACTTTACGTATTTCTAATATCCAATACTTTTACTTCTACTCCACTATATCTCAGAGGCAAATATTGTACTTTTACCAAGAAGATGATAATGGGCACAGTTGGGAGTTTATGTTTCAGCATCAGAAGAAGTTGTGCAGACTGGGTTGGTTTTCCAGTCATTACTACCCTAATGCAGCGGTTCCCATCCTTTCCTGGATCATGGCCCACTTGAAAATCTTGAAAGCATTCGTGGCCCACCCACCTGACCGCCCACCCACCTGACCACTTAACGCGGCTGCCATTTGGCTGCCGCGTTAAGTGGTCAGATGGGTGCATTTTCAGAGCATGTATATTTTAATGCTCAATCAATAAATCGATTGTGTTCTGGCTTGGATCAATGGAACTAAAATAGTATACTTAAGTTCCAATTTAACGATATCACAATGAAAACACATTTTCAAGGTTTTAATGAAGAAAACAAAACGTTACATAAAATTCTTAATATTGACATTTTTTATATTAATGTTATGTTATCATTCATATAATTTTACCAATGATTTTGGGTTACACCTGCAGTCCTCACTGCCCAGTG
This sequence comes from Gymnoscopelus microlampas, assembly GCF_963454915.1. Classification (NCBI taxonomy): domain Eukaryota; kingdom Metazoa; phylum Chordata; class Actinopteri; order Myctophiformes; family Myctophidae; genus Gymnoscopelus; species Gymnoscopelus microlampas. The sequence goes on from NC_139946.1 coordinate 9,718,861, forward strand.
GGCCATTTTGGGGTGTTTTTGGAAACCCCAGCAACGTGAAAAGGCACTGAACTTTTATTTTGCGTTATTGTTCACGTGTGCCATTTTTATCTGCTTCCAAGATGAAACATTTCATGCAGAGAAAAAAAAGCCTTGTGGACAAGGCCCGTAATGCTATTAGCAGCCAAATAATATGGGGAGGCTTTTTCTATGCTGTGCTTAAAGGAAAACGTTGCATATTTTCATCCTAAATCCAATTGTTTTGTTGTGAAGACATGTGTATTTATATGTATATGTATTTGTATGTATGTATCACGAAACAATGACATCAAACACGTTGTTTAATGACATTGAGCATGCAGAATATACGCTTCCTTTAACGCATGTGTACGTTGAAAATGATAGGATTACATTACCTATACAGAAACCAAGAGGTCATTGAGGTTTCCTCCAAAAAACATACACACACACACACACACACACACACACACACACACACACACACACACACACACACACACACACACACACACACACACACACACACACACACACACACACACACACACACACAAAGCACAACTATGGTATACTGTAATGCTCCATACTGGTCATGACTACTGTATAGAGCAAAGGGTTTTTACAGCATCAGCAGGTAAAACCGTATGCTCATGAGGGCTGCCTCCCACTTTCCATCCAATCTATGCTCTCTGTCTCCTGGGAAGACATCCAAAAAAACAGAGCAGCCATTATCTCTAGCTACTGTAGCAGGCAAGTCTCACAGACCGCTGAACAGACAGCAAAGCAGCCAGTGAGCCAACAGAGCAGGTCAACAAGAGGAAATCAAATCAAATGCTTTGAATGTCCACTTGCACATTCTGAGAGTCAAAAGGGATGTGATATCGATATCTATATTGTGATACTTCGGGTGTAAGTGTAGTTTTTCCCTATATAAATATGTAACTTGGATGCAGGCAGGCATTTCTCACCTCTCAAAGACGTATCTGAAGACTATGAAGCCAAGGGCCATGGGCAGAGTATAGAGGAGGTCCCTGGGCCGAGGAGAGTGCCCCTCACCCTCCTTCTTCTCGATGTCCCGCCAGGTGATACCGGGGGGAAGCCAGTAGTCCTGTTGCCACAGCCAATCATCTAGCACTCTGTCCATCCTGCGGAGAGGAGAGAGGTGAGGAGAGTCAGACAATAGGCTACACAAGGATACCAGGGCTGCACATGAGCAGCACACTTGCTCTACAAAGCAGAGCAGACCCTACCTGCTAAAACAGGGGTCTTCAACAGGGGGTCCAGGACCCCTAGGGGGTCCTCAGAGTTACTACAGGGGGTCTGCCAAATCTTTGTGTGATAGGATTTTTTTTTACATTAACCACTTGAACCCTATAGCATCCCTTTTCTGAGAACTTTAACCCAAAATAGCAGATTTACAAGCGCGAGGCGTTGTGAGCTTGTAGATCTGCTATTTTTGGCAAAGAGGTATATGTGTAGAGGGGGGGAAAAGAGCAGGCCTAATTTAAAAAAAAAAACGTATATAGAGGGTGTCCCTGCTTCATCTCTCTCTCAGTGAGGGGGTCCCTGGCCTGAAAACATTTATGTTGTTTTAATATTCATGATAAACAACAGCTGGGACCCTCCAGACACAGAGAGGGTACAACACCATGTGCCCTGTATTCCAAGTTAACATTTATTCTGAACACAATAGCTCACACCAGCATTTTTGTTTTCTTTTTATGTAGATCATGGGGTAGGCTACCTGGAACCCATTATTGAAAAATAGTCACATCTAAGTCCCTACCTGAGTACCAATTACCTTGTTGACTCAACATAAAACACATAAACCCCATTCTTGGATCAATGCATAAACATTTAACATCTACCTATTTCCAAAGACACAGACCTTAAAGCATGCATGCATCATCCATCCATCATTCGCCTACTGTTCAGGCACTGGTTCCCAAACTTTTTAGCTCAAGACCCAAAAGAGAAATTAGATGCTCCTAGTGAAAATAGCAGATCTACAGCGCCTGGTTGTGAGCTTGTAGATCTATTTTCGTCTATTTTCACTACTTCTGAAACATTTGTTTTGTAATTTATGGAATTAAAAGTATTCATGAAACTCTTTTGAAAAATCATTGACTCTTTTTTTTATTCGTGAAAGAATTTGCATTTTTAAATGTTTTATTATTACGTTTTGACATTTACTTGTGACCCATAAAAATGTGTCCGCGGCCCACAAATGGGTCCCGACCCAGTGTTTGGGAACCACTGCGTGTAGTCCATCTCTCGCTCTGAGTCTGTTTCTCTCGCTTTCACAAAAACAAATGCATTCAAGCGCGTCTGCGCAAACGTGCAGCAGCACATACGATACGATACGCGGGACCTTCTGCATACGAAATGAAATAAATATAGTCCCAAAGAGATTAGATACAGTGATGAATGATGATAAATGAACCCACAGTATGATTTGTCATATCATGAGCCTCTGCTCAGAGCAAAATGCACTGCATCCCTCAAACAACCAACTTGAGGCCAGATTTAAAGCACCGCAATTTGAAGAAGAACTACGCCTTCTTTGCAGAGACGAGTCGACTGACCTACCTGATGGTTTATTTGTATTCATTTATTTTAAGCTATTAAAAACGTTATATAAGTTTCCCAGAAGCCTGTCTCTCTCACATCACATGCATAAACCGTTATGTGATGATAATAATAATAAACATAATGCATTCTACCAGCCAGGCGGGAATCTTATAAAATAGCTACAACATAGCGTACATAAATAGAGATCATCGAGTTTACCTGTCCTGTCCGGGCTCTGGTGATGGAAGCACAGTGAGAAACTAGGAGGAGCGGTTTGACGCAACCTGCTACTGCTGGGGGCGGGGCGCCCCCAGTGGCGTAAAGTAACAAAGTACATTTACTCAAGTAGCCTACTGTACTGAAGTACACTTTTGAGTTTTTTTTTCTTATTTTTATTTTACTGCTGTAGGCCTATGTCCAATTTTCAGTACTGTCGTTTACCTTTACTACACTACATCTCAGAGACTAATAATGTACTTTTACTCCACTACAATTATTTTGAAAACTTTATTCACTCGTTACTTTTAATTATTATTACAATTTACAATAACCACATCATTATATTCTGTCTTGTGAGACTTTCATTTGATTCAAGCCTTTATATATAATATATATACAAAGGCTACAGCCTATTAGGCTACATATATAAATCACATAGATATATTATATCTATGTGATTCTTTGTCAACGTCAGCTTGACTTTAAATTTCCCAACCAGAAGTCAAATGCTTACAAATACGCCCCCTAGCGTCGATTTTTGACGCGTTAGCTTGAGGTGCACAGACTGGCTCTCTGCGTTTCAGCTGTTGTTGTTGTCACTACTAGTACTATCTCACCATGAGCAAAGCATAGGGCAGTGGTGCCGTGTAAAGTAAGTATATTTACTAAAGTACTGTACTTTTGCATAATGAGTAGGCTACTTTTTACTTTTGTACTTTAATATATTTTGTTACCAATACTTTTGTACTTAATACTTAAAGGGATATTTCACTTTCAAAACAATTTCGGGTCATTGTATCATCTACTCAGGATTTTGTGAGCACCCTGGACAGTTTTTAAGTTGCTTGATTCAGTATTGAGACATTTGATATTCATTTTATCAGACACGCCCCCTTCCTATACAAACTCATTGTACCATAACTTCAAACTCCATTTTAACCATGTTAGATTCATCTAAAACACCCGTCCTTAGTTCTGGTGACTGTTATTACGGGGCCAGGCTTCCAGCATGGACCCGTATTGTTATTGGCATTATTACGGGGCCAGGCTTCCAGCATGGACCCGTTTTGTTATTGAGATTATTCCGTTTCTTCTGCCACTTTTGGCAGTTCTGGCTGAACCGTGCAGTCGCTTTTTATGAAACTCGGCCATATGATAGATGGTCATGAAAAACGATAAAGAAATAATTCTCACAATCTTTCGTCAAAAGGTGGCGCTATAGCACTCAATTGAAAAATGCCAACTTTGAACAGGTACAACTCATGCCCTGTTTGACCTACAGCCATGAAACTTCGATGCACACATGCGTCTCCTCATGTTGAACAACTTTCACACTCTGACTTTTGACCTCTGACCTTTAGATCTCCCACCATTTTGAATTATATGAAAAACAGTTAAAACCTATCTCCTCCTGGGATTTTTGAGTAATCTGCACGAAACTTTTTACACATGAACTTTGGACCTATGCCAAAAAACGTTTGCAAAATATTTTCCATAAGTGAAAAAATGAAGCTTTAATGAGCCAATGAATATTGCAGTTTTATGACAATTATTCATCTGCCCCTAACACATACATGCAGACTTACCATTCTTTGAAACTTTGCAGAAATGTAAAGGGCCATTCCAAATATCACTGAAACCAATCTTACTCCAATTGGTCAATTGGCGCTATAGCAATTTTTTGAAAATTGAAACTTTAAACAAGCAAAAGTCATGCCTCGTTTGGCCGACAGCCATTAGACCTGCTTACACATGTGCCTTGACTAATGAGGAACACATCTATCACGTTGACCAGTAAGCACCGCCCTTAGATTGTCCGCAATCTTGAGCAGTTTGAAAAACACTTAAACCCAGGATTTTTCAGCTATTTGCGTGAAACTGTATGATCAGTGTGATCTCTTTTTTCAGAGGTTTGTCTGTTGGTCCAATAGCGTCCCGCTTAAGTGTATGTCTCACAACCTCAAGGTCACAGGTTCAAGCCTCACTTGGTGCAGACTTCATCTAAGTTGCATTTCACACAACATGACTATCAATGAATACATTTGCAATTGTTAAAGACTAGAAGTTCGGGCCGCTACGCGGCCCGAACGTCTAGCGTGACGCGTCGTTCACTTTGCAGTGCCACCTTACAGGCACCTCACAGTGTGAGAGAGAGTTTTGTGCTCTCCTAAATCCACGGCAGGCTTTGAAAGTACCCACTTCAGAAAGAGGTGACGTGCATCACCTCTCCAATGACCAAAACCCACTATGGAAGCCGTCGAACTGGTGCGATCTGACGGCATCCTAGAATTTATAGGTAGGATGTGATGTCATGCGTGATGTCATGCTGCCGTCATATGACGTCACACTGACAACCGACATGGCGCTGTTTTTTACATACTTCATTGTGAAAATAGCTGATCTACAATCTCACAATGTCTCTCTCTTCAATCTATTCTCTCTCTCTCTCTCTCTCTCTCTCTCTCTCTCTCTCTCTCTCTCTCTCTCTCTCTCTCTCTCTCTCTCTCTCTCTCTCTCTCTCTCTCTCTCTCTCTCTCTCTCTCTCTCTCTCTCTCTCTCTCTCTCTCTCTCTCTCTCTCTCTCTCTCTCTGAGGGTCGGCCATAGCGGTGGTTAGTGAGCCCGCCTAGGGAGCCAGAGGCTCTGGTTGACCCAGGTACGATTCCAGGCCAGGTCAGCAAATGTGTCGATGAAATGAAATTTATATATATATTTTAACCGTTCAAGCCAGTTGTCACAACACTAATTCCAATACTATATTGGATTATTACTGTGTTACCGATGCAAAATGGAAACAATACCTCTGCAGAGTAGGCAGGCAAAATGCCTATTTGGCATTTTGCCTGTGGTTCCACCAGCTCCTGGGTAGCAGACACTACACCTTGAATTTTCTGTGTGACCTATTGCAGGCCTTGAGCTCCATCTAGAAGGTCGCCCACATGCTGCCTCAGGGACTGCAGTTCGGACGGCTCAGTTCTGGAACTGAGACATTTCACAAATCATTTGCAGATCAAGTTTAAGCTTTGAGAACAAACATTCTGGAGTGAAAAACAGGTGAAGCAGGATTATAGTGCATACTTAAGCACTTGACAGACTTAATGCTGCTGTGAAAAAACTGAAAATACAATCTTAGGCCTACTGCATGCCTTATGGTTTAAGTTGCATTGTTGCCCTAATTGCACAGCCATCAGTTTGTAAGCAAGGAAAATAAATGATATTGGCAATTGACATACTTTATGCTGCTGTGAAAAACTGAAAATACAATCTTAGTCCTACTGCATTCCTTATGGTTTAAGTTGCTTTGCACAGCCATCAGTTTGTAAGCAAGAAATATCCCTGATATTAGACATAGAGGAACAATTTCTCTTATTGATGGAGTGATTCAAATTCAACAGCTAAAAACTCACTCAACAGTAGCTCTCACTCGCGATAAAGCAACTGTTAATAAAAAAAAAAAAAGATATTTTGTTTTACAATACCCGACTCTGTCTTTCGCACCACTACCTGAAGGCCGTTTCATCCACAGCCAGCACCTTCCTGGCATTTTTGCTTCCAGTAGCTGGACCCTACATTGAGAATAATGCAGAGTCAAGCTAGCACATTTAAGAAGGTGCTCATTTACTAATGACACTAATTTCAGATCATTTTAATTACAACATTCAGCAATGCATATATGAGCACAAATGACATGAGGATTGACCTGTAAAACAAACAATAGTTAAGTAAGCCAAGCTAAGACAACATGTAGTCTACACTGCAGTGAATCATGTTGTCTAGCGACAGACCAAAGTGAGACTTATGCACTTGACAGACTTTATGCTGCTGTGAGAAACATGGGATTAAACTAACGCATTAAAGTAACTGTTTTCCTGTTCTCTGTTATACATTATAGTTCCTAAGTACAGTAACCAGGTTAAAGTTGCTAAAGTTTAAAAAAAATGGCATTACTTGGGTGAGGCCTTCACTGAAATCTGTCATGCACGTCCCAGCAGAGTGATTCAAATTCAACAGCTAAGAAGTATCACAGTAGCTCTCACTCTCGATAAAGCATATGTTAATTCCAAATATTAACACCTCAGTCTACAGTCTTTCTATGCTTATGTGTTCACTAATGATTATTTGTCCTAGTGTCTATGCTGAACTGGTCTTGGCTAGACACCTGTCACTCCCCTTCTCAGCTCATGTGTGATTAGAGCCTGACACTATAAAGAGGAGCTGTAGCCAGCTCTCGGCTATTCCCCCCCCAGCACCCCAGCAGAGCACAAGAGTTTATTGGTTCCCTTGACTATTTGTACTTTCTTTATTTCAGTTACGATGGGCTGATTGTAAGTGTTTTTAATGTTTGGTATGATTTTCGTTATTGGTTACTTTGTACTTTGTGTTTTGGTAGTTCATGGGAGTCTGGTGAAAGGACACAATTGTAACTTTAATTAGAAATATAAATAAAGATTATTTATTTAACTGCTGTCCCTTCAGACTCAGTGATTTCATTTCCCATAGAGTGTGAGGACGTAGTCTTCTTCGTTTTCCACCTTCACCTTCTCGACGATGACAGGGAGTACTGCTTCTGCTTCGACAAAAGGACCCGCAGATTAACATGTATTTGTCCACAGACCCCCATCTGATAAGATTTGGTTTTAAATATACTTATTTTCAGGTTTGTGTGTGATTGTGTGCTAACAATGTGTGTTAACATAATTTATACACTAGTCTTGACTTTCTGTTCTGATTCAGATTACACAAACTAGGTATACCACCTGTTTGATGAATGTAACCGATATAGGGTGATGAGTTAAACAAAGGGGCTTTGAGGAATGTTCAGGATGATCTTATACAAGACCATAGATGTAATATAGTTGGATGATTACATTATATGATAAGATGGCGGACAAGTTTCAAATAACTTGATCATTGAGAGACAAATCCTTTAAGGTGTGCATCTTTTTTGGAAGCATATATTCATTCTGTAGATTTATTATTCACTGTAACACCTAATACAAGGGCACAGAAATGTGGCAGTCATAGGGGTCTTAAACGTTTTCAGGCCAGGGACCCCCGTTGGGGGGTGGTACAGCATATATTGTATAATGCAGGGGTCTTCAACGTTTTCAGGCCAAGGACCCCCTCTATATTGTATAGAATGGTGTTTCAGATATACTTTTGCTGCTCTTTTCTCCCTCTACACCTATAACTCTTTGCAAAAAATAGCCGATCTACATTCCGATCTACTATTCTCCTCAGAAAATGGATGCTAGGGTTCAAGTGGTTAATATAAAAAAAGAAAAATCATATCACACAAAGATTTGGCGGACCCCCTGTAGTAACTCTGAGGACCCCCTGTTGAAGATCCCTGGTATAATGTATAACATTGTGTTTCATATGTATAGACATACGTACCATGTTGTGCATTCAAGCTATTCAAAGAATAGATTAATATATTCATTCATTCATCCACTGCCATTAACATACTTTACTAACTGAGAAGAATGTAATACTATCAACAATCTACCACACTTTAAGTATATTTTGATGCTGATACTTTTGTACTTTTACTCAAGTACATTTTCATTACCAGACTTGTACTTGTAACGGAGTGTTTCTACAATTGGAGTATTGATATAACTGATTCATTGATATTCATTGTTAAATAAATATTACAATGTATGTCTATTATTATTATTATTATTATTATTGCTGTTATATATTTCGCTAACTTCTTCTCTTTAACTTTTAAATTAGTGAAATGACGTTTGCATTGAAAACAAATGTATCTATTTTTGGTTCGTGCGCATGTGCGTGCTTGTAATAGTGTGTGTGTGTGTGTGTGTGTGTGTGTGTGTGTGTGTGTGTGTGTGCGTGTGTGTGTGTGTGTGTGTGTGTGTGTGTGTGTGTGTGTGTGTGTGTGTGTGTGTGTGTGTGTGTGTGTGTGTGTGTGTGTGTAAGGGGGGCGGGGCTTTTGTCGTGTTCGTGTCGTGTTTGTGTGTGCACGTCATAGAGTTGTTTGGGTGCGCGCGCATGTGCGTGCGTGTAACAGCGTGTGTGTGGGCGGGGGGGGGGGCTGTGCTTGCGTACACGCGAGAGGGCATTCCCGGGGATGCCCTCTCGCATGTACGCATGTCTGCTTGTCAGGCCAATCACAGCCCTTGCTGTGTTGTCCCTCCCCATAAGTACGAGGCTCTTGCAGTGCTCGGCTCACTTCTCAAGGTTTACAGCGGATGCTAGGTCGCTCGATACGAGGTCTCTCCGGTCGATGATAGATTACTATGGAAACTCTTCTACTTGATTTCGGTTCATATATCACTGATCTACTTTCATTTCGTCGTCTTTTGTCTGAGGTGAGTAATATTACTTGATATATACTTTTTTCCCGCCTTTATTACTTTATTTTTATTTTTTCCCGCCTTTTTTGGACTACATGAACGTTCAGATTTCAAACACAGTTTTTGCCCCATGGCCACGGATGTTATAATTATGTACGGGCCCTCAGAAGTAGCCGTATCTTCCGTATTGTTCAATAAAAACGCATCTTAATCCGATCGGTGGCCATTTGCTCATAGCTGGCACACTCTATCAGTGTGCAGTACACCTACCAACCGATGGGTAATGCAGTTGAAAGCATACGGCGGACATGCTGAGAAAATGGCCACCGATCGGATTAAAATGCTTTTTATTGAACAATACTGAAGGTACGGTTACTTCTGAGGGCTCGAACAGAATTGTCACATCCGTGGCCATGAGGTAAGAACTTTATATTTGAAATTTGAACGTTTATGTACATGTACGGGCCTTAAATGAATTCAGTGCAAACGCCAGGTTCGGTTTGTTTCAGGCCCCAGGACTCTGTTGGTTTGTTTTCATAAACTCATGTCACAATCGACCTGTCCATAAGATAGTATAGGCAGCAGGCTTAACTGGGGTGTTCAAGCTGGATGCGCTCCTGCTGTTCATCATGTCACTATTGTTTTATTTAATATTATTATCATCATTAGCTTCCCTTCAATAAACACAAGAGCATCAGTAGACGTTATGTTTCTCATTGCACTATATGGCCGCCTTTATTGTCCAACCCTAAAATCACTCTAATACAAAGCTATGGTTTATATTATTATTATTATTATTATTAACATTATCACTTATTTTAAGTAACCACGGGTGTTTGAACTGGACGCAGCTACTGCTGCTGTTGTATTACTATAGCCCTACTAGCCTACTACTACCAGTATTATTATTACCAATATTATTATTATCAGCAGTAGCAGGCTAGTTTTCTTTTTTACTAAAACATGACTATATACTGTAGACTTTGTTTTCCGTGACACTATCCCCGCAGCTAACGGCCACAGGGACAACTAAATATCCATCCATCACGTAGCTGGCTGAGGGAAACGTCTTCCATTTACAGTGGTTTTCAGGGTTTCTATGACGACAATCTGTCCATTCACGTCACCACACGGGCACTCCCAACCATGGGAACTAAGGCTCATTCATATAGCTCCATACTGGGGTTTTCATGGGGTTTTCAGGGTTTCTATGACGACAATCTGTCCAATCACGTCACAATGGGCACTCCCAGCAATGGGAACTAAGGCTCATTCAAATGACTCCATACTGGGGTTTACAGCTTTAATTTGGATAGACAGTGCCATGCAGTGGACAGAATACCACATTGCACTTAAGGCTTATGTTTTAGCTTTGTAGAAGAGAGAAGTGGCTGCCTTTTAAACCTAGCCCAATTCCGTCAGCATTTTAATTTTTGTGGCTTCTCTTTAGAAGGCCCCATATGCAACAACCATTTATTTCTCCCTGCTAAATTGGATGCCAGCTTTTTACACTGGAAAAGATCCGGGCTGTATAAATTTACTGACCTCTACATTGGGACTTTTGCCACTTTCAATGACCTCTCACTAAAATTCAAACTCCCCCGCTCACATCTATTCCGGTACTTCCAAATTAGACAAAATTTGTTAAAGCCCAAAGCCCAACCTTTCCTAATTTAGATCCAGACCTGAAATTTGATATTTTGTTACAGACCCCTGCTCAACTTCAAGGTCTCATATCAAACATCTACAGCTCTATATCCTCTTTTAATGACGCCTCACTTTACAAGATTAAGGGGGACTGGGAGGGGGAACTTGGTGTAATGATACCGGAAGACACATGGGACCGGGCTATGAGCGCAGTGAATGGGATTACTTCCTGTGCCCGTCTTAATCTGATACAGTTTAAAGTTCTCCACCGTGCCCATTTTAGCAAAGCCAGACTAAGCAGAATATATCCCAACCTGGATGGGAGCTGTGAGAGATGTCAACATGACCCAGCCAACTTGACTCACATGTTCTGGTCCTGCCCCAGTTTATTAGTTTTTTGAACAGATGTATTTAAAATTCTCTCAGATGCCTTTGAGGTGAATATTCAACCTAGCTTTGAAGTTGCTATTTTTGGGGTGGCCGGCGTCCAATCTCCACCTTGGAAAAAAATTAAGAATGCTATTTCCTTTGCGTCCTTGTTAGCCCATAGGAGAATTTTACTAGAATGGAAATCAGCCATCCCACCTAAAATATCACTTTGGTTACAGGACCTCATGTTCTTTTTAAAATTGGAAAAAATAAAGTACTCGATCAGAGGTTCAGCTCAAATGTTTTACTCCATCTGGGGCCCCTTCCTCTTATAGGCCTACTTTCAAAACCAAAACGCTGTTCCTCCAGACTACAAGTGAGGTTGAGGGTAAAATTGATCAGTGTTTTAAGAAAATTGAAAATCCTTTTGGTGTCTTAAATTCTGAAACTAAGAGAAGGAAATATTTTAAAGAGAAGTGGGGAAGGGTAGACCCAGTTGAATATGTTCTTGGTACAAGATTTGATACCCTGCACAATCGGACTACTGGAATCTATGATCCGGCTGTTGTTACTGATAAATTTGTTTATATCCCAATTTTGAAAACATTAGATTGTATTTACAAACACCCTAATATAAAAGAGATGCTGCAGAGTGATTCCTGTTCAAGAGAAGATCTTAATGACTTTTGTGATGGTGAGCTTTTCAAAAGTCATCCTCTATTTATTTTCCGTGCAAGATTCTTTTTCCCCGTGCACTCCTAAATTGGCTGAATTTACTTAAAATTTAGAATATCATTTTGGATAATAACAGTAATAATAGTAATAATAATTATTATGGCATCAATAATATATCTGTCAATAATAAACTGTTTACAGGCATTGTAATAGTTACCATAATATATAATTGTATAATTATCACTAATAACTATAATTAACCTATATATAGAATCATAAAATATAACCATACTATTATTACATATATAATCACAATAACAACAACTATAATAACAATAATTGATAGGACATTATACCAAATATATTGATGGTGTTGCTTACAGTAAAGGTACCAATAATACAATTGTGTTAATAAATACTTTAAACTATATCTGCTCTGCTTTGTCTCTACTTATTATTCTTTTTACCATGTGTTTGAAAAGTGAATCTATATGTTTGGTAATGTATTTAGTCACATGTATTTAACATTTACAATGAATACAGATGTGTTTTTTTTTTTGGAATTACTATTCACGATCAGAAGGGTTCTTCACTACTAAAGCTGAACAAAAAGTGAAACTTTGGAATGTAACCTCTCATTAATGCCTAAGCCCATACACATATGAACATAATACACAAAAGTTGTTTGTTTAACTGACAATCATTTTTGCCTTCTACAATCTGGTGTTTTAATTTACTTGACCAACTTATACACTTAACGGTTTGATCCATGCAAGAGTCAAAGCTTGTAATTGAAATTGCTGTCAGACTATAATCTCTGCCTGCTGGACAAAATGGACTTCAATCCCTCTACTGTGTGTAAAATTGTGAAGCAGTTTCACCAGACTGGACCTGGCCATGTTTACTCTTCCACCGAGTGTAGCATCATCCATCACATACAACAAGCTGACTTTGCTTCATCAAATTCCACCAGGTGAGATCTTCGACTGTATGTACCTGAGTTAAAAGTGATGTATCACTATGCTGTTATGTTCACATGTTATTAGCAGTGGTTATGTTTTTCCCATTGCATTTCTAAAATCAACAAAACTTTTTCTGTGTATACTTAGGCTGCATTATCTACAGTGGAGAGGTATAGGTACCTGAAATGATATTCACATTTTAAAGTCTAATTGACTAAATGTCACCAAATTAAAAACATTTCACTCTTTCTTTCTTTCCCAAGTGCAATGTTACTTCAGCAAATGGTAAGTGTATAGTAGTTTTGATTCATTGTTATGAATTTTAATGTGATTTATTTTCATAATGAATGAATGAATTAATGTTTTCACAGAAACAGACATTTGTGTTGGAATTAACAGGTGAGTGTTCTGAGGAAATGCTTACAATATCTCAAATATATTTAATGAACAAACTTTTCGTTTTGCAACTCAAGAAACATTTGATATGTTTTCCTTTTCGGCTACCAAAGCACTGCACTACAGCTCCTCCTCAACAACGGACAGATGAATGGACGTTTTTGTGACTTTGGCATTGAAGAATACACGTGTGCTTCAGTAAGCCACTTAAGTCTCTCACATTGAACGCAACAGTTATCATTTTCCAATTTTTACTTCATTAAAGGTTTCCTGTTTTTTCTGTTCTGCTTTGTCCATTATCTCCACCCAGGTGTCCATGTTGACAGCACAGGATCTGGCAGCAGTGATGAAGTGTAACCAGTCCCCCAGCTCCACTGGTTCCAGACCAGTCTGGAAGCTGTTCCTCTCTAAGACCTCTGGGGTGTTGGATGCAGCTCTGGATCTTCTTGCCAACACGGTACAAAAAGTAGCTCTAACCAGACACTGAAAACAACTTTTATGGTGAAGACAGAATGAACAATCTCTAAAACGAATTAAAAGTAACACATCTGAATTCTGAAATTATTTAAATTTAAAGCTCATGTTTTTAATAATCTTAAAAAGATTTCCTAATGAAAACAAATGCTAATAAAAAATCCCTATTCACTGTCAGGCAAACAGTCTATCAAGATTTGAAAGAATATCTCTATTATAGAGCCAGAATCTTTATCTACTATTCCATACATTAAATATCCTCACGTAATATTAATGCAAATTTAATAATATTAAATATTGACCCATGTAATCCTTCTCCTAGTCCATGACCATGACTGGTCCATCAGCGTCTGTGGTTCTGGATGTGATTGGAGAGATGAGAGTGGCAATTCTGCACTGCTGGATTTCCATAGACTTTTCTGTGCACCTTCATTCTTCCTGGGGGATGATTTTGATTTTGATGACTCCGTTGCCTTTTCTCTAGCTTCACCAATAAGCTAAGAAATAAGTATTTCTCATTCTGTGTTTGATTCACCAGTTTGAAGGAGTTTAGCCATCAGTTTGACAACATGACCTCACAGCAGCAGCATTTGGGCCTGAAGGAACTAATCCTCCCTTTCCTCTCCCGACCACAGCCAGGTACTGACTAACTGCAATATCTCAATAACAGTTTGGCTCTCATTTTCAAATGTATTTGCTAAATAAATATATTCCCATTATATTCTCAATTAGAATGGGATATCTTTACTGGAAAATGTTTTGACTGGTATTTGCAGCCATTTTTCTGTTTGAATGCCTTAATACTTTGTTCTGATCTGTCCCCTACAACAGCAGTGCTTACTGGCTGCAGAACAACTTTGGGCCATTCTCAGCCCTTGTGTCTGTCAGAGAATTCCTGAATCTCAACCCAGGCTTCTCCCCTGTAAGACTTCATCGCTGCCACATAAAAAAAACTCTAAAGAATGATTAGACCAAATAGTTACCTTATTATTATCAAATAAAATCCAGTGGTGGTGATAATCTTTTCTTGACTGTCTTTCTGTCCAGCTGGAGGCTGTAAGGCTCCTGTCTCCAAAGCAGAGTGCAGAACTTGTGGTGTTGCCTCTTCCTGCTGAGAAAGACGTTGTCATCAACGCAGTGTTTGACTCCCTGACTGCATCTCCAACTGGATTGGCTGAGTTTGTGTCCCACCTTGTTATGTTCTCTGGAACGGTAAAAAAAATAAAGTAAAGATAATAGAAAATGTAACCATGCACATTAAGGTTTGAAATGACAACATATTTTTGCCACTTTTCAGGGAAACATTTCCTGCTCATCATACCAAATAATGTAAATAGATCCATCAATATATAGTATTATGGTTTTTGAAGACAGGTAGATGTGATTTCATTCGTTATTATTGGCTGATGTTAACCCCTGACTTGTTGGGTCTCAGTTTCACCAGACTGGACCAGGCCATGCCTACTCTTCCTCAGAGTGTGGCATCATCCATCGCATACGTGAAGCTAACTTTAGCTCATCACGTTCCACCAGGTGAGATCTTCTATCTACATGACGTAAACATTGCCGTTACATTTACATTTTATTTGTATTGGTTATTTTGCTTTTCCATGGTGTTTTAGAAATGAACAAAATCCTAATAACTGCACTTTTCAAATAATTGTAGTGGAGTAACAGTACAATATTTGCCTCTGAGATGTAAGTAAAAGTATAGACAATTGGAAATACTCCAGTAAAGTAAAAGTACCTTCTAATTGTACTTAAGTACAGTGCTTTAGTAGATGTACTTAGTTACTTTACACCACTGGATATTTCATACCAGTGTATTGAAGGATATTTCTTTCTCTTCCACAGGGAAGTCATGTGGCTCTGCTGGGGAAATCTCCAACGGTCAGTTTGTGTACACCGGATCAAAGTTTGGAGACTCTGCTACAGGTGTCTGTGATGAAGGGTAAGAACATTATAAATATATATAATAAGAACTAGGGCTGGGACTCGATTAAAAACATTTATCAAATTAATTAGAGGCTTTGTAATGAATTAATCACAATTAATCACATTTTAATCGCATATCAATATTTTACCTGAGAACAGGGAAAGGCAATTTTTTCATACGTCTTTTAAGTACATGTAAAAAAATAAAAGGCTTAAAAATAATAAAAAGAAGGAAAAACGTTGCGACGCTGAGGAGCGTGTACAGAAGCAGCCTTCCCCCTCCATTGGCGCTCCCATATGATGGGAATTCAATACCCATATAACAATGAATTCAATACCCATTTAACAATGAATTCAATACCCATATAACAATGAATTCAATACCCATACTTCTAGCTTCACATGTGTACTTTTTATAGAATGTCATATCAGAAGACCGAGCATCGCAGTGTAAAGAATAGTTCTACCCTTCCATTCAGAGCTCTGTCTTGAAGGAGCAATGTCTGTCCCGGATAGCGCAAGCTCTGAAGCTCATATCCACCTCTGACTGAAAGGAGCCTTGCCTTTAGGGACAGTGTGTCAATAGGATTAATCTGTTGATTGGTTCTATCTTTAATCGAGTGTTGATTCCAAGTTCCTTGGAATCTATAAGCGAATAATACTTCCCCTCCCTACCGGCGTCTATAAGGTTTATGTGGCATCACTGACTGTACTCTTGCCTTGAAGACGGTCCGTGTCCGCCGGGATATGGCTCTTGTCTGGAAGGGTATAACTATTCTCTATTCTCTACGCTGCAAGGGTCTGTCTTCTGATATGACAATTCTATAAAAAGCGCAAATGTGACGCTAGACTTCTGGTCATTAAATTTGTGCAATTATAATGCTCGGAGGAGGTTGGCCCCCAGACGTGCGGCACGCAAGCCTACCGAACTACTGGTGCCCACGAACCAGCCCCCAACTATGGGACAAATAGTACCACTGCCTAGTCTCGGAGGAGGTTGGCCCCCGGACGTGCGGCACGCAAGCCTACCAAACTACTGGTGCCCACGAACCAGCCCCCAACTATGGGTTAAATAGTACCACTGCCTAGTCTCGGAGGAGGTTGGCCCCCAGACGTGCGGCACGCAAGCCTACCGAACTACTGGTGCCCACGAACCAGCCCCCAACTATGGGTTAAATAGTACCACTGCCTAGTCTCGGAGGAGGTTGGCCCCCGGACGTGCGGCACGCAAGCCTACCGAACTACTGGTGCCCACGAACCAGCCCCCAACTATGGGTTAAATAGTACCACTGCCTAGTCTCGGAGGAGGTTGGCCCCCGGACGTGCGGCACGCAAGCCTACCGAACTACTGGTGCCCACGAACCAGCCCCCAACTATGGGTTAAATAGTACCACTGCCTAGTCTCGGAGGAGGTTGGCCCCCAGACGTGCGGCACGCAAGCCTACCGAACTACTGGTGCCCACGAACCAGCCCCCAACTATGGGTTAAATAGTACCACTGCCTAGTCTCGGAGGAGTTTGGCCCCCGGACGTGCGGCACGCAAGCCTACCGAACTACTGGTGCCCACGAACCAGCCCCCAACTATGGGTTAAATAGTACCACTGCCTAGTCTCGGAGGAGGTTGGCCCCCAGACGTGCGGCACGCAAGCCTACCGAACTACTGGTGCCCACGAACCAGCCCCCAACTATGGGTTAAATAGTACCACTGCCTAGTCTCGGAGGAGGTTGGCCCCCGGACGTGCGGCACGCAAGCCTACCGAACTACTGGTGCCCACGAACCAGCCCCCAACTATGGGTTAAATAGTACCACTGCCTAGTCTCGGAGGAGGTTGGCCCCCGGACGTGCGGCACGCAAGCCTACCGAACTACTGGTGCCCACGAACCAGCCCCCAACTATGGGTTAAATAGTACCACTGCCTAGTCTCGGAGGAGGTTGGCCCCCAGACGTGCGGCACGCAAGCCTACCGAACTACTGGTGCCCACGAACCAGCCCCCAACTATGGGTTAAATAGTACCACTGCCTAGTCTCGGAGGAGGTTGGCCCCCGGACGTGCGGCACGCAAGCCTACCGAACTACTGGTGCCCACGAACCAGCCCCCAACTATGGGACAAATAGTACCACTGCCTAGTCTCGGAGGAGGTTGGCCCCCGGACTTGCGGCACGCAAGCCTACCGAACTACTGGTGCCCACGAACCAGCCCCCAACTATGGGTTAAATAGTACCACTGCCTAGTCTCGGAAGATGTTGGCCCCCGGACGTGCGGCACGCAAGCCTACCGAACTACTGGTGCCCCAGCTGCACTGGTTCCAGACCAGTCTGGAAGCTGTTCCTCTCCAAGGCCTCTGGGGTGTTGGATGCAGCTCTTGATCTTCTAGCCAACACGGTACAAAAACTAGATCTAACCAGACACTGAAATAAACTGAAACTAAACTGCTAAGTGTTATGGCAAAGATAGAATGACCAATCACTGAAACTAATTAAAATGAACAATGATGACTGAGTTAGTACATCTCAGACCTACACATAATTACAGTCTATGTTTATAATTAGTAATTATAAAATGCACCAATGCAAAATAAAAATAAAGAATCAATTATTTCTGCCCAGAAGCTGTTATTTGTCCACATAAAGTCCACCCAGGTTTGGAATGAAAGTTCTCTATTGTAGAGCGAAAAGCCCTGTCCACTATTCTTTACACCAAATGAGCTCACACGTAATGCACATTTAAATTAAATATTGTCCCATGTAATCCTTCCCCTAGTCCATGACGATGACTGGTCCATCGGCGTCTGCGGTTCTGGATGTGATTGGAGAGCTGAGAGTGTCGATTCTGACTGATGAACAGTTGAGGGACAGTGATGTCATTGGGAAGTGGTTCTCTGGACGTTTGAGAGGGTTCCTGTCATCTGCATCAGGAGAGTTTCTATACTGCCTCAGCAGCAGGAACCTCAGTTGTAACACATACCAGCAAGTGTAAGTATTGAGCTGGAGACTTCGGTCATCTGTATACCCTTTGACTGAATTTTCCCACCTGGGGCTATCATCTTTATGTGGATGTATTTCACATTTCATCTCCCATAATGGGGTGTTTGGGTGAAAAGCATAGTTATGTCACAATGTTTTGAATTTCTTTTATTTTTTCTCGTGAGTAAAAAGTCATATAGTGAAGTTGAATTGAGTCCAAAGTAATGGGTAGTGGTGTGGAAGAGAGCTGAAGAAGCGATAGGTAGGGTGGAACTGATGGAGTCAGGGGTGATTTGTGACAGAAGGGTTCCAGCTAGAGTGAGAGGGAAGATGTGTACGGCTTGGAAATGGTGGCACTGATGAAAAGACAGGAGGCGGAACTAGAGGTGGCAAAATTGAGGATGCCAATGATTACATTGGAGGATTAGCCCAGGTTAGAAGGTTTTGGGATAAAGCAAGAGAGGCGAGGTTTGGATGTTTGTTTGGATATATACGGAGGAGGGATGAGAGGTATATTGGGAGAAGGATGCTGAAGATGGAGCTGCCAGGCAAGAGGAGAAGAGGTAGACCAAAGATGAAGTTTATGAATGAGGAGGGAGACGACATGCAGGTGGCTAGAGTGACCAAGGAAGATGCCGAAAACAGAAGCAGATGGAAACAGATGATGTGGCGCACCCTGATGGGAATTGGCCGAAAAAAAAGAAAGAAGTGAAAACAAGTATTTACGGGGCCAGAGCTCAGCTCTGGACCTGTTTTGTTATTGGCAGTATTCTGTCACTTCTTCTTCTTCTGCCACTTTTCGCAGTTCTGGCTGAACCGTGCAGTCGCTTTTTATATGGTAGATGGTCATGAAAAACTATCAAGAAATAATTCTCACAATCTTTCGTCCAAAGGTGGCGCTATAGCACTCAATTGAAAATGGCAACTTTGAACAGGTACAACTCATGCCCTGTTTGACCTACAGCCATGAAACTTGGATACACATATGCGTCTCCTCATGCTGAACAACTTTCACCCTCTGACTTTTGACCTCTGACCTTTAGATCTCCCACCATTTTGAATTATATGAAAAACAGTCATTGGCTCCTAACTTCTGCATTTTTTCACTTATGGAAAATCCGTTGGAAATTTTTGTAGGCAGAGGTCCAAAGTTGAAGTGTTAAACGTTTCGTGCAGATTGCTCAAAAATCCCAGGAGTAGATAGATTTTAACTATTACAGTTTTATGAAAATTATTCATCTGCACCTAAAACATACATGCAGACTCACATTTCTTTGAAACTTTGCAGAAATGTACAGGGTCATTCCAAATATCACTGAAACCAATCTTACTCCAATTGGCCAAAGGGGGGCGCTATAGCAATTCTTTGAAAATGCAAACTTTAAACAGGCATAAGTCATGCCTCGTTTGGCCGAAAGTCGTGAAACTTGCTTACACTTGTGCCTTGACTCATGAGGAACACATGTATCGCTTTGTCCAGTAAGCTCCGCCCTTAGATTGTCCGCAATTTTGAGCAGTTTGAAAAATACTTGTTTTTGGCAATTCTGGCTTAACCGTGCATACGCTTTTTACGAAACTCGGCCATATGGTAGATGCACATGAAAAACTATCAAGAAATAATTCTCACACTCATCCGTCAAAGGGTGGCGCTATAGCACTCAATTGAAAGTGCCAACTTTGCACAGGTACAACTCATGCCCTGTTTGACCTACAACCATGAAACTTTGATACACACATGTGTCTCTTCATGCCCGACAACTTTCGTGGTCTGACTTTTGACCTCTGACCTTTAGATCGCCCACCATTTTGAATTATATGAAAAACAGCCATTGGCTCATAACTTCTGCATTTTTTCACTTATGGAAAATCCGCCGCTTTTGTTTTGTCGGCAAAGGTCCTAAGTTCATGTGTAAAATGTTTCGTGCAGATTACTCAAAAATCCCAGGAGGAAATAGATTTTAACTATTGCAGTTTTATGAAAATTATTCATCTGCCCCTAACACATACATGCAAGACTCACATTTCTTTGAAACGTTGCAGTAATGTAGAGAGTCATTCCAAATATCACT